>NW_022196900.1:25706713-25733053 GCF_008632895.1 Mastomys coucha | reverse complement strand
ACACACACACACACACACATATATATATATATATATATATATATATATGTACTTTCCTCCATCTTGCTCTCTCCCCTCTCTCTTTCTGCGCCGCTATCCCCTTACTCCCTCTCAATTAAACCTCTTACACGTGGAACTGTCTGGGCCTGGTGTCTGCAGACATGTCCCGCTGCGACTCAAACCCATCAACCAGGAATAGTCACTACAATCCACCCCTTGTCAACTTGACACAAATAATATCTCATGTCCACCTGAAACAATAACAAAATCATGAATATGCCTAACATGATATAACTATTCCTCGTACAATCGCAAACACATTTGTAAATTTACAATAGGGCAATGTCCCTTGGGAACATTCTTTTAGTGTCTCAAATTAAATACTAATTGATGTTAAAGAAATTGGAAAACAGAAAAATGTATTCTTAACAAAATAAGACAGAAGCATTCATATTACTTTATAATCCTTTTTTCTGCAACTGATTACATGGCCTTAGCTGGTATTTATAACTACCTTCCTCTACTACTCATTCTGTATTTCCTTCCCCCTCAGCAAGCACCTCAGCAGGTCTTGGTTCTTTTCCTGGAGGGTTGACCCATACCTTCATTCCTGATGGGTCTGCATCCTTTGTCATCCTGCTTGAATTAGGCTGTTGTAATTTCCCACTGACTTTAATCACAGGATATGGAAGTACTAAGAGATGCCCTAAGGGATCTCCTGCACTCCAGACATAATCCTGCTTACTTCCACTGTGAAGAGACAATCCTGATTTCTCCATGGTAATCTGGATCTATCACTCCTCCTAACACTGTCATTCCTTTTTAGCCTGTTGGTTTAAGGGCACTAGAAGCCAAATTGACCAGGGGGAAGTCTGAGCTTCCAGTACAATGGAATGTTTGTTGTGGCTCCTGGTAGAACTCTGCCTCTGGAACCAAAACTTCTAGGCCAGCAGAACCTAGAGTTGTGGGGACAGAAAGCAAAAAGGAGAAATGACCCAAGCCCTTGGAGGAATCCAAAAGATCGTGAGTTGGATCCCAGACATTGTTTTGCTTTTGGTTGTGACTCTGCCCTGATATTTTCCCTCTTGAAGGAAGTATTTTAGTGGAGCCCACAGTTAAGAGACTTTGAATTTTAAAAGATATTGAACATTTTAAATTAATTGAACTTTTAATATGTAAAGACTGTGTGACTTTAGATCTTGGGGATGAATAAGAAAGTAAGGGTTGAGACTTAATAGTGATGTGTTTGTGTGTCAAGTTGACAAGGGGTCAATTGTACTGGCTGCTTTTGTGTGTCAACTTGACATAGGCTGGAATTACCACAGAGAAGGGAGCTTCAGTTGGGGAAGTGCCTCCATGAGACCCAGCTATGGGGCATTTTCTCAATTAGTGATCAAGGGGGTAGAGCCCCTTGTAGGTGGTGCCATCCCTAGGCTGGAAGTCTTAGGTTCTATAAGAGAGCAGGCTGAGCAAGCCAGGGGAAGCAAGCCAGTAAGGAACATCCCTCCATGGCCTCTGCATCAGCTCCTGCTTCCTGACTTGCTTGAGTTCCAGTCCTGACTTCCTCTGGTGATCAACAGCAGTGTGCAAATGTAAGCTCAATAAACCCTTTCCTCCCCAACTTGCTTCTTGGTCAGGATGTTTTGTGCAGGAATAGAAAACCTGACTAACAAACCTTCTGAGGTCCCAATTCCTGTCCTTTGAAAGGTCCAACTTACTCAAGTATGAGCTGTCCTTAACTCAGTAGCAATCCCATTTCCAAACAAATTTACATTCTGAGGTTCTAGGGGTTATAGCTTCATTATACCATATTTTTAGCAGGACAGAGTGCACATAATTTAAAACATAAGAGGAATGATGGACATATGAAGCATTTTAGCATTTAAACACTATTTAGAATGTCTATGGAGAAATTTCTGGATTCAAACAACAATGATATTGGCTACACAGTCCACTGGCTAAGACCTGAAGAAAATCTCCCAAGTTTTCAGAGCCTTAGATTACACATTCAAACAAATAATTTTTAACTGGTATGAAAAGCAACTAAAAGAAAAATGTTTCCATGCATTTATTCAGCCGTAGAGCACTTAGAAAAGGATTTTACCTTTTACTTTCAATAATGTATATGTGTGTCCTTTAGTATGTGGATTTGTATACATAAGTGCAGATAGCTGTGGAGGCCAGAAGAAGGTGTTCCGTGTCTGTGGAAGTTATTGGATGCATGACATGAGTGCTGAGAACCAAAATTGTGTCCTCTTCAAATAAGTGTGTGTGTGTGTGTGTGTGTGTGTGTGTGTGTGTGTGTGTGTGTTTTGTATGTGTATGTGTATATATAGCTCATAACTAGAAATAGGGGATATAAATTGTAATTTCTGCATATCATCAAATCTTATTGGCTGAGATTCTAAGTTTCCTCACATAAAAGAAAAGATGATCAATGTTAGCCAAATTGCTAATAGAATGTATCTCTTTACTGGGAATATGGTTAGCTTTTAGTTTGTAATTTCAAACTGATGTTCAAGACACCACAAATAAAAGATGTTTCTTATATAATGAGAGCATAATAGATGCTCTTCATGAGGGCATAGTGATCAATATGAAATCATGTTCCTTAATTTAGTTTTAAACCCTGCCTCAATTCCAAAGACCAGAGGTATCAGCTGTTGGATCCATATTATACTTAATCTCTTTTTTATTAGACATTTTATTTATTTACATTTCAAATGTTATCCCCTTTCCTGATCTCACCCTCAGAACTTCCTATCCCATACTCTCTCCTCCTGCTTCTATGAGGGTGTGCCCCTACCCATCCACCCACTCCTGTCTCTCTGCCCATCTTGAAGAGGACAAAACGCCCTTTGGAAATACCCATGGACCAAAACAACCCCTTAATTATTTAAGTACAAGCTAATCATCATACTATTGTCTTCAGTAAATGAAAAATCAAGCCAAAAGGAACAAAATACATATGATTTTCTTTCTGGTTCTGGATAAGGTAAATGACAAAAGTGAATGACATGTGGTCTCTAGGTAAAGGCATGATTTTCAGAACATGACAGGGCCATCTGGGAGAAACATTGAAAAGAATGACAGAGGCCAGAGTTCCTTTTAAAAATTTCCGTGAAGTGACTTCTACTACATGTCACCTGTATTCTTGTGTTGGAATTAAAGACTCTTTCAAATGCTCAGAGTGATATTGGCAGGCACTCAGTGTTGTTAGGCCACTGCCGGAACTGCATTGGTGAAGCAGAGCCATCTTACAGCAGGGACTCTCTCCTGGGGCAGCATTCATTCAATAATTGATCAATGAGGGCATCAAAAGCCTTGACATCTTCCCTTCTGTCAGGGACATCTATAAAGGCCATCATAACTTCAAAGTGCTCCAGAAAAACAGTTGAAGCTTTCACTGAATTTTGTGTCAGTCACCTTCTTTGTTCAATTTTATGATATCATATTGCATTCTAAATTTTAGTGTAACTCTTAGGCCTCACTAGAAAGTTTTTTTTTTTTGTACAGTAGATAGCCACAACTGCTCAAAGCACAGAGACAGAGTGACTTAGGATGTATCAGCCACATATAAGACATCTATAATTCTCCTGTACCAAAGGCTTAAGGACTATAAAGGAAGAAGGAGCAGGAAGTTTGTAAGAGGCAGGGTTTGGGAAAGACTGGAGCAAAACACTGTGTTCTGTGTTCTGGGTAAGACCGGCCCTCTACACTCATGAACATAGAGCAACTGTGGTCATCTACATAAAATTAAGTCAGTCAGTATTCTAAGATGGGATGGGAAGGGGATCATGAGCTCCCACTTCTAACTGAGGAGCAATGTACAGCAGATTGCTTTCAGAAGAGTGATTTATTTTTCATTAAATATGTGACACCTGGTGGGTTAACCATATTATAATAGATGGTCCCCACATCCAAAAGTTTATGAATAGTACAAATTGGAGTTGCTATATAATTTAGAAAATAAAGGCACAGTGTTAGGGGTAGAGAATTGGAACATAGAGAGATAGTTTGAGGTGAATATGATCAAAATACACTGTATAAATTCTCAAAGAATTAACAAAAATATATTTTTTGAAATTCAAAAATATACTTTAAAAATGTCTGTTAATTGAGAAAAAAATAGGTTAGAGGTTCTTTGAGAACTTCACACATGTTTTTATTATATTTACCAGTTCTTTCCAGATCCATAATCCTTGTAACTTTGTAGGGATTGTACTAAGATTACATATAGCTCTGGCTTATACAGATTTTAAGAAATTACTCTTTCATTATTACTGTTACAAACATATACATATATATGTAAGTATGTGTCTTAGTTATGTTACTGTTGATATGATGGAATCCCATGGACAAGTCAGCATATAAAAGAAAACAATTAGTTGGGGGCTTACTTATAGGTCAAGAGGGTTAGTTCAAAATCACTATGGCAGGATGCACAGCAGTAGGAAGGTAGGCATGATGCAAGAGAAGTAAGTGAGAGCTCATATTACACCTGCAAGTTGTAGGCAGAGAGAGAGAGAGAGAGAGAGAGAGAGAGAGAGAGAGAGAGAAAGAGAGAGAGAGAGAGAGCATAAATACACAGTGTCTCAAATTTACCACCAATGATACACCTCTTCCAACAATACCATGCCTCCTAGTTTCTTCTAAACAATCTACTAACTGGAACCAAACATTGAAATATATGAACCTATAGGAGCCATCCATATTCAAACCACCACAGTATGTGTACACAAAATAATCAAAGAAACCAAAGCTATCAGTGTGATAGTGGTAACCATAGGAGAGATTATGGTGGTTTGAATAAGAATAGTCCCCATAGACTCATAGAATTGAATGATTAGTCATCAGAGAGTGGCTCTACTTGGGAGAAATTAATAGACGTGGCCTTGTTGGAGAAAGTGTATTACTGGTGGTGGCTTTGAGGTTTGAAAAGCCCCAAAACAGACCCAGTGTCTCTTCCTGAAGCCTGCAGAGCTAGATATAGAACTCTCAGCTCCTTCTCCGGCACCATATCTGCCTGAGTGCTGCCATAATCCCCTATTATGCTGGTAATGAACTAAATGTATGAAACTGTAAGCCAACTCCAATTGAATGTTTTCCATTATGAGTTCCCATAGGCATGATGTCTCTTCAGAGCAAGAGAACATAGACTAAGACAGCGTTTGTATGTTGGTAAGTGAGAGAAATTTGAGCAAGGAAAGGGGGAGAAAGTGATACAATTCTATTTCAATTAAAACATAAAATTTTAAAATGTGAAGTATAAAAATTAATATAAAAAAGTCTTTCTTTTTGTCCATGTCAAATGATAGTTTGCCTTGGTAGAAATGTTATCTGTGTCTTTTCCAGTGCCTTTCAACACTAATTTGTGATTTTCGACATGAATTTTTTTTTTTTGTTATTATTCTCTTGGGTAAAAGTGAATTTTTATTTAGTTACCATTTTTTGAAACAATTATAAATAGGAATGTTGCTTGATTTCCTTTTAGGTAGATTATAGTTTGTATGCAAAAATGCTAGTGGTTAGGGTTAGGGCACACTCATGAGTAGAATTAATATTTAGTATCTCTGCATCTCTGTGTTTAAGGCCCAGAACCACAGTTTTAAAAAGTCTACAGATTATTGTATGCTGATTGCGAGGTGTTTTATGATTTTGGTAGCACCATTGCATATATATATATGCAATGTATATCTCCATCTCACCTGAAGAGAAGCATAATTTCCTTTTTTCTTTCTAGTATAATTACATTTTATTTCTTTTTCTTGTCTGATCACTCTTGCTAGCACTTCCAGAACTATGCTGAAGAAGTATGGTCATACTTGACGATAGTCATCCTTATCTTATACTAGATGTTAGTAGATTTACTTGATTTCTCCTAATTGACTCTAATGTTTGTTGTGAATTTTTCATGTATTGCTTTTATTATGTTTAAGAAAACTCTATCTACATTATTGATATTTTCTTTTTAATCAAAAGAGAATGTTGTACTTGTTTAATGTTTTTGTTCCTTGTATCAATTGAGATGCTCATGTGGCCTTAATCTTTCATTCTGTTCTTGTGATGAATCTTGCTGATTGATCTTCATATGTTAGAATACACTGGCATGCCAAGGAGAAATTCCTGTTGGTTATGATGTACAGTCCTGCTGATTGTTGTCGAACTCAGTTGGCTGATATTTTATTGAGGCCTTCTGCATCAATTAATATCAGAGAGTTTGGCCAGTAGTTTTATTTTTTCATATATTTTTCTGGCTTAGGCATCAAGGTGATGTTGGCCTCATGCAGTACTTTTGGAATTATTCCTGTTACTTTTGTATTTTGGAAGAAGTTAGCAGAATTGGAATCAACTCTCCCTAGAATAGTTTCTAGAATTTCTCTGTGAAGCCATGTGATCATGAGCTTGCCTTTACTGGGAGGTCTTAGATCAGTTTCTCAGTCATTTTACTTATTTCTCTCCCTATGAGTTTCCATTCCTTCTGATTCCAATATGACAGATTGTATTTTTTCAAGAACATTGTCTATTTCCTCTAGGATTTTTTTTTGGTATAAAATTGTTCATAATCATCCTTCATGAATATGCTTCTTTTTCTGGGGCATCTCTTCTTTTACTGTTGATTTTATTTATGTAATGTTTCTCTTAGTCTAGCCATTGATTTTAACTTTTTAAATATAAACTCTTCATTTTCTACAGCTTTTCTATTCTCTGATTTATTTCTATTCCGATATTTCTTATTTACTTCCTCTTAAACTATGGATTTAGCATGTTTTTTTTCTACTCTCTTCAGGTGAAATGTTAAACATGCCTAACTACCCTTGTATTTTGTTGTTGTTGATGTTATTTTTTTCTCATAACTCTTATCATTATCTAAATCACCTTGTGTATCTATTTCTTTGTTTACCGGTTATGTCTGTTTAGATAATAAATAGGAAAGTACAGACCATATGACTCTTTCTTACTCTAGTGCATTTAGAGTGCTATGGATCTGGTTAGTAGAACAATTATTTACACACAGAACATGAAAAGCATACATACTACTTTGGGACTTTTGAAATGCCATTGTTATGGCTGAATAAACATCCTGTAAACTCAAATATACCCACAAAAGAATGTGGAAATACACAGAGACAACATGGCAATAAAGACCTCAAAGAAGATTTACAAATGAATGGGAAACATATTATTGTTCAGGATAAATTTTAAAAAAAGATAAATGCCCACAAAAGTACAAAACAGCAAAGAGAAAGGTGACTCATTTGTCATAACTTTGAAAGTCTTAAGAAAGTCAGCAGGTATGTCACAGGTAGAAAAGAATCAAAGGTTGAAGAGCATGTGATTTGTTCACTTTCCATAAACTCTTTTTTCTGTCTTTGATCATGATGCCAGGTTGTGCTCTACCTCAAACCCATCAAACACTTTGGAATCTGGAGAAGTGAAACCAGAGATTGTTTGGAATACAGTGAAGGTGGTGATAAGACACACTGGAAAGAGGAAAATTATGCAAAAGCCACAGCCTGAATAGCAACAATCTCAAGCTTCCTTTTTAAATATTAGTATCCCCTCTTTCACAGTGAAAACTTGGTTTCCATGTCCGAATTCATGAAAATGGAAGACTATTTCTTAAGAGATGAAGACAGATTAAATATTCACAGACTCAGGTGGTGCAGGATACCCTGAACATTACGGTCTAAGCCTCATGGTACAGCAATCAAAGCTTATAAATCCCACTTATGCAGCCTGAGGTGTCCATAATTCTTTGTTACCACAACTACAAGGGGAATGAACAAGATAGCAGACTATCTTCAATAGAGAGCAAATATTTGAGTGACTTCTCTAATGAGAATAAAAAAAGAGTAACTAAAATTAAAAAATTAGAGCTCAGCAGAAATACCTATATGGAAATAATATAGGTACCTTAAGGAAAGGATAATTCAAAAGAGGTAAAAGAAATGATATTCTTATAAAAATAAGATATGTTATCATGTTAATGATATTTTAATAAAATAATAAACATCATAGAATTACATGAAAGAGGTATACTTAGAAAGCAAGAAAGTAAAAACTAAAAGAAGTATGTACTAGTCAATATTGTGTGATCATTTATTGAACTACAGGGTACCCAGACATTTGGCCAAATATTATCTGGATGTTTCTTCAAGCATGTGTTCAGCTGATATTATTTTCTTACTCAACAGAGAAAAGCACTTTGGCCTTGATCAATTGAGTGATCCATATTCAGTTAACTCATCATGCAAGTAGAACAAAACCAGGTTCTTCTCTACTATCAAGAACTGAAAAGTGTTACAATCCCTAACAAACCATATTTCTGGTCATGATTAGAAAATTTGAATGTGGGTGTCATTATATTGCCAAAGAGTAAAAATCCAGAGCAACAAAGAGGATTATCCAGACTTTTAAGATATTTTGAACTTTAAAAATATAGAATACAGTATTTTGAAAAATAAAAACTGATTAAAGAATATAATAGATCTTCAAATCAAGAGATTATGCTGACAGTGTTATTCCCCTGTCCTATATTAGGTATTTCATTGTTACAAAGAGTAAAACTTGTAGCTTAAGTTCTCACGTAGTTAAAAAGAATGTGTTTGGTTTTTAGAAGTTAGCAGCCTACAAAACCTCTGCCTCCAATAAAAGAATCTTTAGACTATAAGAATGGAAAACTACTGTGGTTTCAGCTATAGCATAACAATGACTACACTGACAGTAGACACTCCCTCTCCCCATCTCTAGTTATCATCTGTCCACCTATCCATCAATTATGATGATGCTGAGAACCCAGAAGGAGATCAGAAGACAGCTTTCAACTCCCTGCCTTGCTAGCATGAACTATAAGATCACTAGAGAGAAGAAAATAGACTTGATTTGTAGGAGATCAGCACTTACAATTCATAATTGTATGTGTTAGTTACAGATATTCTATTTCACAACTAAATGGAGGGTTTGCTAGATAATGGCTTAAACAAATAGAGCTAGCTTTGGATGGGTTCAATTTTGCATTATTTGATATATTTATAGAGTCTATGCATGCCAAGATGCTGTGTTCTGCTCTCAACTGTCTCTTCTCTGATAGAATGAAATTTCTTCCTGGATTAAAGCTATTTTCTTTTCAAACTGGCTGATGCTGAACATATTTGTGAGTCACCAAAATGTGATATCTTGTGATTCTTGCTCATAGGAGCCTTATGTCTGAGAGACATTCCCTTCCATATATGGACTATTTGGGTGTCAGACAAACCTTTGTTCAGTTCTAGGATCAACACTATATATGGTTTTGTTTTAACTCAAAACAAGCATTGAGCTAATTACATCTTCAAATACAAGGAAATCTCCAATCGATAATTATTTTCTTCATTAAAAATATACTGAAAATCTATTCTGATCAAATATTTCTAGACATGAAGGTGAGATGGTATAGCCATTAATGTAAGATATAAACACAGAGGTAGATCTAGGTACAACTTTGTGGGATGATTTATAATAAAGGAATGAAAATTCTAATCAGAGGAGTAAGATGGGAATTCTACCAAAGGGTGAGTCTCTTTGATGAAAACATACAATGGGAGCTCCCCTAGGGAGCAGCTAGACCAAACTTGATCTGTGGATTGCACATTAAACCTTTACTCATCATTCCCAAGAAAAGTTCATCAAGTATTATCATTTTCATCATGTAGAAACAGATGTTTAGAGTGAATTAGTGTGCCTACATTGCTAACTTCCAAATCATTACAGAGCTTTTAGGAAAAAGTTATGAAATATCTTCCCCAAACCAACTTGAAAGGTCTGACACAAATCTGAAACCTGTTATAAGCTCAGATCCTTCCACCCAAAAAAGGAGGGCAATATTTAGTTTTAGATAATATTCCATTTAACTGGAGTTATGTGCATGCTGGTCAGTTTCAGTGATCCTTTGCTATTATATACTTGCTGATCCATGTAAATGCTTGGGGATTTGTGGAAGAAGGAATATAGATCTAGCCTTTGTGCATCACCTTTTACACTTTTGATTTTATGTATATGGTTGTTTTGCTTGCATGTATGTTTGTATAGAATATATATGTCTAATGCCTATAGAAGCCAGAAGAGGGAGTCAGATACTTTGGAGTCAGAGTTACAGACAGTTGTGAACCTCCATATGGGTGCTGGAAATTGAATCTGGGTCTTCTGGAGGAGCATCCAAGCCTGTTAACCGATGAGCCATCTCTGCAGTCCCAATCACTACCTTTTCTATACAATGAAATAAGAGCTTCTTTTTGGGTTTATCACCCCATTTCTTCTTTCAATGTGTACAGTAAAATTTCTGAAAGCCATTAGTCATGTGTGTATTTTACAAAATTGTATTTTACTAATAATTATGTATGTATATATGTGTGTGTGTGTGTGTGTGTCCATGCACACCTTAGTTCAAGTTTCCATGGAGTTAGGAAGAAGAAAGCAGATCCCTTTAGAACTGGAGACATGAGCTGCCCTGTGTGGATGCTGGGAATCAAACTCAGGTCCTCAACATCAATGATATGATCTCTTAACATTAAGCTATCTCTCTGGTCCCAAGTTTCCACTGTATGTGCCTTTTAATAAGAAAAAGCAAAGGAATCAGTGATCATATTTCTCATAGCATTATTAATAGAACACAATGAATACAAGAAGAAAGATGTCATCTTTTCACTTACTTTTATACCCATCTCTATACACATGGGATGTGTGTAGAGGTGTAAATAAGTATATGAATAAAAACAATGTAAAAGAGTTGAAGAAAAAGAGGAGGAGAAGAACAAAAAGAAGGAGAAGTAGGACACAGGAAGAGATAAGCTGAGTCACAGAGAAGAATTGAGCTTTGAAGCTGTGATTGCTAAATTTGAACATCAACTTTACTGAATTAAGAGACATTCTGGTAACTATTACTGCATTAGATATTTCTAGTCTTCCGATAAGCAGTAAGTAGATTATTTCTTTTCTAAACAGGAAATCTAAGAGTTTTCCATTAGGTTAGGGTATTTGGGATGCTCATGCTGTATCTGTAAGAAAGTTTCTGGGGACAATGTAATTTGAATCAATGGGTTGTAAGGGGCTATGTTATCCATGATAAAAACAGGCATTATCTAAGATGGCGAGTAAGAATGGCACCAAGGACATAGTAAAGTCTAACTTCTGCTGTCTTTTCATGAGTTAGTAAGCCTTTATTCTTATCTTTGCATATTAGAGCTTTGGATCTATCACTATCCCCAGTGGCATGCTAAGCACTTGAACTTTAAAACTTAGACTAAGAGTTATACTCTCAGATTTCTTGGTTCTAAAGGTTTTGTAATGGTACTAACATGTTGTCGGAGAGTCATTGCTCATGTAGCCTATAGCTGAGAATATATGATACTCATCAGCCTCTTTGTATAGCTAGTCAATTCTCCAAATACATGGCTTTTATCATCTATAATGTATCTTTCTATCTAACTTTCTTATACCTATTTGTTAATATATTTTTATGTCTCCATTATTTATTTTCTATCATTTAACCATCAATTTTTCTTCATCTTCAACCTATCTATGTATCTATCATCAATCTCTTATCTATTTTATATCTATCAATTTCTATTTTCATCTATCATTTCTCTATTAACCTCTAAATCTACCTATCTATCTATCTATCTATTATTTATTTATTATCTATATACATCATATCAGTTCTCAATGAAGAAGTCTGTCATAAACAGAAATAAAATTTCTGTACTTTGATGGATATAAATTACTACATAAGATCTTTAATTCTATATTTACCTTCATAAGATATTTTAAACTTCTTGGTGAATAATGACATATACATTAATAAGGCTTGAGTTAGCATAGTCATAGATGTCTGTGCTCTAAAACTTAGGATGCTGCACACTGTAGAAATCCAACATATGTGAAATTTATTTGTGAAGAAAATCTACCTCCCATCAATTCTTTTTTGCTTCATGTCAACTACAACAGTGCTCCTTTCTGGACAGATTCTTCCTTTGCCATTTCCTTGGTTCTTATTTGCTGTTTGATTTGTCAG
Organism: Mastomys coucha; assembly: GCF_008632895.1. Taxonomy (NCBI): domain Eukaryota; kingdom Metazoa; phylum Chordata; class Mammalia; order Rodentia; family Muridae; genus Mastomys; species Mastomys coucha. Next base: position 25,721,001 of record NW_022196900.1, on the reverse strand, counting down.
ACTCAAATTAGCACCTTCTTCCCTGGAAAAGCTTAGCAAGGCATAGACCCTCTTCTTTGCTAAGTCATATGACTTTCTGTATCTGCCTAATGGATGGTATTTATTTATTTGTTTTACTCTATTTAGCTCTGGATTGTTAACATAAATGATCCCAACCAAATAATATGCTTCTGTTTATTCTTTGAAAAAGCACAAAGAAGAAACTCCATACCTACTATAACTTTTCCACATTTGCTCTTGCTATTCTTCATTGGCTATTTCAAAATATTACTCTAACTCAGTACTTACCAGAAACTTGACTACTGTCTTCTTTTAATTTATTAATGAAAAGTTACATCTGTCCTTCTTATTTTGCATGTTTCTAGGAGACATATATAATCCCCCAAAAATGACAAAGACCATTAAAAGTTAAACAAGATACCCTCCTGGGTCTCATTTGTTAATTCAACAAATATTTCTTGTATAATATGTCTGACACTGAACTGGAAATGTACTGATAAATGAGGCACAAACCTAGTTTTAAGTTTCACATAGCTGATATTTTAATAAAAGAGAGCAAATTAAGCAGATATAATATAGTTCATGTTGCTAAAAGTAGATGGATGCTAAATGATTCACTCATGGTTGGTCTTCCAGTTTTGTCATCATAAGGGTTGAAATCTTAGGAAAGACTGATCAGAGTAGGCCACATATAATCTGATATATGAACAATAAACATAACTTAGCCAAGCATTTGTAAGTTATAACCCATCATTATGGCCCACTGAAATAGAAGGAGAAGCATTGGAGATGTTACAGGTACAAACAGAGGCTGGGAAGAAATCGGGAAAAGCATGGCTTCATTTTAGAGCCATAGGAGATGAAAGCAGATGGACTGGAAACAAAGCTAGAGAGCTATATATGGGACAATGAATAAAGAAAGGCTGGTACAATAGCAAGGTCTTTAATCTGCATATACATCAGAATATGTAGAAGCACAATGTATCTAAATTTACATTTTAGAAAACTTCTTGCTTTTCCCAAAAGTAATGGGTGTACTTCCTGTTCACAAAAGGAGATGATGACTGAGTAACAATTTTCAAGAGAATACTCCCTGGATCCTCTCTTGAATGTCAGGCTCCTTGAGGGATACTTGATTTTTTTGTTTTGTTTGTTTGGTTTTGGTTTTTTTGGGGGAGGGGGTGGTTTTTTTATTAGATATTTTCTTTATTTACATTTCAAATGGTATCTCCTCTCCTGGTTACCCCTCCAAAAATGTCAAAAATAAAAACAAAAACAAAAAAACAAACCCTGTTTCCTCCTCCCTTCCCCTGCTCACCAGCCCACCCTCTCCTGCTTCCTGGCTCTGGCATTCCCCTACACTGGGGCATAGAACCTTCACAGGGCCAAGGGCCTCTCCTCCCATTGATGACAGACTAGGCCATCCTCTGCTATACACATGCTTCTGGAGCCATGAGTCCTACCATGTGTGCTCTTTGGTTGATGGTTTAGTCCCTGGGAGCTCTGAGGGTACTAGTTAGTTCATATTGTTGTTCATTCTAAGGGGCTGCAAACCCTTGAGCTCCTTGGGTTCTTTCTTTAGCTCTTTCATTGGGGACCCTATGCTCAGTCCAATGGATGATTGTGGGTCTCTATTTCTGTATTAGATGGGCACTGTCAGAGTCTCTCAGGAGACAGCTATATCAGGCTCCTGTCAGCCAGCACTTGCTGACATCCACAATAGTGTCTGGGTTTGATAGTTGAATATGGAAAGGATTCCAAGTGGAGCAGTCTCTGGATTGTCCTTCCTTCAGTCTCTGCTCCATAGTTTGCCACTACAACTCTTTAGATGGGTATTTTGTTCCCCCTTCTAAGAAGGAGCTTTGGAAAGAACAATTTGCAAATTCATCTGGAATAAGAAAAAACCTAGGATAGTGAAAACTATTCTCAACAATGAAAGAACTTCTGGTGGAATCACCATCCCTGACCTTAATCTGTACTACAGAGCAATTATGATAAAAACTGCATGGTATTGGGACAGTGACAGGCAGGTAGATCAATGGAATAGAACTGAAGACCTAGAAATGAACCCACACACCTATGGTCACTTGATCTTTGACAAAGGAGCTAAAACCATCCAGTGGGAAAAAGACAGCATTTTCAACAAATGATGCTGGCTCAACTGGTGGTTAGCATGAGAAGAATGCAAATCGACCCATTCCTAACTTCTTGTACAAAGCTCAGGTCCAAATGGATCAAGGACCTCCACATCAAACCAGATACACTCAAACGAATAGAAAAGAGAGTGGGGAAGAGCCTGGTGCACATAGGCACAGGGGAAGGCTTTTCTTCTCTAGAATGCTATTTCTACAGGCTCCTTTCAATGACTGGGCCCACCCATAAACTCAGCTGCACAAATGGCTTTCCCCAACATGGAGGAGACACTTTCAGCAGCCAGTAATATATCTGTGTATGTTTTTCTAGTGTGAAAATAAAAAGCCTTAAATCATGAGACATATTAGAACAGCAAAGGTTGGACCCTACAGTTTCATAGACAGAAAGAATACACTTGGGAAGCAGCAAACAGTCTCTGTCATCCCAGGGGGACTTCAGAGGATTCCATGAAACACACATGGGAGAAGACACCTGTCTGAACTAACTGTCTGAGCCACACAGGGGTCTTGTGGCTAGAAACAAATGTCCTGGTTATGAGCTGGCTCTGACCCAAGAGCTGCAAAACCCTTTCCTCTCCAAGAGAGGCCCAAGTGCTCCCTGGGTACAGCGATTTCCAATTACTCTAAGAAAAGGGAGGAATAGAGGAAATTTCACAAAACGACAGCCAGGTCTCTCTGGGAGGCTTGTCCTGACTGCTCTGCACCTCTGTGCTCCTTGCATACTGCCCACACACAGACTCTAGCTGAGTCCCCAGCCCTCTGAGGGAAGTGCCCTAATTAAAATCACACTTCACACTGCCAAAGTGGATATGCTAGCCTCAGCTCCAAGAATGTCTTGGAAAAGTGTCTGGAGCTGACTGAGTCTTTCCCAGAAGGGATTTTTGCTTGGTGGGGGTTGAGGGGAGGGAAATTCTGCAGATGGAGAAGACAACCTTGGCTTTTAATATTCTGCTGGTCCATACGTGCATGGTCACTCTTCCCACTTTTCTTCTCCGCCTCCTTGTATGTTATGCAGCTTCCAGTCTTTACACTAATCTTGCAAAAGAGACAGGATGATGATATGATATGATATATATACATATATATACATATGAATTTGTATATTCATATATACAAATTCATATGTATATGTATGAATATATATATGTGATATATATATCATATATGTTATATGTATATATAATATATATACATATTCCACCACCAAGTACCAGACATGGTAGGACACAGTGAAGCAGTTGAACAGTGTCAAATACAGCAAGAGTTACCCTTGATTTCTGCTTCTATCTCTTCTTGCCCAAGCAAGATTTTGGTGAAAGAACATCTTAGTTCTTTTTACTGTCACTGTGACAAGAAATACTCTGAGAAACGAACTGAAAATAGAAGGGTTTTTTATTTTTTGAGTCACACTAGCAACAACTTGGTCATATCACATCCATAAGTAAGCAGCGGAGACCCCGGAAAGCATGTTCTAAGATCACTTTCTCCTTCTAATAAAGTCTAGAAAATGGTGCCACCTATAGAGAAGGGGGCTTCTCACCTTAATTAGCATGATCAAGGTAATTGCCTATATCATGCCTTGGAGCCTGTCTCCCAGGAGATTCTGGATTTTATCAAGTTCACAGTGGAGATGAATCATCATGTTGTTTCTCTAAGTGTGAAGTGAGATGAGTAAGTTTCTCATTCAGGTGTCAAGTAATTGACACATTTTCAGTGTTAGAGAAAATACAACCCTTATTATGATAATTATCAGCGTTGTGGAGGGGGAGTAGAAATATGGCTCAGCTGTTAAGAGTACTTACTGTCTTCTAGAAAGCCCTAGTTTGATTCCTAGAATCTACATCAGGAAACACACAGACACCTGTGCCTCCAGCTGCAAGGGCTCTATCACTTTCTTATGGCTTTCTCTCATGTATATCCTCAAATAGAAATATATAACACACATAGTTTAAAATAAAATAGATTCCTAAAAACCACAAATAAGTATCAGAGCATTATCAACAGGGATTTGGACAAAAGCACTAAGAAATTTATCATGTATTTGTGTTTGTTTACTCATTGTTGGAACTTAGAAATTTTACTTGCCTTTGTGGGCTCCAAATATCATCTTCTATAAACGTGTCTAAGATCTTCCTACCTTTGGTTCTAACATTCTACACTTGCCTAAGATTAATATTTATTGTTCATTTCTTTATTCTCTCAAAAAGTACTTCAAATAAAACATAATACATGTTATTTAGTCTTTTCTGTATACAATGTGGTGTATTCAGTAGTGTGCACAGATTAATTCATAACAAGAATTAGTAACTGAGGCTTCAGAGAGGGTTCAAAGGTTAAAGGCACAGATAGATCTTCCACAGGACTTGGGATAAATTCCTTGCTTGCACATTTCAGTTTACAGGTGTCTATAACTCACATTCTAGTCAGTATAAATCCTTTTTGGATTTCATGGGTATAAAGCATGTACATGTATACACGTGAACAAAATGCTCATTTAAATTAAATAAAAAGTCCTCAAATAAGTCATAACATTCAAATATATAAATCATTAACACATTATAGTCTCTTTCTATTCTTTTCTATCCAGGTTAGAAATAATATTTTATTTTTCAATTCTGACTATTTAAAATATTTGCTATTTTAAATTATGTGTCTTTGTTTATGTGTTTGTGTGCCAGTATTAGCATTTATATAGGTACCCACAGAGGCCAGTGGTGTCAGATCCCCTAGGGACTAAAGTTACAGGTGACTGAAAGACTCCTCTTGTGGGTATTGTTAACTAAAGTAAACTAAACTCAGGTACCCTTTAAGAACATGAAGTGCTTCTAATCTCCAAGACATCTCCAGCCCTATTTATTTTTAACATGTTTATAAGATAGTTTCTGACAATTTCACATATGCATACATATACGAGTTTAGTGTACAGTTTGATCAGACTCACTCTACATTAGTATCTTGCCCTATGCCCTCTTCTGCTTTCTATTTTCCTTCCTACCTTCATTTAATTTTTGTATGTGTGACCCACTGAGTTCAATTAGTTTTGATTGCATGAGTATGAATGGGAGGCAATTTACTGGAGTTTGGACAACTTAACTTAATGTGAAAAAACTTGTTCTTCAAACTGGGAACTTACTAAGTGCCAGTAGCTCCTAGAGAAGTGTGGGTTCTCATGAGCTGCTCACTCCATCATTGGTGGAACATTGATAAACCTGACCCTATGTGGGCCTTATACAGGTAACCACAGTTGCCTTGGACTTTGAGTATAATAGCCACTGTTTCACGGCACAGTTCTTTATATTCTGCCTCTTGTACTCTTTCTGTTTTCTCTACTTTGATGATTCCTAAATCCTGAAAAGGATGATATAGATGCCCATTTAAAGCTGAGTATTTAGAAATCAATTATTCTTAGTCCTTGGACCATTCCTAGTCTCTGTATCAGTGGGCACATTCTGCAAAACTAAGCTTCTCTGACAAAATAATTTCAAAGGAATTACTTTGCTGCAGAACATAGCAGAAAATAGTATCTAATTTTTAAGTGTATGTTTATGTGTATATGTCAAACATACCCAGCTTTATCTTCAGCAATCTGCATTGGAAATATATTCTGTTCCATACCCCTGCTGTCACTCTGTCTTGGAGATCAAATGCTTATACTATATCATCTACCTGGATCCTTGTATGTGAGATTTTTTCATCTCTGTATTCATGCAGAGTCAACTCCTAGAATAAATGTTGTATACACATAGATGCGTGCGTGCAGGTACACATGCACACACACACACATATATATATACAGAGAGAGAGAGAGAGAGAGAGAGAGAGAGAGAGAGAGAGAGAAAGAAAGAGAGAGAGAGAGAGAAAGAGAGAGAGAGAAGACAAGAGAGAGAAAGACATACAGAAAGAGACAGAGACAGAGGCAGATACAGAGATACAAAAACAGATAGAGAAAGGCAGACAGGCAGAGAAAGATACACAGAGAGTCAGTGTTGTCAGGCTTCTTTTTGTACATTTCAATAAATAAGAAAATACAAAGCAAGTATTATAATTAGTGGTGGCACATTGGCTCCTCTGAACCACTGCAGAAAGGAGAAAGCATAATTATGGGAACTAATTGTGGAAATCATAGGCAAAGAAATAAATCTCATTTTCTTCCTCTTACAAGGATGGTACTGAGGAAATAATTCTTTATATTGCTTGAGAGTGGCTCTTTTTATAAAGTTGTACCACATCTTGTGATATAATTGTGTCTCTTCATGTGTGAGCATATGACAGCGGTCAGCATGGTAACATAGCCATTCACAGTTGCACCTAGCCTTCTATACTTTACTTTTCTTTCTGAATATTCTTGCGTGCCGGGGCTGGTATCTGCTGTACTATCCTGCATTAGTCTTTGATTTCAATATGGTCTGGCAAAGGATATGTGGTATTCTCTTTACTTTCACTCTGTCACTGAAACTGAGGGGAAAAAAAGATTTAAAGATCTACATTACAAAGAAAAAAATTGAAAAGAGGGCCATTGCAGTGTTTTCCAATAACATTCTTGCCTTTTCCCCTTGACCTTTCTCCTTGTTCTTAATTAGTATGCCACAGCAATAGGCAACATGATGACATTTGCGTATGTGCATACAATGCATATTGATGATCCTCAGCCACTGCATTGCCCTCTTCTACCTCCCATTCCTCCTTTCATCATACCAGGTAGTATCCTCATTACTTTTGTGACACATTTTTCACTCTAAATTCCAAATATAAGAGAAAACATCTAATACTTTTGTCTGTATTAGACAATTTATTTGGGTTAAAATGATGTTATTCAACTTCATTTATTTTCTGGAAAGATAATATCATTCTTTATGGATGAATAAATGTTTATTCTTGAACCTTATCTCATGTCTGTTATAAAATCATTTGTGTGACCATGTGATGAGTCAGGGTTTTCATTCTGTGTCCTGTGAGTCAGGGATTTTCTGAGCAGTAGAAACTAAGCATAAGACAAGAAAGAAATCACTGGTCTCCTAAGATTTTTTTTTTTGTATAGATGCTTTAGAGAAGATAAAATCAGTTACTATAAGAAACACTATGACCTAAGTACCTTAATACTATATTATTTATTTTGACTCTTGGCATAAGTCAAATGAAGTCATCAACCTTTCATGTAAAATTTAATGTAAAAATTAAGGACAAGTTTGGTATACTTGAGTGTATAGAGAAGGGCTTCTGAAGAGGGGAAGGCAGAAGGATATCTATTCTAAAATAGATTTTAAAGAAAAAGTAGCAGTAGAACAGGTAATATAAATTGGTTGGAGTCTTTTTCATATTTTTAAAACCATTGAGTTATTAATTTTTAAAATAAAATACAATTATCCATATGGCAAAGTTGTTCTCATTACTTTTACTTAAACCATTCCCCTATTCAGAATACTCTGTAAATGTATGCTTGTATTCTGCCCATTCTGTACAGGTCAGAGATTTTTTGAATGTTTTCTATTTACTTTTGACAATCTCATACTAATTCAGGAAGCATTGTGAACATAGTCACTCAATTTGTCTTTTCAAATCTCCTTCCCATTTATACTAACATTATTCTCATTTTCCTTCTTATTTCTCTCTCCTTCTTATCTCTATTCCTTTCTCTCTCTGTGTCTCTGTCTCTGTCTCTGTCTCTCTGCCATCTTGACTGTGTGTGTATGATTACAGACACAGTATGTGTATGACAGCATCAGCCATGCTGTGTACAGAAGGCAGAATTTCACAGCACTTCCTCCAATTTTCTGTATCTTACAGTCTTCCCACTTCTCTTCTGTGATGTTCCTCACACTCACAATGACAGAGCTGTATCATTTAGGCATGAGCATACAGTTATTTATTGTCAGCACATTGGCTAGCCATTAGTCTTGGCTTTGACCATTGACTATTGCAAAAAATACTTATGAGCACAAACAATAATTAGAAGGCCATTTAACTACATGTCCACTTATCAAAATATCAGTAATGGATTTTTTTGTGAGGCTAGAGACCTTCTTAGACATACATGACTAGGTTTGCAGCATCAGACATGTATTTCCTCCCATAGAATGGGTTTCAGCTCCAATTAGAAAGCATATTATTAATACCGTACAAGTGGCTATCTCTTGCCTAGCAGATCAGTATAACAGCACATATAGAATCCATGAACTTATGAGATTATCAATGATTCTTCTCCCCAACATCTTGAATAGCACTTTCACACCCATGTGAATACTAACCACTGGGGAGAAAGCTTCATTCTCAGTTTTAGATTAATATTTTTGTGTCTTGTACTGAAAACGTATAGTTGCTGTAGTAATAAGAGTCTTACCTCCCAGTTCAGATGGGCAAAAAAAGACCAGTGGTTTCTTACGCCTCTTAAAAGCAGAAAGTGACTCAGTCCTTCTATACTTTTTGCAGTCCAAGGCCATAGCATTAGGCATCACTCCAATTGTCTCCTAATTCATCTGACACCTCCTAGAGTTCTTCCCTTTATTTTGGTTAATACTTTTGTTTTCTGAGTTCACACTTAAATGGTCTACTGGCTCTTAGGGACCAAGGAGCAATAATTTGAAGAGACTGGGTAGAGAATTCTGTGGCAGCCAGCCAGCTCTTTCTTCCAACATTTCAACCCAAAGAGAATGGAAGGAGAAAAATAGGGCACCCTGGAGGCAAGAATCATTGAAAATCCCCTTCTTTTTAGGCAGAATGAAAAAGTTCTATTCAGGACTTTTACCACTAGGTTTGGGCCTCTTCTGAAAAACAACAAGGAATTTGGAATCTCTGCTTAAAATGAGTGTAAATATTTACCCACATATGCTGAAATATTCTTGTGACATTTAGTCTGATACATACTGCCAGCAGAAAAAGAAGCTCCTGAGCCAAACACAGGAATTTTTTATTTTTAATCTTTTCTGGGAGTAGAACAAACATTTGCAATGATATAAAATGTATTAAAGTCACAGGCCCTTGAATTTATAACTAGTTAAGTGTAAAGAACTATTGTCTTGCTTAGAGTTCTTCTATTAGCATATTCTCTATTGCTTACTCACATTACTCTTCAAACATGAACAGGGTCATTCTTATTATCATTATTATAATTAGACAGATAGAGATACATGAATCTGTTTGTCTTGATAGTGAGAAAATCATGGTGATTATTAAATACATGCCTCAACTTGTAGAGATATGATCAGTGGCCAAGTATCTGTATATTCTTGATCTAGGATGTGGTGAGCATTCAACTGTTTTTGTCTCATACTTCCAATGTTACTATTTGCCAAAAGTCTAAAAATATTTCTTTATTTAGTAAGTGCATAAATGAGCTTACCATGGAAATCGTATTTCAATAAGTGGAACAATGGAGGCTCAAACTGGACAAATTACTTTCAAAGGCTTTTGATTAATAATCAGATACTAAATGATCTTTATTTACCAGGTCCTATGCTAGGTCCTTGGGATGTACCATGCATCAATGCCATAGTATTTATATAATCTACTAAGACTAAGGTACATAAAAACAATTAAGGATTAAATTAGTGAAGTAGGGAAGAAACATAGAATGGGATGGGTACCTGCTGCTGTCTGTTGCTGCACATAGTGATAAAAAAGCACAGAGATTGACTCTGATGAAGATTGAGATTAATTTTAAAACAGTATATAGACAGCTGGGTAGGAATTTACATGTGGTAGCAGAGAATGGGGGCATATATCTATTCTTAGGTAGCAAATGTCAACATATCATGTATAAATACACTGAATGCATAGCAGAATTATGTGGTATCAAGAGACATTCCTTCTGTGGTAAAGGAGGGCATACAAGGAATAACACTGGAATGTCTGCTGCTCCTGCTGATGGTGATCTGAATGGCACCAGTGTTCGAGCCAGAGACTGGATTAGGCCTTAGTTTTGTCTGCCACTTCTCAATTCTGAAGAGATGCATGTGTTGAGGGGCAATGTGTACATTCTTAGAATTTATAAGCAAACACCAACTTTGCATTTTGATATCGGATAGAGAACTACTAAGAATTGGATGTTCAAAATGCAGAAGTGGAAGCTCACAGCCAACAATTGGACTGAACACAGGGTCCCCAATGAAGGAGCTAAAGAAAGGACCCAAGGAGCTGAAAGGGTTTGCAGTCCCATAGGAGGAACAGTAATATGAATTATTCACTGTCTTCAGAATTCCCAGAGACTAAACCATCAACCAAAGAGTACACATGGTGGGACTCATGGCTCCAGCTGCTGATGTAGTAGAGGATGGCCTAGTCGGTCATCAATGGGAGGAGAGACCCTTAGTCCTTTGAAGGTTCTATGCCCTAATGTAGGGGAATGCCAGGGACAGAAAGCAGGAAGAGGCAGTGGATTGGTGAGCAGGGGAAGGAGAGAGGGAATATGGGGTATTTCAGAGGGGAAACCAAGAAAGGGGAGAACATTGGAAATGCAAATAAAGAAAATTTCTAATGAGAAAAAAAAAAGAATTGCATGTTTATCCAAGGGCCATGCAAGTCACAGAAATATTTTTACTTCAAACAATTTCATCAACTTGCAGGAGGCTTAAGGAAGTTGTGAATTAAGCAAACAAACAAACAAACATATTCGAGATTCCAAGAAAACATAAGGATATTTGCAATTGGATAAAAACATAACATTTGTCAGTTTCTGGGGGGCTTCTGACGTGTTTGGGTGTCATGTGTCCTTTGGAAGTTTTGAATGCTCCCTGTAGAGATATTTACCAGCAGGCATTATTTATTTTTATTGTGAAGTCAGTGATTCTTCGGAACATTCCAGTCATTCTGTCATCCAAGTTAAGGATGCTTAGGCCTGAGTTAGTGGGAAGAAGCTCTCATCCATTCTTTTTGCCTAAAATTTCCTTCCTGGTTTTTGTCTTGGACAAACTCCATTCATGTTCTATATTCAGAAAAGAACTTCATGAGCTCACAACATATGTCAGTCTTCTAGATGTACATGTCTCAGTCCATTTCACTTGTTCTTTATGTAATGTCACAATAATACTTTAAACAAACAATTATGTAATACTTTGTATTTTAACACCCATTTCCCCAATATTCTGTAAAATGTCTGGGAATATAAAAGATCTTTCTCATGTAAGAGGAACTCAATAAATGAGATGAAATAATTCAAACTAAAATCAATCATAATACTTTATGCAGTTGCCAATGTAATATCTAAATCTGGCAGCTACCAACATACATAAATCCATAAAAATAATCCATCATATAAACTAAAAGAAAGAAATCCATATGGTCCTATAGTTAGAGGTAGAAGAGGCCTTAGATAAAATCTAATACCAGTTCATGATAAATGTCCTGGAGACCTGGAGAGATAAGACTCATAAGGAAATACACTCCAACATAATAAAGACACTTTACTACAAATGCATAGATAACATCAATTTAAAAAGAAAGAAATCAAAGAAGCCCCACTAAAATCAGGAATAAGACAATATTTTCCACTAACTCTGTAACTATTCAATATAGAACTTAAATTCTTAACTAGTTTCAATAAGGCAACTGAGAGATATCAATGGTAAACAAATTGGAATAGAAGAAGTCAAGGTATCTTTACTTGTAGGTAATATGAAGTGACCCTAAAATTCCACTGGGAAACTTCTAATTCTGATAAACACTTTAATGAAAGTATCTAGCTACAAAATTAACTCACAAACTAGTAACCTTTCTATAAACAAGTGACAAATGGACTGAGAAAGAAATCAAGGAAACCTTTTGCAATAGCCTCAAATAACATAAAATCAAAGTGTAACTGTAACCAAGCAAGTCAAAGATTGATAATGATAAAAATTTTAAGACATTAAAGAAAGAAACTTCGAACTCAATTCTTCACAGACTTAGAAAGAGCAATTTGCAAATTCATCTGGAATAACAAAAAACCTAGGATAGGGGAAATTATTCTCAACAAAAGGAACCTTTGGTGGAATCACCATCCTGGATCTTAAGCTGTACTACAGAACAATTGTGATAAAAACTGCATCATATCGGTACAGTGAGAGGCAGGTAGATCAATGGAATAGAATTGAAGACCCACACAACACCCAGAGGAAGCTCCACTCCCAGGTGTTCTGATACACCTAGGATCAGAGGTAAGCAGGAACCAACATCTGTCCCAACACTGGGAGTGACTGGGACCAGTGGGACTAGGCACACAGGAACTCTGCCAGCCCAGTGACTTGGGTGCCTTTCGGTCTGTCTGGGTTAGTGTTCTTAGCAAACCTTGGGCACAAGCTCTGCAGCCAGTCCCACAACACCCAGAGGAAGCTCCACTCCCAGGCGCTCTGACACACGCAGGATCAGAGGTGAGCAGGAACCAACATCTGTCCCAACTCTGGGAGTAACTGGGATCAGCGGGACCAGGCACACAGGAACTCTGCCAGTCCAGTGACTCTGGTTCCTTCCGGTCTGTCTGGGTTAATGTTCTGAGCAGATTTTGGGCACAAGCACTGCAGCCAGTCCCACAACACACAGAGAAAGCCACACTTCCAGGTGATCTAACAAGCCCAGGATCCCAGGATCCCAGAATCACAGGATCACAGAGGCAGCTTGACTCTGAGGAGACTGACACAACCAGGATCACAGGAAGGACAGGCTCCAGTCAGATTTAGCAAGGGCAAGTAGCACTAGAGTTAAACAGATGGTGGGAGGCAAGCATAACAAAGTAAACAACACAAACCAAGGTCACTTGCCATCATCAGAACCCAATTCTTCCACCATAGCAAGTCCTGGTCATACCATCACACCAGAAACGCAACATCCAGATTTAAAATCACTTATCATGATGATGATACAGGACCTTAAGAAGGATATAAATAGCACCCTCAAAGAAATACAGGAGAACACAGTAAAGAGCTAGAAGCTCTTAAAGAGGAAACACAAAAATCCCTTAAAGAGTTACAGGAAAACACAATCAAACAGGTGAAGGAAATGAGCAAAACCATCCAGAATCTAAAAATGGAAATAGAAACAATAAAGAAATCAGAAAGAGAGACAACCCTGGAGATACAAAACCTAGGAAAGAAATCAGGAGCCATAGATGCAAGCATCACCAACAGAATGCAAGAGAGAGGAGAGAGAATCTCAAGGGCAGAAGACACCTTAGAAAACATTGACACAAAAGTCAAAGAAAATGCAAAATGCAAAAAGCAAAAAGCTCCTAACCCAAAACATCCAGGAAATCCAGGACGCACTGAGAAGACCAAACCTAAGGATAATAGGTATAGAAGAGAGTGAAGACTCCCAATGTAATGGGCCAGTAAATATCTTCAACAAAATTATAGAAGAAAACTTACCTAACCTAAAGAAAGAGATGCCCATGAACATACAAGAAGCCTACAGAACTCCAAATAGACTGGACCAGAAAACAAATTCCTCTCGTCATATAATAATTAAAACACCAAATGCACTAAACAAAGAAAGAATTTTAAAAGCAGTAAGGAAAAAAAGGCAAGTAACATATAAAGGCAGGCCTATCAGAATTACACCAGATTTCTCACCAGAGACTATGAAAGCTAGAAGATCCTGCGCAGATGTCATACAAACCCTACAAGAACACAAATGCCAGCCCAGGCTAATATACCCAGCAAAACTCTCAATTACCATAGATGGAGAAAACAAGATATTCCATGACAAAACCAAATTTACACAATATCTTTCCATAAATCCAGCCCTACAAAGGATTATAGATGGAAAACATCAACATAAGGAGCAAAACTACACCCTAGAAGAAGCAAGAAGGTAATCTTTCAACAAATCCACACAAACCTAATTCCAATAACAACAAAAACAATAGGAAGTGATGATTACTTTTCTTAATATATTAATTTGAAAATTAATATTACCAACATAACCTAATAGATTGAAATCCAATAATATGAGGAATTGGAAATTTGTTGATTGTCATCCAATGATCTCTCTACTTTGGTAATTGGAGAAATAGGTCCAACATTGTACAATCTATATTCACTGTCAGTTTGTTTTTTTTGTGACAGTGTCTTGCTGTGTACAACATAAGGGTCTTCAAATCTTACTTCTCCTATCTCAGCCTCTCTGTATGTAGTATTGTTTATTTCATGTTTTTACACTATACTATGGTTT
>NW_022196900.1:25703429-25706679 GCF_008632895.1 Mastomys coucha | reverse complement strand
CAGAACAGCTTATATATTTCAAAAGTATTTATATACCCAAAAGAAACATAGACAATTAACTAGGTAGGCAGCTTGTAAGAGAACAACACAGTGAAACTGAATGCTTTGCTTGACATTTGTAACTCTTGTATGAAGTTTGAAGAAGAGGACTTTATAAGTTACTCTTTCTCTGAGATGAATGCTTTTCCAAATTATCACAGCTAATGAACCAAATTTTTACCCACACCTAATGTCTGTGCCACCTTCCAAGCAGAACCATTGTTCATTGAAACAGTTGGCAAATGACTTTATGGATAGACCATCTTAATACCTATGCCATTTCTTAAATGAAAGTAACCTGTTCTTTGTGGGCTGGGAATGAAGTCACTCACTCAAGTCAAATAGCTTTGACAATAGCAGGAAGTCTGTATCCAAAACTAGAGCCTATAATCATTTCTTGGTGTAGCAGAACTATCAATTCTCAGCTTAGCTACAATGGAGGTAAAATCCTTTGGTGATGTGAGGGTCATTGAAATACAGCCTTATTACAATGAAACCCAATGTCTAAAAATTGTTCTTATTTTGGGCTTGTACCACAGTAAGAGCAAAGGTTTTAAACTCTACTAATATAAAACAAACAAAAATACTTTACTTAAAATATGTTTTTAAATGTTAACAAATTCAGATACATTGAAATCATGTAACTTTTCTCAACATAATGCAATAAAAGTTAAAAAAATGAAAAAATAAAAAAAGAAAGAAACTGAAGAAGATAATAGAAGATGGAAAGATCTCTTATGCTTATGGATCCATAGGATGAACACAGTAAAAATAATCATCCTACCAAAAGTAATCTACAGATTCAGTTCAATCTTCATTAAATGTCCAATGCAATATTTAGTGGATCTTAAAATTACAATTTTGAGCTTCACATGGACACACACACACACACACACATACTCACAAAGTATACCTAAAATAATCCTGTATAGTAAAAATAACTGCTGTAGGTATTACCATCCCCAACATCAAATTGTTCTACAGAGCTATAGTAATAAAAATAGTCTAATATTGGCATAAAAATAGACATGTTGATCAATGGAACTGAACTGAAGGTCCAGAAATAACTCCATATACCTATGGTAACCTAAGTTTTGTTAAAGAAACCAGAAATACACAGTGGTAAAAAAGACAGTCTTTTCAACAAATGGTGCTTTTCAAACTGGATAGTTGTATGTAGAATAATCCAAATAGATCCATACTTATTGCCTTGTAAAAGCTCAACTCAGATGTATCCATCTGAGTTGACTTCAAAATAAATTGAGATACACTGAACCTGATCAAAGAGAAAGTTGGGAATAGCTTTGAACTCATTAACAGGATAAGACTTTCTAAACAGATACTGATAGCTCAGGCAATCCACAACTAATCCACAAGTAGTAATCAGAAACTCAGAAATCACAAGTTTCTATCCATCAAAGAACACCATTATTTGGACAAAGTGACAGTGTTCAGAATGTGGAAAAGGTTCTCCCCAACTACACATCCAAATTCCAAATATTTAAAATATACAAAGAATACAAAGAATTTAAAACACTATACATCAATAATATAAATGAGCCAATTAAAAAGTGAGGTACAGATCTAAATAGAATTCTTTAAAGAGGAAACTCAAATGGCTGATCAAAATTTCCAAAAATGTTCAACATCTTTGGTCATTGGGAAAATGCAAGTCAAAACAACTATGAGATTTTATCTTACACTTATCAGAATGGTTAAGATCAATAAAACAAGTGACAGATCATGCTGGCAAGGATCTGGAGCAAAGGAAACACTTATCCATTGCTAGTGGAACTGAAAACTTGTAAAGCCACTATGGAAATCAGTGTTGTCATTTCTCAGGAAGATGGAAATTTTTCTACCTCAAGAACCCGGTATACTATTCTTAGACATATAGCTAAGGGGCACTTCATCTTACGACTGAAACACTTGCACAACAACGTTAATTGCTGCTCTATTCACTATAGCAAGAAACTGAAAACAACCAAGATGTCCCCCAACAGGCAAACAGACAAAGAAAATTTGGTATACTACATTTACACAATGGAAAATTACTCCTCCATTAAAAAAAATAAATCATAATAAATCAAATGAATTCATAAGTAAATGGATAGATCTAGAAAAAAAGGAAACTCAAATGACTGAGAACCATTAACAAAAATTCAACATCTTTGGTCATTAGGAAAATGCAAAATCAAAATCAGAAACAACACCAAACAAACAAAAATTTCATCATACTGAGGTTACCTGGGCCCAGAAAGACAAGTACGGTACATATTCACTTATATGTGGACATTAGCTATCAATTCAATAATAAGCAAGCTACAATCTATGCAACCACAGAGGTTTAGATATAAAGTAAGAAAATAGTATGGACAGATAGCTCTCCCTAAAAGGGGGAATATAATAGTTATGGATGGATGAGTGTGGGGAAGATTTCAACAGGGGGCAGAGGGATGCAAGGATAAATAGCTAAAATTAAATGGCACTTGAAGGATAGTAGAGAAACCTAATGCCAAGAAGCTTCCTAAAATATATACCTATATAAAAATAATCTAAATGAAGTATCAAAGTCTGTGGAGACAGAGCTCCAACTGGACATCTCTTATCAATAAATGACACCAGTACAGGAAATGAGTTACATCTAAGTAAATTATTGACCAAAAAGATCTCATAGAAACCATCAAACAACTAGTCTGTTGCCAAGGCTGTGGTCTCTACAAACTAATGTCATAGCCCTATTGCTGAGGTCAACACCTACACAACTCACTGAACATGGAAAACTAAAGTGGGTGCTTACGTAGGGCCTTTATGCCTAGGAACTATTGTCAGATACAGGGAGATCTTCTGCATCCAATTTACCAAAGGAGAAAAGTAAACAACAGCTCAGCTAAAACCTTAGATTTATAATGGTGATCTGTCTGTGAAATATATGCTAGTACAATGGTGGCAGAAAAGTTGAGATAACCAACCAATTGCTTAAGGCCTATTCATCAAACCAAGAGATGAATCTCATACCTGTCTACTGCTTAGGTGACTAAAAACCTTAAAACTAGATAACACTGAGACCTAGGGTAAAACAAAACTACTGGTCCCCCAAAAGAACATAGCAATAAGATGACTCCTAACTTCTGGGCTAATAACCACTTATCAGAGAGTGCATACTATGTGTGTTCTTTTGTGATTGGGTTGCCTCACTCAGGATGATATT
>NW_022196900.1:25691506-25702669 GCF_008632895.1 Mastomys coucha | reverse complement strand
AGGGGTTTGCAGCCCCTTAGGACGAAAAACAATATGAACTAACTAGCACCCTCAGGGCTCCCAGGGTGTCAACCACCAATGAAGGACTGCACATGGTGGGTCTGATTGTTCTTGCAGCATGTGTATATTAGAGGATTGCAAATTCGATCATCAATAGGAGGAGAGGACCTTGGCCCTGTAAAGGTTCTGTGCCTCAGTGTAGGGGAATGCCAGGGCCAATAAGTGGGAGAGGGTGGGGTGGCAGGCATGTGGTGGGGGGAGACAATAGGGGTTTGTTCTTGTTGTTTTTTCTGTTTGTTTGTTTCTTTGTTTTCTGGAGGGGAAACTGGAAAAGGAGAAATTTACATGTAAATAAAGAAAATATCTAATAAAAAAAGATGACTCCTAATGACATTTTACTGTCATCATAGATCAGTGCCTTGCTCAGCTATTAACACAGGAGTGTATTCCTATATCAGATGGGAAATAATAAAGCCACCCACAACCAGTCAATATATAGAAATTAAGAGACCTCAGAACACTCAGCCCCCAAAAGACTGTGTCCATCAAATTCCTCCTCTCAGAGCTCAGGAAACCCTACAGAAGAGGAGGCAGAAAGAGCATACTCTAGAGTGGATGCAGCACACCAAGGAAACAATATAGAGTTCATATACATATAAACATTCAGGTGTAGCAGGTACTGGGCCTTCATGAGTTTCCACCAGATTGGGTTCTAGAGCTGAAAGGAGAAATAGATACATATCCCCATCCCTACCTAATCCAGAAGCTATCTCCAATTAATCACTATTTCTGATTGAAGATTTTGCTTTCTTGAAGTTAGTTTCATTAAGCAGTCAAACATCTCTTCAGGGTAAGCTACATGCCCAGCAGTAGGTGGTCAACAGGAAGCAAACTCAGATGCATCATTGCAGCTTCCTTGCATCATACCATCTCAGGGCTTTTCATTCTTTGTCCTTTGTTATTTTACAAAGTTTTTCTTAACTTCGTTTTGTTTTTAATTATTTGTTTTTTATTTTTTTTACTTTTTTCACTTTTCCGTTAACTTACAAGTTCTTCATATATAAATTGGGACTTCCAGTTGTGTTTGATTTTTTTATGGGATTCCCAAGTGTGCACATGAGTGGCTCCTTACATCGATATCTATTTCCTGTATCTTGTGGGAGCTCTTTTCCTTCTGATTTTTGTCTTTTTCCAGTGTGTTATTTTTGCATTACCATATCATATCATATTTCCCTAGAAGCCTTAGTTAATTAAGTTATTTCCTTACTTTACATCCCAATTACAGCTTCTCCTCTCCTCCAAGTTACTCCCTTTCATCTCCCCTCCCCCAATACATTCTCCTTCCCTTCTCTTCAGAAAAGGGGAAGCCTTCTGTGGATATCAACTTGCCTTGACATATCAAGTTGCACTAGGACTAGGTGCATCTTCTATTGAGGTGAAACAAAGCAACTGAGTGTGGGGAGCCGTGATCTTGAGAGGCATTCGCCATGGCAAGATGGCGCCTACTTCCGCTGTTAACTCCTAGTGGACAACTGTTTGCGCATGTGCATAGAGAACTGTTGGCGCATGTGCGTAGAGTGAAAAGACACCATGTCACGGCCCATCCCGGGGGCGTTACGTAGGGTAATGAGCGAACAGCCAATCATGAGCAGACACGCCACGCTGTGGGCAGATACCCTGCACTGTGGTGTATATAAGCAGTGCGGATTTTGGGTTCGACCCCTTTTTTACTATGGATGGAGACAAATAAACAGTTGCTGCAGAAGGAACCTAGTATCCGCGTGTCTTCTTCCTGGCAAGACGACCTCGCGGGCTACAACTGAGTTAGAAGAAAGGGATACAGAGGCAAGCAATGTAGTCAGAGACAGCCTCTGCTCCTGCTTTAGGAGTCCTCCATGAAGATCCAGCTGCAAAATTGTTACATTCCTGCGGAGGGCCTCGATCCATACCATATGTGCTCTCTAGTTAGCAGTTTAGTCTCTGCTATGCTGCTAAGTCACTAGTATGAGTTCTCACTAATTTCTTTATAAAGACATTTTAGTGCTATGAACTTTCCTCTTAGCACTCTTTACATTGTGCCCTACATGTTTTGAGTATGTTGTGCTTTCATTTTCATTTAATTCTATAAAGTCTTTAATTTCTTTATTTCTTGAGTAGAGAGTCATTCAGTTTCTATGAGTTTGTAGGCTGTCTGCTGTCTGGTTTTTGTTAAAGGCTGGCTTTAATCATGGTGGTCTAAGAAAATACAGGAGGTTATTTCAATTTTCTTGTTGCTGTTGTGTGAACTGTTCTGTAGATACCTGATCCATTTGATTCACAGTCTGTTAGTTCCATTATTTCTCTGTTTAGTTTCTGTCTGAATGACCTGTCAATTGGTGAGAGTAGGTTGTTGAAGTCTCACACTATTGATAGGTGGATTTCAATGTGTAGTTTAACATTTTGAAATGTTTATTTTACAAATGTGGATGCCATTGCATTTGGAGCATAAATGTTCAGAATTCAGAGTTCATCTTAACAGATTTTTCCTTTGATGAGTATAAAAGGTGTTCTCCATCTCTCTTGATTAATTCTCATTAGAAGTCTATTTTATTAGATATCAGAATGGCTACTCCAGTTTGCTTCTTCAGTTCATTTTCTTGGAAGTTTTTTCCAGTCCTTTACCAGAGGCTTTTATGTTCAGGTAAGTTTCTTTTATGCAGCAGAGGTATGGCTTCGTTTTCATTCATTCTGATAATCTTTGTTTATTTATTAGAGGATAAATTATTTATTTATTATTGAGTCCATTGTTATAGAGAACTATGAAAAACCAATGATTGTCAATTCATGCTTTCCTGATATTTGTGTTAAATATGTTTGTCTCTGTGTGTGTGTGCTTGTGTGTGCATGCATGTGTGCATAGTTTCCTTCATTTTGTATTGCTGGCATGAAATTACTTTCTGTGTTTTCTTGTATGCAGTTACTCTCCTTGCATTGGAATTTTCATTCTCATATCTTCTATAGAACTGGATCTATGGATAAATATTCTTTAAATTTGGTTTTTCATGGAATGTCTTGCTTTTTTCATCTATATTAATTGAAAAATTTGCAGGGTGTAGTAGTATAGGCTGGTATCTGTGGTCTTTAAAACACTGCAAGACATCTGTCCAAGACCTCTTGGCATTTATATTCTCTGTTAAAGAAGTCAGATGAAATTCTTATAGATCTGCTCTTATATGTTACTTGGCCTTTATCCCGTGCAGCTTTTAATAGTCTTTATTTGTTGAGTACATTTAGTGTTTTGAATATATTGTGGTAGGAGGATTTTATTTTTTGGCCCCTTCTATTTGGTGTTCTATAAGCTACATGTACATTTATAAGCACCTATTTCTTTAAGTTAGAGATATTATCTTCTATGATTGTTTGAAAATATTTTCTGGGTCTTTGAGCTGGGAATCGTCTACCCCTTCTATTCCTATTACTCTTAGGTTGGGTATTTTCATAGTATCTCAAATTTCCTGGCTGTTTTGTATCAGAAACTTTTTAGAATTAACATTTCTATGACCAATGTATTCATTTCTTTCTCATCTTTTTTTTTCTCCTGTGATTCTCTTTTCTATGTCTGGTTTTCTGTTGTTGATACTTGCTTCTGTGGTTTCTGTTTTCTTATCTAGTTATTGCATCTCCAGGATTCCCTCAGCTTGTGTTTTCTTTTTGTTTTTTGTTTTTTTCTTTAATTTTTTTTTTTGAGACAGGGTTTCTCTGTAGAGCTCTGGCTGTCCTTGAACTCACTCTGGTAGACCAGGCTGGCCTCGAACTCAGAAATCTGCCTGCCTCTGCCTCCCAAGTGCTGGGATTAAAGGCATGCACCACCACTGCCCTGTGTTTTCTTTATTGTGTTCTTCATATTTCCATTTTCAGGTCTTAAACAGTTTTATTCATTCACTGCACCCTTTTGATTGTATTTTCCTGTACATCTTTAAGAGATTTATTCATTTTCTCTTTAAAGACCTCTATTAATTGGATTTAAGGTCATTTTCTTGTGCTATGTTAGGATACCCAGAGCTTGCTGTAATAGGATAGCTGAGCTCTGTTTGTACCATATTTCCCTGGGTCTTCTTAATTGTGTTCTTTTGCTGGCATGTAGTCATCTGGATTTTGTGATTACTATAGGTTTAAGTGCTGATTTCTGGGTTTTGTGGTTATTGTGGGCTTAGATGCTGATTTCTGAATTTGTCTTTGCTGCATTTGTGTTTTGGGATATTTACCCCTTTAGTGATATTTCCTCTCTGTCTTCTGTCCTGGGTGTTCTGGGGTTCTGTTGACTAACATGTATTCAGGTCCAGCAGGGTCTCTCTCCTGGAGGTTTGTGTCCTCTGTGGCCTTTGGTACTTGGGCTGGTAACCTTGCCTCTAGGGTCTCTGGTACCAATGGTGCTTGGATAATTGATGCAAGAGTTTCTTCCTAGAAATCATGCAGAGTTGTGGACTGGAAATGGAGTACAGGGAATGGGGTACCCTGTTCAATTTTTATGATACACAGAAAGCAGTGGATCTTGGTATGAGCAGAGTTGAGGAGGAAATAGGAGTAGGGAAATGAGAAACAATTATCAGGACATATTAAATATCTTTAAAAATGTACTTTGACTAAAGCAAAAAATTTTAAAACTTTAGGATGCTTTTTGTTTGTTTAAATATTTCTGTGGGAGGGGCATTAACATTTTGATAGGAGTTACCCTAAATCTAAAGATTGCTCTGTAGAATGTAGTCATTTTTGTGTCCCTACATCAGTTTTTATAGTCTTCTTTCATTGATAACTTATAATTTTCAGTGCGGAGATTGTTTATCATAACAACAGTCCAAGGAGCTAGAGATGGTAGGTGACTCAAAGGGAACAACATCTTGAAGACACAACAGGACTAACACCATATGAACTCAGATTCTGGGGCAACAGACACAATACCTGCCCAGGTTTAATTCAGAAAAACATCTCAGCACTGTGAAACACATGCCCTGTACCCAACAAAGAAGTTATTAGCAACTGATACTTACCCTAAAAGAGAAAATCAATTTTCTTTAGTGAAGTGTCACTTAATATATCAACTATATTACAGAACACACATCATGCCCTGGAGCAGTTGGCCACAAAATGGGCAATTGGTCTCTCTCCCTCTTTCTCCCTCTCTGTCTCTCCCTCTCTGTGTGTGTGTGTGTTATTTCCTTTAGATTTTTCTCTCTACTGTTTTTGAGAGAGTAAGATCCTGAAGTTGGGTGACTAAGGGGATGAGGACTTAAAAGTAGTTATGGAAAAAGAAGAACATGATGAAAATATTAAAAAAAAAATTGAATAAAAAATTTTTAAAGAATCACTCTCTGGGAAAGAAATTAAGGGACCACTTAAACTATTTGCTTTGTTCTATGTGCCAGGCTTGATACTCCTCATTTGATATGTATGTTCTTAGGCATCCCAGGAGTTTTATAGCATTTACAATGAAAGAGACAAAAACTTTTCTGTTTCAGAAAGGAAATTTTGTTGGTAAATGATGCTTTTTCCCTCCAGAAATTGATGCATTTCAGTGGTGCAAAATTTGAGTGATTTTGCTCAATGAAATGTTGATACGTAAAGTGTGTTTATTCTGGGTGGAGATGCTGGAGCCTCTGGTGTTCAATCTCAATGGTCTCACCTCCCTTCCTAAAGTACCACTTTTGAGGTATTAAATGAAAGAGCAGTTCACTGAAATATGCTATGAGAGTCTGTAAGCATAATCAGGCAACACATGGCTAGGATATCAGTGAATAATGAGACTTTACTAATCAGGATGCTAGAATTTCAACATGCATTTGTCACATATTGAGCTTCACTTATAGCAACTTAAGTAATATTTTTATCATCATTGTAGAGATGGAAGAAAGTTTTCAAAATCATAAAAGTGTAAGATGATTACTATTATCAATTAGCTTTTCCAAAGATTTCCCATTGATGAGGTGAATGTTGGGGGGGTGTATATAACTGTTTATATGTGATGGTTTGGAAGTCAGAACCTCTTCTTAAATAGGACTTTAGATCTTATGGAGAAAATATGGGTTGTTTAATGGATAATTATGGATGTACAGCTAAAAGTTATGAAAGACTATAGTAGTTCTATTATATGCTGGATTGTTGCAACATCACTGGCTTTAATTATTAGCATGTTCTTCTGACAAATATATAATTGGAAATATAATCCAAATATATAATTGGATTATATATTTGATCCGAGTAATTGTGAAAAGTCACTGGTTTATACCCACATTCTGATGACATGATGTTTCATAGACTTTAAGTGATTTGCTTAAGTCTCTACAGCTAAAGAAGGAAGAGAACTGAGAACCAAGACCTTGTCTGCATTACTTTGTGCATGTTAATCATAATACTGTTCTACTAAGATGGCCTGTTTCTGCTAGTCTGACATGGAGAGTGAAAAAACAGTCCTCTCAGACTCTAAGCTGAACGTTTCACATCTGTGAGCACCTTTTCCGGCACTCCACTATGTCTCTGTATCTTCATATGATTCTCTGAGCCATATGAGAGCTTATTCTCACAGAAACTGCCTTACTCAACTTAGAAGTGAAAAGACATAGAGGAAAAAAACTCAGAACCTTTCTACATCCAACTCATTAGGTAGATGATAGACTTGATGTTCAGACATAGACTGACATGGTAAAAGGTTATATCACTTTAAGAAAGTAACAGAGAACTGAGAAAGCCCTCATGGGATAGATGAGGACTGGCAATGCTAATAGTGAATTCCAAACATTATTATTATGCATAACAATCATATATGTAATCTTGTCAATGGTACTAGTTTACCCATTATGATTACATTTATCATTCAATACAATATAACAAGGAAGTAACACGTTTTACTAGCATTCTACTTTAAGGTAATACAGGGAGACTTCAGGGGCCATTAGTCAGATATTTCAGTGTGGATATTTATTAAAGTCTAACTTTTGATATACTTTATTGCTATTCCCAGAACTGAGGAAGAAAATGACACATCTCCTTCTGGAAGGAGGCAGAAGCCTGGAGCTCCCAGTCCTCAGCATTCTTCAGTTGGCTTCCGTTCTCTGTGTCGATTAGGCCTTTCAAACCAATTACCATTATATACTGCTGAGATTTATAGTCCTTGGTATTTGAGGTTACAGGACTTCCGTTCTCAGGAAAGCGCTTCATGCCATCACTTCTAATCAGCTCAGCACAATGTTTGATTTCCCCTCTGTTCCATTAGAGTATTAATAGCCAGGCAGAATAGCCTCAATCATAGTGCTTGGGGAAACATAAAAATTGGCTTTAGGGGTCTAAATTTTAAAGTACTGTATTCTCTCTTATCAAACTAAGGTAAATGATTCAGCAAAAATGATGAAAAAATAATGTTACTGACTTCCAGTAGCTAAGCGACAGATATAGAAAAACAGTCTCTACTTAGTGTGAGTGCCATAACCTTACAGAAACTTATTAGAACAAAACAAAGGGAACTGTTTTTAAAGTTAAAGTATACATACCATGTAAAAAACTTTCCCAACTATCAATATATTTAGTATTTACAATATATTACAAATGAGGAACAAAGCAGAATAGTATACTATAGATGGGAGATGCAGCCATTAATCCTTATGCATGCATCCTTCTACCCACATATCCTTTACCTTACCATCCATCTATACACATCTGTCTATACATCATTTGTTCATCCACATGCCATCATTTACTCAACCAACTATTGCATGAATTCCCTAGCCATTGTGTTCTCATCTTGAGACATTTTAATATGCTGTTCTTAGAGACTCCAGAATGGTACAATCTGTGACCCAATGACTAGTGCACTGAGGCTCTTCCAAGACCTGTTCTTTCATCCTCACCTACATTTTCAGCCTTATTTTTTCAATCCTTTTGTCAGATATAAACAAACCTATGTATCCCTGAACATTTGTTTTTTAAGACTAAAATACTCCCTTTTTATTCCTACCAGTATTCAAACTCTGTACTTTTTCAAGGACTATCAAGAACTCCCTGTTTCATGAAGTCTCCCCATATCTGCTTATCAGATGAATTATCTTTGAATTAACATGATGTTTATTCACCTTATGAATATTGAATGTCTATAATTAAAGAATAGGAATATTTTCAATAATGGTCATACTTTATTATGCTTTATCAATACTAGGAAAGTTTAGGTTTCCGTGAGCTGAATGGAAGCATTATTCCCCAGGATGAGTGTCTTTCATTACTTTTACCTTCTATCCTAATCTGAAGTTTTAATGGTAACTCACCACAACCACTAGATTCGTATTAATCAAAATTTTTTGATAATTTCATATTCTTACTTGTCTTAATCAGGGTTTCTATTCCTGCACAAACATCATGACCATGAAGCAAGTTGGGGAGGAAAGGGTTTATTTGGCTTACTTCCACATTGCTGTTTATCACAAGGGAAGTCAGGACTGGAACTCAAGCAGGTCAGGAAGCAGGAGCTGATGCAGAGGCCATGGAGGGATGTTCTTTACTGGCTTGCTTCCCCAGGCTTGCTCAGCCTGCTCTCTTATAGAATCCAAGACTTCCAGCCCAGGGATGGCACCACCCACAAGGGGCCCTACCCCCTTGATCACTAATTGAGAAAATGCCCCACAGCTGGATCTCATGGAGGCACTTCCCCAACTGAAGTTCCCTCTCTGAGATAACTTCAGCCTGTGTCAAGTTGACACACAAAAACAGCCAGTACATTACTCATTGATCCAATTACTACTTTTATTATTGAAAATAGATTCTTCGCTCACACAATATAATCCAACCACAGTTCTTCCTCTACTTCTCCCAAACTCCTTTCTACCTCCCCTCTGCTTCAGATCCACTCCCCTTTTGTCTCTCATAAAAGAACAGAGCTCGAAGAGACAACAACCAAACATGACAAAACAAAATACAATAAGACAAGGTGAAATTCCTCACACTAAGGCTGGAAAAGGCAACTCAATAGGATGAAAAGAGTCCTATGAGCAAGCAAAAACTCAAAGACACATCTGCTCCTACAATTAGGAATCCCACAAAACACAAAAACAGTCAAACAGATCCAATTATTTTTATATCTTTATTTTCATGTATTTTTAATGAAACCTTGACATTAGAGACCAGTGTTTGTCACCTAAAATAATGCACATCATTCCTGATGTACCACTGATGTCTGTTCATGGACCCTAAATAAATGTCCCAAAGCTTGGATTATTGACTAAGAGCAGACTACCCACTTCAAATTTGCTGGATTTCACAAGCTGTATGTTATATTTAGGAAAACAGCCACTGGTATACCCTGGTTCTTGAAAAATAGGAGGTAAAGAAGAAACATGTTCTTATTTTCTTGCTTGAAAAATTCATATTGTGAAGCATGAGAGAGGGACAATTAAATCTGTGGTCTATGCATTTCTTGATCTAAGCAAATACCATCTCTGAATTTAAAAACACTATGGAGTCCATGTTTGGTAAAGAATATATTACCCTTCTCGGAAGGGAATTTTCTTTCAGCTCTAGAGTATATTTTATTCATTTTAAGATATGGAACTACCTCTCCACATTTCTTAATTCAGTCCTTGTAAAACCACCTGACCTGGCTGAGATCTGACAGTATAAAAGAAGTGCACAGACTGCTCTGTTGAGGTTATATTAGACAAACTCATCAATTCTCTTCTCATACAATAATTTCTACAATAAAATCCCCAATTTTTAGATAATAAAATAAGGAAGATATTGTTATTTTAAAACTGTGTTCGAATACAGAACATTCTTAAAAGAGTGTCAAGTCTATTCTACATTTTTACTCAGGAATATTTTTCTTTCTAGGTAATTTTTTTTAGCTTTTTAGAGTATTTATTTTACTTTTTATTTATCTATATGTGTGTATATCTGTGAATTTGTATGTTCACATGTGTGCAGGTTCCCCTGGAAACCAAAAATGAATATTTGATCCCCTGGGTTAGAATAATAGACAGTTGTGTGCAGCCTGGCATTAGTGTGATAAGCTGAATTCTAGTGCTCTAGAAGAGTAAGGACTTTTACCTACTGTGCCAAAAAAACTTCAATTTTTTTAGCTTTCCTAAAAGCTGTTTCATATCCTTCTTAATCAGTGAAAGCTACCTACCATGAACTTCTGGTATCTATCCAAGACTGTGGTAAAAGCATCAACTCCTGCTTCTAGATATAAATTTTGTAATAGAGTTGTCAATATAGACAAATCCTCTCTGGATATTTCCTTTGAACTAAACACAGATCTCCATTCATTCACTTAAGTACTGATATCCCAGTCTCAAATGACAATTGTTCATTTCCCAACAAGATAAAAGATATCTCTTCCTTCTTTGGGGGATCCTATAGAAGAGGTATGTCCCTGAGGGCCCATGTGATACATACATTAGTTTAACAATTCTTTCCACTCTACTCAATCCTCTGCTCCCATATTCTTTTGCTGTATGTATCTTTTTTAACAGTAATTATTCTTTAACCCATGTTGTACTATTTCATGGTAATTTAATTTCCAGCTATCTTCTCTGATTATCTCTTGTATGTAGAGTTCTATTGTATTTTTATTATGTTGATATCAAAGTTGCTTTTGTTCTCTTACACAAATAGACTCCTCATCTCCTGCAATTGAGGATTTGATACAAGCAGTGTGGTTAGCATCACATTCTTATCTCTGCCATCAGAACCACTGGCATATCTATAAAGAATTTTCATTTCCTATCCTTCATCAGCTCTTCATAGAATCCATGTAGAATGAAACAATAGAAAGGACTCTATAATTTCATTTTAAGATTGATACTAAGTAATTAGTTCAGGTGGAAATATATGTCAGATGCTAATACTAGCTTTAAGCAATAACAAAACATGAATATGTCAGAGATTTCATCTTATAATATAATGGGATAATAGGGGGGGTCGTTGTGGGCAGCAGCTTTTCTTTCTCTCCACATTATTCTTCCTTTTCCCTCTTCATGGTTTCCTCTGCTTCCTTTGCTTTACCAAATGTGTCCAAACTTTTTGATTCTCTGAGCCTCTCTGTCATTTACAGGGCTCACAGTCAAGAATAGTATACTCAAGTCTCTTTTCCTCTCTCCCTCCCTCTCTCTCTGTCTGTCTATGTTTCTGTCTCTGTCCCTCTCT
>NW_022196900.1:25674531-25691367 GCF_008632895.1 Mastomys coucha | reverse complement strand
CACACACACACACACACACACACACACACACCACAATCCAACAACTAGTAATGTTCTAAATAACTTTACTGTTTTGTGTCAGGCTACAGTCTCAACTTTCCTAAGTCACATAAATTGCAGGTTAATACCCTTGCCTCTTTTCCATCCTCGCTCCGTTCTATTTCTCCTGCCTATCTTTGTTTTCTTTCTATTCTTTGCATTCTTTGTTTGCTTTCTAACTGGAATGTGTGGAATATCTGTTATACATAAACAACAAGTACTGTTGATAAAGACATTTGAAGATTCAGTGCATCTTAAGATTGTAGGTACTTGGGAAATTTCATAAGTGTTCTTACCTTTGGTGAATGGCCATATTGTCATTGCATTTTCTTCCCTTAATACCAAATGGTTATAAATAATTTTATCATTGACATAGACTTGGTGGATGGGGTCAGATAGCCAATGTAACTCTCTTTTAAAATATAGATTCTCTCTATCTCACATAGCAGACTTTGCATATTCCCATAGCCCAATATTGCAAGATCAATGGACACAAAATCGTGTCTCCTCATGTACCACTACTTGATAGCTAGGAGGCTGACTGGCATTTGGAAGGCATAGAGAAGGATCTCAAATCCAGAAAAGGCAATATATGAGATCCTTTAGCTTTTCAATGTGTGAAACTAGGAGCTAGGATTAAGGTCTTCTGGATCATGCTCAGTTCATGTGCTACAATATTGGCTGGTCACTCTCTAGCATTTAAACCTAAAAATATATCATGTTGGAACTGTTGCCCTTCAGCTTTGTTTACATCACTGGAAAACATGTAGGGTTCTAAAAATTACACATCTGAGGTCAGCCTTGCCTATATAGCAAGTCAGGGCTACCTAAAAAGGCTCTGTCAGGATAAAAAGCATTCTAACTACACCAATAAGAATAACAACTGATCATCACAGACATAAAAGATTAGGCATGTGTTTACTCATTGAGAACAAACGTCCAGTAAAGGAAAGAGAAAAACTTAGGCTTTGCTTTCTAATTGAACAATGCCCACAAAGCACCCACAGGCTCTTCAGGAAAATACTGGCTAAGTTCAAATTTCACTATTAGAGCATATAGGTATCTTGGAGCCTCACAGTGCCTTTCTTTTTGAATAGGAAGAAAGTTTATTCCATCAATTGTAAAAATTTGGAGATACTGTCTGATATTGCAGTGGCTCTTTAGAACATGCGGGGCTTGAGGTTGTGTGGAATTGTAACAGTCATGAAACTGAAGCTGGGAAACCCAGGCTGTGCACCTGTATGCAGAGTCTGTCTAGCCACTGCCACCATCTGTCATTTCAAAAGCATTCTATTATGTCAGACAGGAGGTCAGTCACAATTTCCATGCTCACAGCAGACACCATCAATCTACTTGGACTCTCTTGTATTGCAAGAATGAGCCTTTGAGATCAGATCCTACTAAAACCTATTGTTCATCTCCAGACTAGATAATTGCTTATGTCCTTTCTAGGTTCAAAAAAAATCTGTTTCCAGAGAATTATTTATCATCCTTCTACCAATGTATTTCTCTCTGGAAGACATGCCCCAGCTCTACTCAATATGTAGAAATGTATTTTCAAGTATGTATGAATTTTTACCAATAAACTTTCAGCAACTTTATAAAATTTGAAATGAGTGTGGATAAAACCTCAAATGTTTGGATTCTGAAACAAAAACAATGTGAAGGGTTGCATGTGATCCATCCAAACTGAAATCCTCAGTTGGCAAGCTGAAAATAGTCTCCCAAGACACCCTTCCTTTTGTTGTTCCAGACTCAGCTATCCAAAAAGCAAAGCACATGTTTCAAACATGATGCAGTCTTTTGAAGCCATGTTGTTCAACATAAATTTTGGTGTAAACAGGAATCAAGATTCAGGAGGTTGCAAGTAATTTTTCTCAAATGAGGATTTCTTCCATTTTGGTAGGATGAGATACAGTAAGTTGCAGTGCAAAGCAATACATGAGCTATGGACTTGAAATCAAGAAACATGATGGAATATGAACCACATCTACCCCTGTCTGGGTATGAGACTTTGGCATTCCTGGCTACTAGATGCGTATTAGATGTGTAGGTTCTGCTGGTGCAGAACACCACATCCAGATAATGCTTGGCTGAGTGACTGAATGAATCAACTTCTCAGGTTCAGGAAAGGTGACCAATTCAGTACTTCCTTACAGTTATTTCTGATTCCATGTAGATTACTTCAGTTGTTTAAAATTCAGTTGTTAAATTTCCCCAATTCACTCTTCCTTACCTAAGTGTCACTAATCAGAACACCCATTTTATTTCCTGCATATATCTGCATCCTATGCCTTTATTCAAACCCAGTGTTGTTCCCCTCTGATGAATCACAGCAGTTGTGACAGCATGCATAAGACCTGTGCATGCCCACTAAATCCCAGCAAAGACAAAGTATGTGGTCATGAAGCCCCCCCCTCCTATCTGAGGAGCTATTGGCAATTGTTATCTTCTGGAAGAGGGAGAGTCATTTTTAAGAATGTAGCTGCTAGGGAATTCACCACACTCCACTGGAAGGGCACATATCCAAAGATATTTAGGCAGCACAAAATAGTCTTGATGATTTTTACCTTAGAAGATTTCAAATTTTGGTATTAGTGGGGAAAAAGGATGAAAAAGTGAACCATTCCAAGTCACCAAAGGTCAAAATCTTCTCAACTGGTTTTTAAGTGACCAATGTCAAGCATGATGTTCCTGACATCATTTTACTTTTTGGTAATTTGGTGGCTCATATATTTATTTCTAATTTTCAGTGAGGTTTGAGACATAACTTTAGTCAAACTAAGGTCTTGAGAATGGGGAGCTAATGCATTTGTTAGATCATAATCAGTGTGGTGCATATTCATTTTTATACATTCTTCAAGCCACACAAAAAGATATTATTGCCCTATTTTTGATATGATATAACTAGAGTAAATGCAATGAAATCATTTATTGGACAGTTCTAGTTGTGTTTGGCAGATCAGAATCCTTCACTGACTAGGGTTCTGAGGAACAGCTTCAATTCTGTCTCAAATTGTAGTGGTTTACATTCTGCCCCCTTCTTCCTCTTTCTCCTGTTTCTTTTCTTCTTCCATTTCTTCTCTTCTCCCTGCCTCTTTCTCTTTTATATTCTCCTCTAACTCTTTTCTGTTTATTTGAATTGTCAAAAAATTTTTTCAAATGACATACACTTACTGAAAAAAGTTAGCCAGGTGGTGCTTGCCTTTATTTCAAGCACTCTGGAGGAAGAGGCAATTGGATCTCTGTGCTCAAGGCCAGCCTGATCTACAGAGTGAATTGTAGGACAGACAGAGAAACCCTGTCTCAAAAAAAAAAAAAGCTGAATGAGTGAAAGAAAGAAGCAAAGAAAGAAAGAAAGAGAAAGAGAAAGAAAAAGAAAAAGAAAGGAAGGAAAGAAGGAAGGAAGGAAGGAAGGAAGGAAGGAAGGAAGAAAGGAAGGAAGGAAGGAAGGAAGGAAGAAAGAAAGAAAGAAAGAAAGAAAGAAAGGAAGGAAGGAAGGAAGAAGAAAAAGGTTATCCTGTAAAAATAAAACTTCCTAATCTGACTGGACTGAACTTTTGCATCACAAAGTCCATCTGCTAATTTTCTGAGTAAATCTATTTCAGAAACTCAATTCATTTAGATGGTGTGGTGGCCTGAGTAAAATTGCCCTCATAGGTTCAGAGGGAGTGGTACTATGAGGAGGTATGGCCTTGTTGGAGAAAAGTTGTCACTGGGCTTTGAGGTCTCAGTTGTTTATGTCAGCCCAGTGTCTCACTCTCTTCCTTCTGCCTGCAGATCCAAACGGAGAGCACTCAGTTACCTCTCCAACTCTATGTCTGCCTGCAAGCTACCATGCTTCCTGGCATGATGACAATGGACTAAATCTCTGAATCTCTGCCAGCCCCAATTAAATATTTTCCATTATAAGAGCTTTGGGGTCATCATGTTTCTTCACAGCAATAGAAGCCCTAAGTAAGACAGTTAGCTTGCATGAGATTCTAAGAAAAACTCATGATTTAGTTTCAGTGTGGTATTATGAGTTCAAACTGAGACTACCGCTGGGACTCACACATGCTTGGAGAACTATTCAGGTGTATTATTATCTATATGTGCAGTTTTGTCCTCATTGGAGTAAAGATAATGAAAGAAAAGGAGAGGAGAATGCTGAGAATAAACAAGCACATATAGGAAGCCAGGCAGGTCCAGAAACAGAGCTGGCAGGGGCATTTATGCAGGAGTCTCTGAAGGGCACGAACGTTCCAAGAGGGCGCTCTTAGCATCCAGGAGATGAAGCACAGAACAGATGGATGCCAGTAAGTTCTGGTTTACTCTGGCACATAGTACATTCAAATTTTGACATTTTCAGGATATCCGAGAATGCAGAATATTGAAAGTGCCAGTTTTGGTGATATTTTGAACAAATAATTTTATTAGATGTGGTAAGAGTCCCTTCCAAGTGGATTAATCATGATACAATGTCACAGAAAAATAAATGGGGGTAAACATGAACTGATGTTGTCAGGACAAGTTCTTGTACTTAACCACACATGTAAAATCATGGTCTGCAAACATAAATTTTGACCACCTAAATGCAATGTTTGCTTATGGAAGAGGTTACATGCATATTGATAGTAAACAAACAAAAGAATGTTATAAAGCATACATTTATGAAATACATTGGATAGGTGGACTACAACCAAATAGGCATAGGTTCCAGATGTGATCTTATAATATTCCTTTTAAAAGTTTGATAAAGTTTAGTGATTAATAATTCAGTCCATAGCAAAATCTTCTAATTTTCAATTGGAATTTCAACAATCCTATGCTCTTTATCCTGAAAAAAAAAAAAAAGGACAGGAAACAAAACTTGAATGAAGTTCTCTATTATATGTATTTTACTTGGCATATTCAATGCCTAGTTTGTATCTTTTTAAAAATTAAAATATGATTACATAATTTCCCCCTTATTTTTTCTCCCTCCAACTATTTCCATGTACCTTACACAAGCTCTCTCTAGAATTCATGGTCTCTTTTTCTTTAATTGATATTTCCATTCACACATACACCTAAATATATAAATATAACCCTTTAGTCTGTTTAATGTTGCTTTTGTGCATTTGATTTAAGAACAGAACACATCATATTGGATTACCAATTAAGAGACTTCCTCTTTTAAAAAATAATTTTTTTTTACTTATTTGTGTGCCTATGTGTTTGTATAGGGGTGGATACATCTCTTTAATTTGAGACCCGAAGAGGGCATTATATACCTGGGAGCTAGAGTTACAGACATCTGTCTGAATCCTGGCTTGTTATATGGGTGCAAGTATCTGAACTTTGGTCCTTGTGATGGTGCAACAAGTGTTCTTAATCTCTGGGCTATCTCTCTATCTCCTTGATAATTTTTTAATCTTTACAAAAATTCTTGAAAATCAACTTTATACTAATTTTATAATGTAGAAAATGTAAGCTCAGAAATGAAGGTTTGGGATTATTTTGTTGTTTGTTTACCTAATAAAGTACAGAAGCAAATACTAGTTTATGTCTATCCCATTCTCTACCATAATTTAGCTTTCAGGGCTGATCACGTAGACTCAGGTGGGTCTGTTAATTGTGTGCCAACCTGGTCTACAGAGCAAGTTCCAGACAATCCATGACTTCAAACCATGATAAGTTGCTTCAGATAGACATACATACATACATACATACATACATACATACATACATACAGGCAGGCAGAAGAAAACTACATGGTTTGAATTTTCCTGGTAGGGTTCCCTTTGTTGGTTTCATGTGGAGGGGATTTCCATTGTTCTCCTTCCTTACTGTTGCTTCATTAATTCTTCACAATCCAAAAAATAAAAAGGCCATCTTTCTGATTCTACTGAATTCATGCTGAGAGTGATGCTTTAGAGTTCTAGACTTCTTGATTCCATGGAATTCTCTGCATATCCCACAATGTTTGTGGAACTGCTCACTGCAATTCAATATTGCCTTTAACATTAGCCCTACTTATTCCCTCTATTACTTCACAGTCCTAGGTCTATGCAATGTTTATGCATAGCCTCCTTAATTTACAGGTATTTGACTTGAATCCAACAAGCAGCCTGCTTTTACATAGCCTTGGCGGGTATGCCACCATTCAGTATGGCCATACAATGTTCACTCTTGACGCTCCCTCTACAGCTGATCTCCAATCATTTCTTGAGCATTTTCTTCTTTCTTCTCTCAACTACACTATAAAGTCCTTGATGACAATGCTGTGTACACAGCAGTTATGCAATAGCTATGTGCCAATTGATTTAATGTTTTTATTGTTTAGTACTTCTGGCATTCTCTTTGCCCTAGCTATCTCCTGCTCACCTGGCTCTATAGGGTTTTGAAAAATACTTACTGAATGAAATAATGAACCGGCACTAACACACACTATAAGGTGTGATTGTAATAATTGGCTGGGTCAGACAGATACTTGGATACCATGTGGAATTCTGTGGCAGCGCTGGAATGTCACTGAATATATAGAGGTCTGGCAGCATACAACCTGTGGTTGAATTTGGGCACAAGAGGATGAGGGTGGGAGTGGGAAAACTGAGCAGGAGTCATTAAGTCTGGGATGAAATGGAAGGACTGAGCAAGGAAGAACATGGTTGAGTAGAATATGGACTTAAAGGCTTAAGAAGCCAGGTGTAAAAAATGTCAACAACAGCAGTAGCAACAATGATAATAGTGAAATAATAATATTACAAAAGGACTAACCAGGACTTCATATTTAATTATGTTCTGAATTTACCAAAACTTTATTTATCTTAGGACTCTGAAATGCAGTTTTGAAAAGAAAAATAACACACCATATTAACTTGTAATTAATCATATGCATCCTGGAGGTTCTAGGCAGACCACAGTGATATCTAAAACTTACTGTTAAATGCATCACAAAAAAGATGGATAGATCAGCAGCTATGCATCTGATGAGCCAATGTGTTAATTATAGCACTAAGTGGACACAATATTTTTATATTGTTTGAAAAGTTTTATAATAAAATATTTAAAAAACATTGTAGGGAAATTGTTTCCATTCCCATTAAATGAATCATATCAGAACATAGAATGATGACCTAAATACTGGCTCATTAGGTAGAATTAGGTAGAAGTTTCCAGGGTGGTACTAGGGCTCCATATTTACACATATTTTATAGTCCAACAGATAAAAAGCATAATGATTGACAGAAGCTCTGGAAGAACTACTTGGTCTCTGGTTCTTAGCTGGACAAGTGACTTTGTTCCTCTGTTTTTCATTTTTCTTTTTTATTAGTCAAATACATGAAAGAATTTCTCAGGGTTAATGTGATCATTAACGAATTTTATAAAATAAAAATTATTTTAAATGTATTTGGAATCTAAAAAAAACTATATTAAAGAAGCCTACTATAATTATTATTGAATATCCCAATTTTCTCTTTGGAATAGAAATAATTTGCTTTCCAACTGGGTTAAAAAACAAAACAAAACAAACAAACAAACAAAAAAGATTGGGCTGGTGAGATAGCTCAGCAATTAAGAGTACTGACTGATCTTCCAGAAGTCATGAGTTCAAATCTCAGCAACCACATGGTGGCTCACAACCATCTGTAATGAGAAGCAAAACAAAACAAAACAAAACCAAAAATAAAACAAACAAACAAACAAACAAACAAAAAAAACAACAACAGAAACCCAGAAAATCTATGGGCTGGAGAGAGCTCAGGGAGGGGTTGGGGTGGGGGTGAGGCAGGAATGGAACAATCTGGGCTGGAGCAAGAGGGAGAAGGAAAGGGGAAAAAATATTTGAAGAAACAGTTCTTGTCATAAGCTATGTGGATTAGTCAGAGATAATAGGGTGACTAAATTAAAGCTTTATTTGCCCCTTCAAAATATATTTCTTGGTGTTGAAGTGATAGCTCAGGGGTTAGCTCAGGGGTTAACGGCATTTATTGCCATTTAAAAGGGTCAGGATTTGATTCCCAACACTGTTTGTAAATTGATTCCCAGTGTATCTTATGCCCTCTTTTGGCAGTTGTGAGCACTGCATACACACAGTACACAAACAGAACACATAGGAAGAATACATATACACTTAAATTTTTTTCAAAAAGATTTAAAGAAGCAAAATAATTTTCTCCTTGTTTCCCAACTCCCAGTTTAAGACTCAACCAAGTCTTAAACTGGTTAGAAAGAAGAACAAAGGTAGAAAGAAAAACAAAATGCCCATATGAAAGCCTGGTCCATGGTCTTCACTTGAGAGAAAGAGGATGATAGAATCTGTTTATAGCACTTATGGACTCTATTACCCTGCTAAGCACTACACATTATCTTAATGAATCCCTATACAATCTCTAAAGAGTTCAGTTTTACTGCTTTTTCTCTTAAGATGGGAGGATAAACTTTAGAAAGTATACTATTATCAAGATCTGCAGCTAGCCTTAGATTCATCTGGTAACCAAGCCCATGAGTTTGTTGTTGTTGATGGTTGTTTGTTTGTTTTGCCTTGTTTTTTTTTTTTTTGTTTGCTTGTTTTACACAGCCTTGTAATACTTTCATGAATGAGGAGAAAGCTGCTTCAAAGCTTAACCAGATGGGGTAGAAATTAGTAGGCATGATCTGTTTTAACCTTAATCCACAGAACTCCCCCTGAGTCCTTCTCATCATAGCTGCATTGTATTACTAGCAAATGTGAATGTTTTGATGAATTAGGCAAACGCTCCAATTGCCTGTACATTGCAACATCTTTCCTCCAAAGGCCAGGGAATGTAGACTGTACGTTCTTTGTCCAGCTCGTCTGAGTGCGTCAACACTGTCTGGGAGGCACAGAGGTGGATGCCTTCCTAGCAGGGGTGAAGCCTCCTTTTACATATCCAGCTCCTGTATTTGTATCATTGCCATGCACTGTGTACTACTGAGCCAAGAAATGAAGGGGCCCATGGTCCCAGCCACCTCAGGTTACGCAAGCCAAGAAAAATGAACAAATCACATGAGGAAAACAGGCAGTCCTTAAACATCTTTATTTGTTCAGTTTTGTGCCCTCAGTCTTTGATTGCAGCCTTACACTTAGAAACTTCAAGATAAATCTCAGCAGCTGGACACTAAGTAAATCAGAGGCAGAGATTCTTTATAAATACTAAAGTTTCGAAAGCATGAACTTCTGTCCAACCATTTGGAGAACAGGACTTAATGTGAAGGGAGGGGGACCTGGTGCAAGGCTGTGTCAGAGTCTTCTGAGGAACTTGTAGACATGTCTATGCATGCCTCAACTTGCCTGATAAACCAGACTTAAGTGGCCTGCTTGCTGGGAACCGAAATAAAGCAGAGGAATTGAAGGATTAGGAAGAAGAAACAAAAGATTACAAACTAAAATTTGTTAATGGGGGTGGGGTGGGGGTCTGCGTAACCACCTGCTACTACCAGATAGTAAGAAGCTAAACTGTCAACTACTACATGGTACCATAGATAAGATCCAGAGGTAGGATTTTTATAACCATTCATACCAATTCTCCATATAATCCTGATTTTGGACAGTTTTTGCCACATTTTATAAATTGAAAAGAAATCTGACATCAAGTGAGCAGTGGAGCAACAGTGTCTCCTCTAGAACTAGGGTGTCATGTATGTAAACAAACAAACAAACAATAAAACCTGACACAAATAAGAAACTAGCTTTCAGCAAAAGCTTTGTCAGATTTTTACCTTGAGCTGCCCTATGGACAATGAACAATGATAAAAAAAATAAATTTATAATATAACATTCTGTTTTTAGAACCAGCAATAACTTTTGTATATTGTTCTTACAATATTCAAATGTTATATGGTGTTTGGGTCTTGTATACTAAAGAGATAAATGAAAAAGAAGGTTTGCTTCTAGGAAAACTTCATGAACTGATTTAAACTACATATCCTTGACAAGTTTTCTCCCTTCAATGATTAGAATGGGAATTTTTTTTTAAGATGAAGAAAAGGAGGAAACAGCTCTTAGGGTGATAAATGAATAGACAGGATCATGATATGAAAGGACACTCTTATAATAATATCCCTTAATAAAACAGGCCAAGAAGGCTGACTGGAAGAGTGTGAGCAACAGAAGATGTCCTACCAGTCTCGCCAGCTAAACTAATAGTGTATGCATTGATGAATGGGAAATAGGAAGACTGGCAGAGTAAATCAAGGCAGACTGGATTTCTCTTACAAAGTCATTATGTTGATTGGGATCCTGTGCTTGCAAGTAACTGAATCAAACTTGAGGTAGAATAGAAAGTGAGAATGTGTAATAGAAGCATGCCACAATGTTCCTTGAAAAAGCTTGAAATGTAATAATGTCAACATGAAAATAAAAGCACTCACACTTGATGGAAGGTAGGTTAAGAAGACACTCAAGGGGATGGATGGCAGCATCCAAACATCAAAACCCTCTGTTGCTCTCATTACAGAAGTTTTATTCCAAGCTAAAGGCAACAAAAAGCCACCAAAATAAGAAATAGTGATGTCAGAGTGATAAGAAAAAAAAATGGCCACATAAGCTGCTATACAGTATGTAAAAAGAGAGATGGCTATTGCTTTTGGTTATGTCTACAGTAGTAGTCTTGGCTGTGATCAGAGGATATAGAAATTATATAATGGAGAGAAAATGTTAATTAAGAATAACAATTTACTTCTAAATGCATTCATTAGATAGATTAGAAGCAATATGCTCACAGGGCATAGGAAATAAACAGAGAGAACCCTGGGATAAATAAGAAGTTGCAGGCACTAAGATGTTAATGAAGCCATATTAGTGGGCCAGGATATGAAACATGCTGGTAAGAAGTGAGAGGAAGTAGAAGAAGTATAACATAGAATCACACCTCCCTCTCACATACATGAAAGCTTACGACAGGTAATTGTCACACATGTCAAGTAGAGTTTTTCATAATTTTTGTGAATTAGTTACATTTTGTAAATGTAACAGAAAACCATGACCAAAGCAACCTATGGAAGATAGTTTATTTTGGCTTATGGTTTCAAAAGAGGCAACGATGGTGGAGGAGGGAAGCATAACATCCTATAAATATATAAAATAAAATAATGAGCTATATTTCTATACCCTGTTTAGACTTTTATTTTGAGACAGAGTACTACTAAATAGTCATGGTGGCCTTGAACCAGTGTTGTACCCCAGGTAGACTTTGAACTATGATTCTCTTGCCTCACATTTCTGAGTAGCTGAGTTACCAATGGATGTCAAGAGGCCTAGATCTTCAATATTTCATCCAAAGCTGCTGGAAGTGGTAGTCCCAGTGTGCAGATATAAGTCTGGTCCAAAGTGTAGCACTATAAGTAAAAGTGCTCACCTACAAGTCTGAGGACATGAGGTTGATTTTCGGCACCTAATTAAAAAGCTGAGCATGGTGGCACATGCCTCTCATCTGGTCACTGGGGTGGTGAAACAGGAAGATCCCTGGATCAGCCCGGTTTAGCCCATTGGCAAGATCCATATTAGTGAACGATCCTGTATCAAAAAACAAGGTGGACAGCTCCTAAAGAACAACAGCTGATTCTGTCCTCTGCCTTCCTCATGAACATGCAAATCCTTACATCCTTCTCCAAAACCTACAACCAAACCACAGTTTCAGGGCTGATAAATTCGTAGGTAATTTGTAATGAATTTAATACGGTTTGGGGCCTCTAGTGCATGTACCTATTCAGAGCCTCAAGTGTGCCTAGTAAAGACCAAGACCCATGACCTTATTCTGGTTGATACTGAGCCCGAATCTGGTTAAACTCCACTTCAGTGCCACCTGACACCTTCCTCGAGGCTCCAGGACCACCTGCTCATATGTGTATGCTCACACATATGTAAATAAAAATTTAAAAATGAATTACATAAGAATTCTAGAGCTAAAACACATGAAGAAAAGAATTCATTACATAGTTATGCTTAATCTCAGGTGGAAGACAAAAGAAAATAATCACTAAATTGGAATACACTTTAAAGTAAATTACATAGACAGGGAACAAAATATGAAAGTAATAGAAACAATTAGGAAAGTACTAGAGTCCTGCTGGTATGCCACAAAGCAATGAAAAATTGAGTCAACAAGGAAAAGAGAGAAAGTAGAAAAGAGAGAAAGAGAGAAAGTAGATGGCAATATTTAAAGTATTTTTTTGAACTGTCCAAAGATTTTAATATAGAGTCCAAAAAAAGTGTGAATGAAACTAGAGTAAGTTTCAAGCATTTTAGAATCCTGTTGATTTACAGGATGGCACAAGTAAAATGAAACATAGAAATGGGAGAAAATATTTG
Source organism: Mastomys coucha (assembly GCF_008632895.1). Classification (NCBI taxonomy): domain Eukaryota; kingdom Metazoa; phylum Chordata; class Mammalia; order Rodentia; family Muridae; genus Mastomys; species Mastomys coucha. The sequence continues at coordinate 25,679,033 of NW_022196900.1, read as the reverse complement.
AAAATCTTGACTTTGCTGAGGGACTTGTCTACAAAATATATGAAGAAAAGCTACAACCTAAATATAAGACTGACATAATTCAAAAGGGCAATCTGTATATATGTTAGTTTGCTTTCTGTTGCTGTAATCAAACACCATCATCAAAAGTAACCTAGTGAGAGATGCACTTCTTTTCCTTACAGCTTACAGGCCATTATCAAAGGAAACTAAGGCAGGAACTTAAGGCAGGAACCTGGAAAACGAAGCAAAATGGGAAGACATGGAGAAATGTTCCTTCCTGGATTTCTCTCCATCACTTGCTCAGCCTGTTTTCTTATACTATTCAGGGCCATCTGCTTAGTGCTGGTACCACGTTGATCATCAGTCAAGAAAACTACCTACAGACTTGCCCTCAGACAGTCTGTTGAAATGTATTTTCTCAACTGAGGTTCTTCCTAGATAATTCTAGCTCATGTTGAGTTGACAAAAAAACAACTAAGAGAGAGTTTGGCTATTAAATTTTCTATAAAGCTGATATAGAAATGGATAATAAACCCATGAAAATAAATTCAATGCTCTCAACCATAAGAAAAAATAACACTGAATCTGGGAAAATGGCTCATTGGTTATAGTGATTTCTACTCTTCCAGAGGAACAGAGTTAGATTCCTAGCACTCAGTATAATCAGCTCCCAGGCAACATATGTACACTTCCAAGTTCAGGCAATTCAGTGGTCTTTTCTTTTCACCTCAGCAGGCACACATGGATCTCTCTCTCTCTCTCTCTCTCTCTCTCTCTCTCTCTCTCTCTCTCTCTCTCTCTCTTTCTCTCTCTCTCTCTCTCTCTCTCTCACACACACACATACACGCACACATACACACACACAGAGGAAGAGAGAATAACTCAGAATTGAACAAATTCAACCATTTATGAACAGATTAATACATAAATGAATGGAATAGTATTCAGCCGCAAAGAGGTATCATACACTTACATCTGCAAGATCATGAATAAACCTTGAAACAATTTACTGAGTGAATGAAGCCAGTTACTAAAGACCACATTTTGGATGACTTCACTTACATAAAATGTTAAAGATAGCCAAATCCATAGAGACTGAAAGTAGATTAGTGGTTGCCAGGGACTGGGTAGAAGGGGAAAAATTGGGAGTGACTGCTATAAGCTTTGGGTTTCTTTGATGTGATGTAAATATTCAGGAATTCCACAGTGGTTAGCCTTACACAAGTTTGTGACTATATCCAAACCACCAAATTTTAAAAGGTGAATTTCTTGGCATGTGATCTGTTTTTTAATACAGTTTTGCAGAAAAGACATAAAATTCAGAAAACCAGAAGATGTGGTAACCACCGTTTCATGCATTATGAGTAAGTGCCCTAGGTGAGGAATGAGAGAGCTGAGTTTCATTTAGTTACAGAGAGGTCCTCCGTAAACCTGGCTGAAGACAGTGGAGAGGTGAAATAAAGCAAGATTAATTCATTCAACCTAGTTTATGAAAGGTAAATCACACATGCCATTGGGATGAGGAAAGATAAATGGAAGAAAGGCGGATATCAATGAGTTTCTTTGAATAATAGAAATGAAAAGTTGGAAATAGGGAGTCTAGAAAATTCTTATCATAACTGGGTTGTAAAGGGCAGACCCAAGTATGAAGGTTAATGGAAGAGGACATGGATTGAGTTTCATTTGCAATTAGTCTGGTAGATTGTATAGTGAGAGCAGTAGACTGAATGTAGGTCTGAAAAAGAAAGTTCTGGAGAAGTGCCCTGGAACAGTGTTGAACAGATGCTTAGATGGACAGAAACATTAACTATCATTTACTGCAGTGGGAAGAAATGGTGGATGGATGGAGATGCAGCTCACTGGATGGTTTGTAGGGAGAGATCAGAAATAGATTACATTTAAAGGGACTGTGCATCCCTGGAGGGCCAAGAAATAATGGGTAGAGCTCCTAGACAGAGCTGAATCCAGTAAAATGAAAGAACAGTGCAAGTTAATTCACTTTGTATCTTAAACACCTCCTTTCCTGTGTGCACAATTTAAACAGCTTGAGGTGAGCAGTCTCTTTTTCCTGACTCAGGATTTCACATGTGGGAGATTTCTTGTTATCTGTAGCAACCTTGGCATGTTTTTCCACTCTGAAGCCAGAAAATTTTATGCTTTGGGAGTTTCTCTTTGACATATTCAGCACCATACTTGGATATACTGCCAGCATCTGAACTCCTTGCCCTTTGGGGTTATTAAGTGAAATAAGTGTTATTTGAACACAGGTACAAACACTTGACCACTTGAACAGGTAAGGTTATTGGAACATGAGGCTGCTTCAGTGGGTGTGTACAGTGTGCGGAAACAATGGATAAATGAACGGTTTACATCTCAGGCAGGATAGAGGACAATAATACAACATATCATCATCCCACTAAGAATTGTATTTAACATTTATTCAATTTCTAACTTTATTATTTTGATAAGTTCACATATGTTTTTAATGTGTTGTGATCAGTCATACCCACTACCCTCTTCTATCTCTCCCCATCTTCACAAGTCCCTTCTTACTCCAGTGTCTTCTTTTGTGCAGGTAGCTGTAGCTTCTAAGTGTTTATGAATTTGACAGTCAAGCCAAATGTAGAAGTTTGCAAATGACAGCCTTCCTCTCCATCCTCTGCCTGCCACACTTGTTCTGTCTCCTCTTGCTACATAAACCGGACACTGGAGATGTACCATATAGGGTTAATCACTCAATAAGTATTTATTTTCTGAATCTTGACCAGTTTCACCCTCTGAAAAAAGAAGCTTTTACTTACTCGTAATGATAGATCCACAAGTCTATGGGTACAGTAATAACTATTAAAGAGGCAGTTTGGATAGATGTTCATTGATCAAAACCTTAGGGCTTGTTACCTCCTTAGTGAAGGCCATTAAAAAAGAAAGGATAGATGAGAGACAGGGAAATATATTTATTGGGAAGGTAAAACACATATGATATGAAAATGGAGGTAGTGATGTTAGACACAGAAAGATTTAAATAGAGATGCGAGTGGAAAGATGGGAAAGGTGGAGGTTGGTCTCAGGATCAATCTAAACAAAAGATACATGGGAAAATCATGAAGAAACCTACTGCTGCATAAACCTAGTAAAATATATAAATAAAATTAAAATTCTCAGTATTAAAACATGAGTTTGGACAGTTGATAATGATGATACTAGAAGCCAAATGTTTTAAACAAAAATCCCAGTGCTAGGGTACAGGATAACCCCTTTGAGTTCTCGGTGAGGGTGATCCCAGACAGCCCAAATCATGCAGGCAGTTGCCATTGCCTTTTGTTTTCCACCAGAACAAGATGGACAGATCTTATGTATAAGGACACTATGCGCTTTTTGGGGGTGGGAGGTTAGGGTTCAAGACAGGTTTTTTTCTATGTAGCCCTGGTTTTCCTGGAACTCATTCTATAGGCTAGACTGGCCTTGAAACTCACAGAGATCCAAGTGTGCTTGCCTCCAGAAATCTTGGATTAAACTTGAACACAACACTGCCTGGCTAAAACACCATACACTCTAAAAAGTGAGAAATTAAGTTGTAACTAAGCTGGGATCTCACTGGTGCAGTCTAGAATTCATAGGGACAAACGGCGCTGTTACATTGGCAGCTGAGATAGAAAAGCCATACATGGTCTTTCTAAGATGTGGGCCCTGCCTGCTCCAATACCAACCTGCCAGGCAAGATATGCTTACTGGTGCAACAGTGACAAGACTGCTTAGGGGGCAACCAACTGTTTTCTAATTATATTTAACATCTGCTTCATAGGAAGGAAAAAAATCTGATATGGTACCCACAGAAAATCTATCCCTGGGTATTGTTTATTTCCAAAAGGAAGAGACCGTTTCCTCATCTCAAATCTTATTTTCAAATGACATAAACGTACACATTGTAGTATTTCATTGGAATCAAGGGATTCTTGTTTGTAGTTCAATGGCCTCTGAAACAAGTCATCTGAATATACATAGACATGTGCTCTGAAGCAAAGACTGAGAGAGTCCGGAAATTCTTTTTTTGGGGGGCTGTGTTCCCACAGAGAAAAGCGCGCCTACTAAAGTTCTGTAATAATGGACTTTGATGGAGGAATTGGAATGTGTGTCTCTTTATAATGACTGTGAAATAGATGTCACAAAAATGGGCATGCTGTGCTTTGTGGTACGCAGATAAGCACAGTCGTTCACACCTCATAACGGGGGGGGGGGGCAGAAACAAGCAAATCTCAAGTTATAGTCTAATCTGGGCAGCAGTACAGTCATGTACCCATTTTTGGCAGTAAAAATTTAATGAACCCTTCCTATTTACTTGTTCAAAACCAGGAAAAAGATGTCAAATCACCTTTACAGCTTCCAAAGACACATGCTTTTACAAAATTTGACTTTTATAACATGCTCTCAGGCTTCTTTTATGATCATACTTCAGGAAGTATTCAGTTTTGCAATTTTTTTTTTTTTAGATATTTTCTTTATTT
>NW_022196900.1:25646650-25674160 GCF_008632895.1 Mastomys coucha | reverse complement strand
AGTCAGGTACTGTCAGTGCCTCTCAGGAGATAGCTATATTTAGGCTGGCTTGTCCTTCCTTCAGTCTCGGATATTTTTTAGCTGCCCCAGGTACCAGGCATAGATTGAATTAGTTGGGATAGACCAGTTGGGAAACTGTACCAGCTACTTTCTCCTTATAGAAAATAGATACAAAAATCCTACCTCAGCAGTTTACATTGTTCAACATTTTTTTTAATGGAGGAGTCTCAGTGTTTGGAAAAAGAAAATACTCCAGCTGTGGCTAGCTCAGACAGTTTGGAAGGGTTCATCAGCATTTTTGCCTGATATCACTGAGTATATATATATATATATATATATATATATATATATATATTCACTTTTTATTGGTTTTGAAACAGGAAGGGACTTTAGAAAAAGTGTGCTTTTCCTCTGACATGCAGAAGGCAGAGCCATGTGTTTGCAGTCCTTTTCTGCAGGGTTATCCTCAGGAGGCCATTGTGGAGAGGTCATCCCATCACTCACATATTAGAGCACAGATAATAGAAACATTTAAAACTTTTCATTGCATAGGTCCTGGCCCCAGCAGCACCTGAAGTCCACCAGAAAGGAGCCCCATTTTATCTTTTTCACATTAGCACAGTTCTTTAAGCAGCCCATGAACTTTAACCACATGGTACCATCCTCTGCAGAAGAAGAGGAACAGATCAGCAAGCCTAGAAGAGGACTCTACAAATCTACTTCTCCCCAACCCACACTGGCATACAAAAATCACCATGTGGAGTTCATACTCCATTATTCAGATGTGAAGTATTGGAAGGCATTGGAAGTTGGAGGCTACCCAAAAGAAAAGAAATGGTGGAGCAGTTTTAAGGTTTTGCTGGAGGTAGAACAGTTATTATAGAAGCTTAAGTGCCTCAGGGATTACCACAGTGAGAGTTTCTACTGTAAAATCTCAACGCTTGGATATCACTGAGGGTAGGAAACTAGAGAAATGGCATGTAATCTTATTCATAAGGAAATGTAACCAGTACATATTCCTGACACTAACCCTTCTGTTTTCATAGCGTGGGACTGTTCATGCCAAACCTTGATCACACACAGAGAGCAACTTTTATTACCTACCAGCTGGTCTCCAGAGGGTGAGTATTATCTCTGTATCTTCTGCATTCGACCCCACTCCCACCTCTGTTCTCGCCAGGATTTTTAATGTTGCCTTGAATATCACCCGTGCTTCAGCAGCCACTTCTGAGAATATATATTTCTAAAACATGATTTCCATGTGAGGATTTCTTGGTCAAATTATGTCAACAAAAATTTCTGTTGAGACCCTACATATACATAGCTCAATGACCAGTGCTATGTGGTACTGACACCATACTTATTAGTAGATTAGGCTAAATTCTTTTAAAATTTTTCATGGTATTATGAAGGAAACATTTATAGTTTGGTAACTCTACATATTTCTATATGATCATATCAGATCCAGTTTAGTGCCTCACAGAAAGGCAGTATGTGCAAGAGATGCTTAATGTTACCTATGTGATTGCAGCCACTAGAGTATGAGTATATTTGGGATCTTTTAATGAATATCAATATGAACTGTTTTTCTATTATATTTTCCCATCAAGATATTTATGCAAACTTGGTTTTAAATTTTATCCATTTAATACATCAGTAAATAGTATTATACAAGCAAGCTATCTTTATTATTTTATTTATTTATTTTTTTACTAACTTTACATTCTGTAGGATGATCCTTTCTATATTATACAGGCATTGTCTCAAACTCAGGCACTAAAATGATCATTTCCTTACCCTACACTGGGATTGTTAGTATATGCCACCACACTCTGAGTATTTAAAATGGTCACCTAGCATATTTAGACCCTTCATTGGGATTACTACACCCCATTTGTTCACAAATAACTACAGGGCATTTCTAGACCCTCTTTAGCCCATTATATCTTCGAAATAATAGATGCAGAGACCTAGCATTTTTATTTAAAAGCTGCAGAATGAAACTGGGCAGGTTCTAAGCTATTGTATCCCTCTATGCTATTTACCTCCGAATCATAGACCTCTTGGAAACAGTCTTGGCTTGGCTTGCTATGTTCTGTATGTCCTCCTGGAAAATCTCTTGGCAACAGTTCACCAGGATTCATCTTGAACCCTCTGCCTTATGGCAGCGTCGTCTCTTCCTTCCTCGGAAGTCCTACTTCTCTCCCTTTCTGCTCTTTCAAAGACCCCTGGCTGAGATCAGAAGCCCCATCCTATTCTTTTCTTCCCACCTAATTGGCTGATCAGCTCATTATTGACTAATCAGAAGGTTATGGAGAAGAATGTTTACAAAAAAATGAGACAGGTGAATTTCATAATAATCAAAGTATCAAACTCTGGCGTCTACTCATTTATTTCCCAGTATAGGAATCAGCATTTGAATAATACAAAGACAACCTTTACATAGTGCATGAAAAGATTATCCCTCCAACCTAGAATTTATGGTCTGGAAAAGGAAGTGAACTGTGAGAATGAATGATATGGATCCACTGAATTATCAAAGACTTGGAAGTTGTTTTCCCCCATCCTGATCACCTTTTTACACATTGCTCCTTGCATATATCTTGTTTAACTACATTTTATTTATAGAAAATACTTATTAAAAAGTTTTATTAATAATAGACGGTTTCATCCATACTTAGAAAATTTTAACTAGCTGACTTGGGGGAAAGTTATTATGGCTTGCTGTATTCAAAATACCTGTGTTTCAGTGTTTACAAAAGCACTCTTATTCCTTTTACTTCAAATGCTCTACAACAAAACAGTGGGAGAATATATTCCAGCATACCAAAGCATACAACAATTAGATCTCAAATGGCTTTTGAATGACCTTCAAGTACAAAGTACAACCTTGAGATCAAATTTATCTGTTTTACACTTTGCCGTTTTATGCTGGTAGACAATTTTTAATTCTTTTATCAGATATTTTCTTTATTTACATGTAAAAAGTTGTCCCCTTTCCTGATTTGGCCTCTTGTCCAGAAACTCCTATCCCATCCTCCCTCACCCTGCTTCTGTGAGGGTGCTCTCCCACTCTCCCACCCACTCCTGCCTCCCTGCACTTACATTCCCCTACTTTGGGACATCGAGCCTTCACAGGCCTCTCCTCCCACTGATGTAAGACAAGGCCATCCTCTGTTACATATGCCACTGCAGCCATGCATCCTTCCATGTGTACTCTTTGGTGGTTGGCTTAGTCCCTGGGAGACCTGGGGATTCTCTTTGGTTCATATTGTTTTTCCTACTGTGGGACTGAAGCAACTATATTTACAATAGCCAAAAGCTGGAAACTTCCCAGATGTCCCTCAAGAGAGGAATGGATACAGAATATGTGGTACATTTACACAATGGAGTACTACTCAGTTATTAAAAACAATGACTTCATGAAATTCTTCAGCAAACAGATGGAACATCCTGATTGAAGTAACCCAATCACGAAAGAACACACATGTTATTATACAATTACTGATAAGTGGATATTAGCCCCAAAACATGTAATATCCAAAGTATAATTCACAGACCACATGAAGCTCAAGAAGAGGGAAGATCAAATTGTGAATAATTTAGTCCTTCTTAGAAGAGGGACAATTTTTTATATATGTGAATATATACTAGATATGATAAAAAAGAATAAGATGTATTTGGAAAGATGATGTTAATCATAGAAAACACACTGAAAGCATAATCCATTACACATATTTTATTTGATATTTTCTTTATTTACATTTCAAATGCTCTCCCTTTCCTGGTTATCCCTCTGAAATACCTCCTATTCCTTCCCTCCTCCCCCTGCTAACCAATCCACACTCTCCTGCTTCCTGGCCCTAGCATTCTCCTGCACTGGGGCATAGAGCCTTAACAGGACCCAGAGCCTCTCCTCCCATTGATGACCAACTAGGCCATCCTCTGCTACATATGCACCTAGAGCCATGAGTCCCACCAAGTGTACTCCTTGGTTGGTGGTTTAGTCCCTAGGAGCTCTGAGGGTACTGCTTAGTTCATATTGTTGTTCCTTCTATGGGGCTGCAAATCCCTTCAGCTCTTTGGGTCCTTTCTCTAGCTCCTTCATTGGGGACTCTGTGCTCAGTCCAATGGATGGCTGTGAGCTTATACTTCTGTATTTGTCAGGCACTGGCAGAGCCTCTCAGGAGACAGCTATATCAGGCTTCTGTCAGCCAGCACTTGTTGGCATCCATAATAGTGTCTGGGTTTGGTGATTGTATATGGGATGGATCCCCAGGTGGGACAGTCTCTGGATTGTCACTCCTTCAGTCTCTGCTCCACACTTTGTCTCTGCAACTCCTTCCATGGCTATTTTCCCCCTTATAAGAAGGATGGAAGTATCCACACTTTGGTCTTCCTTCTTCTTGAGTTTCATGTGGTTTGTGGATTATATTTTGGGTATTCCAAGCTTCTGATTTAACATCCATTTAGTGAGTACATACCATATGTGTTCTCTTGTGATTAGGGTACATCACTCAGGATGCTATTTTCTAGTTCCATCCATTTGCCTAAGAATTTCATGAAATCATTGTTTTTAATAGATGAGTAGTACTCCATTGTGTAAATGTACCACATTTTCGGTATTCAATCCTCTGTTGAGGGACATCTGGGTTCTTTCCAGCTTCTGGACATGATAAATAAGACTGCTATGAAGATAGTGGAGCATGTGTTCATATTAAATGTTGGAGCATCTTCTGGGTATATGCCCAGGAGTGGGATTGCTGGGTCCTCAAGTAGTACTATCCAATTTTCTGAGGAACAGCCAAACTGATTTCCAGAGTGGATGTACCAGTTTGCAATCCCACCAGCAATTGAGGAATGTTCTTCTTTCTCCACATCTTCATCAGCATCTGCTGTCACCTGAGTTTTTGATCTTAGCCATTCTGACTGGTGTGAGGTGGAATCTCAGGGTTGTTTTGATTTGCATTTCCCTGATGGCTAAGAATGTTGAACATTCTTTAGTTGCTTCTCTGCCATTCGATATTCCTCAATTGAAAATTCTTTGTTTAGATCTGTACTACATTTTTTAGTAGGGTTATTTGGTTCTCTGGTGTGTAACTTCTGGAGTTCTTTGTACATATTGGATATTAGCCCTCTATCAGATATAGGATTGGTAAACATCTTTTCCCAATTTGTTGGTGACCATTTTGTCCTATTGACAGTGTCCTTTGCCTTACAGAAGCTTTGTAATTTTATGATGTCCCATTCGTCAATTCTTAATTTTAGAGCATAAGCTATTGGTTTTCTCTTTAGGAAAATTTCCCCTGTGCCCATGTGCTCCAGGCTCTTCCCCATTTTCTTTTCCATTAGTTTCAGTGTACCTAGTTTTATGTGGAGGTCCTTGGTCCACTGGACTTGAGCTTTGTACAAGGAGATAATAAGAATGGATCGATTTGCATTCTTCTATATGCTAAGTGACAGTTGAGCCAACACCATTTGTTGAAAATGCTGTCTTTTTTCCACTGTATGGTTTTAGCAGAGTTTTATCAGACCTTCAAAGGAGCCTAATACCAATACTCCTCAAACTATTCCACAAAATAGAAACAGAAGGTCCTCTACCCATTTTTTTCTATGAAGCCACAAAATACTCTGATACCTAAACCACACAAAGACCCAACAAAGAAAGAGAACTTCAGGCCAATTTCCCTTATGAATATCAATGCAAAACTATTCAATAAAATTCTTGCAAACAAAATCCAAGAACACATCAAAATGATCATCCATCATGATCAAGTAGGTTTCATTCCAGGGATGCAGGGATGGTTCAATATATGGAAATCCATCAACATAATCCACTATATAAACAAATTCAAAGAAAAAAATATGATCATTTCATTAGATGCTGAGAAAAAAATTGACAAAATCCAGTACCCTTTCATGAAAATCTTGGAAAGATCAGGAATTCAAGGTCCATACCTAAACATAGTCAAAGCTATATACAGCAAATCAGTAGCCAACATCAAACTAAATAGAGAGAGACTTGAAGCAGTTCCACTAAAATCAGGGACTAGACAAGGCTGCCCACTCTCTTCCTACCTATTCAATATAGTACTTGAAATCCTAGGAGCACAATTAGACAATAAAGGGACACAAATTGGAAAGGAAGAGGTCAAATTATCACTATTTGTAGATAATATGAAAGTATAGTTAAATGATCCCAAAAATCCTACCAGGTAACTCCTAAACCTGATAAACAACTTCAGCAAAGTAGCTGGATATAAAATTAACTCAAGCAAATCAGTGGCCTTCCTCTACATAAAGGATAAACAGGCTTAGAAAGAAATTAGGGAAACAACACCCTTCACAATAGTCACAAAAAATATAAAATACCTTGATATGACTCTAACAAAGCAAATGAAAGATCTGTATGACAAGAACTTCAAGTCTTTGAAGAAAGAAATCAAAGAACTCGAAGAACATCTCAGAAGATGGAAAGATCTCCCAGGTTCATGGATTAGCAGGATTAAGATGGTAAAAATGGCCATCTTGCTGAATGCAATCTACAGATTCAATGCAATCCCCATCAAAATTCCGATTCAATTCTTCACATAGTTAGAAAGAACAATTTGCAAATTTATCTGGAATAACAAAAAACTTAGGATAGTGAAAAATATTCTCAACAATAAAAAAACTGGTGGAATCACCATCCCTGGCTTCAAGCTGTACTACAGAACAATTTGATAAAACTTGTGATAAAAATGGTATTGGTAGAAAGACAGGAAGGTAGATCAATGGCATAGAATTGAAGACCCAGAAATGAACCTACATACCTATGGTCACTTGATCTTTAACAAAGGAGCTAATACACGTCTTATTTTTTTTAACAGTTACTTTCTTCTTTGTGTGTAAGTATATATGCCTGTATGGGTGTGTACACATAGGATTGTGAGTGAAGTGGGTGGAGTCAGATACACTGTTGCTGGAGTTATAAGTCCCTGTGAACCATTAGCCATGGAGTTGGGAATCAAACTCTCTATTCATGAAATAGTAAAAAGCACTCTTGATCATTGAACTATCTCTCTAGTCCCTCATTATAATTTTCAAGGTAATTATTATTCTATCATTATAATCTTTTCTCATGCTTCTTTTCTATCTTTACAATACATTTTTTCAGTACCACTCACCTCATTTCTAAGTATTTCCTATAATTTGTATGTTAGATATTATACTAAGTAGTATGTAGAGTTACTATTTCCTAGGGACTTAAAATACTACCTTGGGGGAATATAAAAAATATTTGAACATGTGTACATATTTGTGGATGCAACATATGTTACATTCAAAGGAGTTAATTATTTATATTAACTATTTAATTAAGTTTTATAAGATGACATATTTTCCTCAAAAATTCACTTGAACATCTGCTCCTTGTGGTAATTAAAAAATCAACAAACTTTTCCACAACAAAATTGCATACACAGAATACATACAGATTTCTGTGGTTTAAAAAAATATTGTCATTTGCATACTCTCGAACCTGCTATCAATATCTATTACATGCTAACTGATTTAGCTGAAATGTTTAAAACTTAAGGTTTTGTACATGTGGATATCACCATTAGCTTCCATTTTACCAATTAGGGTATCTAGTCATTCTCTTTATTCCTTGTGGCATATATTCTTTTGAATGAAATAGTCCCTCAAATAATTATTATATCCCCCACCCCAGAAAATTTGAATCCAAAGGAAGTAGTGTTATAAACAGCATCATAAATTGTAGGACTTCTCATTTTGAGGACTAACAGCATTTTGTTGTATGTCTATACTTTCTCTGCTCATTTATTGATGGATACTGGTCAATGCTATATCTTGGCTATGATAATTAATGGTGTAATTTAATGTACATGAAAGTACAAGTGTAGAATTCACACATTGATGTTATTTCCCTTGCAAACACACCCAAAAGAGATATGTATATTCACATGGGAGTGGTAATTTTTTTTTTGAGGAAATCAATGTGTTTCACAGTGGCTACATCAACTTATATCCCCACCAACTCTGTAGAAATCATTCATTTCTGCACAACCTCACCAATGTTTTCTTTCATTATTTGACAATAGCCATTCTAACAAGCACACTGTGATATCTCTTAGTATTTTGATTCCAACCCCCTCATGATGAGTGGTAGGAATCTTCTCATACACCTGATGATTACTTATGGCTTCTTTTGAAAAGGGTAAGTCAAGACCATTTGCTCACTTTAAAATCTTGCTTTTGAGCTGCTTTGATTCTTTAAGAATTTTGGATTACCCCCTTTTAAGATGTGTGGTGTGTAAATATTTCCTCCTAATTTAGTTTATCCCTTGAGTATGTCAATAGGGTTTACTGTCACTGAACGTTTAAATATTATTTTATTTAATCTTTCATATATTATATCACAACTGCAGTTTCCTTTCTATCATCTCCTTCCCATGTCTCCCCTCCTCCAGATCCACTCCTCTCCTGTTTCCCTTCAGAAAAGAACAGGTCTCCCAGGGATATCAATCAAACATGGCATAACATGTTACAGTAAGACAAGGCACATAACCTCTTCTCAAGGCTGGATGTGGCAACTGAGTAGGACAAAAAGGTCTCAAAAAGCGGGCAAAAGAGTCAAGAGACAGCTCCTGCTCCCACTGTTGAGAGTACCACAATAAAACCAAGCTAAACAACCATAATGTATGCAAAAGACCTATATCAGGTCCATATAGGCTCCTTGATTAAGTCTCTGTGACACCCTATGAATCCTGGTTAGTTGAGTCTGTATGTCATTTTCTTGTGATGTCCTTGAGCCCTCTGGCTCCTACAATTCTTCCCACCCTCCTTGAGCTCCACCTAATAATGACTGGCTGTGGCTCTTTGCCTTTTAAAATGACTATTGTGCTAGGCTTTGGTCTTTTAGTACAACAGATTATCACTAAGAATCTTCTCATTGACTTTTTTTTTTCTTTTTTTGCCCATCCTTCTTGATTCCATCTTAGGTCCTTGGCCATACAGCCTGGCTTTCCAGGTGGCATGAGGCACAGGGAACTTTTTGCTTTGATGAAATCGCACTTGGTTATTTTTTTGCTTTAGGTAACTGAGCTTATAAGGTGGAATCTGAAAATCAATTGCTCAGATGAATGTAAGAAACTTTACCCCGTGTTATCTGCTGTTTTCAATAAGTGTGTGTCTTACATTTAACTCTTTAATCCATGATTGGGATTTCATAAAATGTGAGATAAGAGTCTACTTTCTTTCTGTAAAAGGATATCTAGTTTTTCTGGCAGCATTGTATTGAGATTATTCTTTTGCAATTGAGTATTCTTAAATCGATAAAAAATCAACTTGAAGTAAATCAGAGAATACAATCCAGATAGCTGAGGGCTTAGAAAGATATAGATGTTGGCCAAAGAGTATAAAGTTTCAATTATACAAAACAGATAATTTCTGGAGATACAGTATGGGTATTACAATGAATTTCTCTTGAGATTTGATAGGACCAAATATCTTCTCTTAAATGTCTACATTACAAACATAAACAACTGTGTGAGGGAGTATTTTAGCACATCACTATAAATACCATAAGCATAAACCATTTTTATTTGTCAGTGGTACTATAGTTCTTCTATCTTTGTCAAGTCTTATTTGAGGATACTTTCTCAGACTGTGGGCTGAACCACTTTGGTTGTCACATATCAAATATCCTCCATATCAGCTATTTAAATTACAATTTGAAACAGAAAAATTATAGTTATGAAGAAGCAACAAAATACTTTCATCTTTGGACTCATCATAACATGATAAGTTATATTAAATGGATTCAGTGTTAAGAAGGTTGAGAACCACTGATTTCAGAGATAAATTTGACTCCTATTAGTTATTGCTGATTAGTTATGAGAAAAAAAACTTGAACATTATTAGTTAGATACCAGCTTCAAACTTTAATCATGTTCAGCTTTTAAATCAGAGTTTTTCAGAGTCAACTATAGTGAACTTGGGCTTAACCAGTTCTTTATTAGAGAGTGAAAAGGGATTGCTTCGTATATTGTTGAAGGGAATAGATCTTTGGCTTCCAGCACTGGTGACAGTCAAAACTCTAGATTTCATCACATGACTAAGGGCTGTGTGCACAAAAATTGCTCTCAGATGGATACAACTGCATCTCAGATGGGAATCTAGGTATTCATGGAGAATTTTACACTGTTCTTTTAATAGGCTATATATTAATTTTCTCACAATGACTAAAGCTCCTAGAAAGCAAATGCTTTGGACAGATTACACAACTCCTTATCTGGGAAAGAAATTCTTTTAGGGTCTCAAATATGTCCTAATTCTTATACTCATCTTACCTCTGTATATTATCTAATATCAATCTTAGACTTGGAAAACTGTGATGTCTTGACTGTGAAACATCCTTCACAGTTTTTAACAGATCTATAGAAGTACTTCTGGAAAAGAAACACAGCTCTCTTATCCTTGACTGATGAAACTACAAATATCTGATACCATATGAATTCCTGCTCCCCCACTGGATTACATAGGTGTGAATGTTCATTGTTTTCATTTGTAATAATAAGTCCTTCACTTTCCAACTAGCCTGATACCTGTGGACTATCTGTGGGCTATGCATGCTTTCCTTGGCTGTCATCGTATCACAAATTCTAATAGAGGAAGCAGATGACTCCCAATGTCATTCTTGAGTCTATTTATTTTTTTTAAATTTGGACAACCAAGGAAGTGAGATAAGCAAGTCTACAAGTCTACCCTGGGCTTATTTTTCTGATACCTTATTAATACTAAACATGAAAGTTATCAATCCAAGAATCTCAATATAACCATGGGTTTTTGCCTTCTATTCAACTGACTAGTTCTCTTGGAAATTTGAATAGTTTGGAAGTGAAAATCATTATCAAACTGGTATTGAAAATGTCATTTTATGGCATTACTTCAAATGACAAATCAAAGAAGAGAAGATGGTTCATATAGATAAAATATGCATGAAAAACTAAGGTAGACAGAGCTGAGCTTTCCACATTGAACATAAGGTTATCTGGAAATGGAAAGTTCAACATGATGATGAGATTTGTATAGGAAGATTAGACAACAAATTAAAATTGAAGTAAATATAGGTTTATTTTTTATAAACTCATAATAACCTCAATATTGAAATTAGTATCTACTGTTCACAGATTAAAAGATCAAGGCTTCTCTGAGTAACTTGCCTGTAGACTGAACAGCAATATTCGAACTTGAGCTAAACTACATTTGATTTGAATCTTTTCTTTCCCCTCCTCTCCCTCACAGATAGTCAACATCTAGAAATTTCCATCATCTCAAGATAGTAGAAGTCGCTCAGATCTACTTAACTTCATCCACAAGAAAAACAACAGCAACAAAAGCTGACCTAATTCAATTCAATTAATAATTATGGAGGGTCTTCAGGGGACACAAAGCTTTATGGTGTCCTTAGTGAAGTTTTAACTTTTGTCTTCCTAGTATAAGAAACTTTGAAGGCTCTCCCCCGCCTCACTTTTTCTAGACTCTCTTGCCTCTGTGCACATCAAAGGCTTCCAAAGATAAACAAGCTTCTTTTCAGTGATCTAAAATGCACTATCTTCCAGTGGAAAGGTTAATGAAGCATTAATTTCACCAGCTGTTGTTTTTCCAGACAGATGTGTGAAAAGTTTAGTGCACATCTGCTGAGCATGCAACTCTTCTGCTTTCAGGATGCAAAAAATCTAACACAAAGAATCACTAATACTGTTAGTGATTTTAATGCTGCCATAGCTCCCTCTTTGTTATTCACTTTTGCATTTCAAGTTTCCAAGAATCTTCTGAGATCAAGGGAAACAAAGGCATGAGATTCCAGTTTCCCTAATTTCTAACCCAAATTTCTTTCATCTGTTCTTTTATTTATTACATTATTTATGCAACAAATGTAATAGATCTAGACCCAAATGTAATAGATAAAACACAATGATAAATAAGGCAGGATCTTTGCTCAAATAGGGCAGCACACAAAGAAATAAAATATGGATTTCAGAGACACAATCTGACTAATGTCAGAGCAGCAGAGAGTGAGGACACATAGGAAGGACATCTAGTCTAGATAAAAAGTAGTTAAAAGTGACACACTGAAGATGTGGTATCCCTGACAGCTTCTAAGCCGTTAAAGCATAAAGAGGAGTTACTTGGGAGCAAATGGAGATGAGATATAATGAAATTGAGGAAATGTCTCTTCTTGGACGCAGCAGAGTATTACTGTGAGTAGAAAACAAACTAAGAAAATTAACATCGTAAAAGAGAGAAAAAAATGAGAATTAAAGGATATTCAAACCTAGAATGTGAAATACTTGATTTACAGTGTAACTACTTGACCTGCTCAATGAGGCCACTGAAGAGGTAAAATAAGGGTTAGACTGTTGCTAGTGTTGAAGGTGATGGAGAATTCATTGGTATGAGAAATCATCATAGCATTTGGGTAAAATGGGAGGGGAAGAAACCTAGGCCAGGGTAATGCTAAATAATGAAACCAGAAGTAGAGGCATGAAAGTAATGTTGCTGATTAACTGGGGTGATTGAGGTTGGTATAATAGAGATAAGAAGGCTAATCTTAAAGATCTTCTATTCAGAGTACAAGACTTATCTTTCTTTTTAATCCCTTAAATGTATTTATTTATTTACATCAAATGCTGCACCCTCACAGTCCCTCCTCAAAGAGACCCTCCCTCCATTCACTTTCCCTTTAGTTTTTGACAAGGAAACTGGGGAACAAAAGCCTTGTTGTACATCTACTTCAGAGGTGGGGTGCCATTAGCACTGTGATTGAGAGCAGAGGTCTTAAAGATAGACAAAACTTCAGCCCCACCTAGCCACTTATCAGATATGTGAGCAGCAGTTTGTTATTGTAATGCTAGGCACCTCAGCCGCTGAAGGTGTATAAGACAATAGATCAATATTGGAGATATCTGGTAATGTCATGAAATGAAATGACATATATTGAAAATTAGCCTCACACATAGAGAAATCACTCAATATTTATTGTCCTTCCCTGACTTTAGGCCTCAAGTACGAGGGATAGAAAAGCAACTTAAGAAAAAAATTGCAGTTGCAAAAATTTGACAGAGATGTTACATGAATACCCTACCTTCTCAGGCAAGCTTTTGTCATACTGAAACAAATGTTCTAATTCTGTGACACTGAAGTAAATAGACATGTTGAATTCAATTTTTCTTTTCAATTTTGAATTTTCATTTCAATGTTACTTCTTACAATATGAAATGAGATTGTTAACATGACTCCATGTGGGGCTTCTTTTGAATCTTTTTCAGAAGTCATTGCTTATATATTGATATATAAAATATATGCTTTTATATGGATATAAAAGTTTGTTTTTCTACTACTATATTAGTCAAGTAATACAGAAGTAGAGGCTCACAGCCATCCATTGGACTGAGTACAAGGCCCCCAATGAAGGAACTAGAGAAAGGACCCAAGGAGCTGAAGGATTTGCAGTCCCTTAGGACAAACAACAATATGAAATAAGTAGTACCCTCAGAGCTCCCAGGGACTAAACCACCAACCAAAAAAGTACACATGGTGGGACTCATGGCTCCAGCAGCATATGTATAGCAGAGGATGGCCCATTTGGTCATCAATGGGAGGAGAGGCCCTTAGCCCTGTGAAGGTTTTATGCCCCAGTGTAGGGAAATGCCAGGGCCAGAAAGTGCTGGAGAGGGTGGGTTGGTAAGCTGGGGAAGGGGGAGGGAACAGGGTTTTGTTTGTTTGTTTGTTTTCTTTTTTGTTTTTGTTTATTTTTATTTTATTTATTTGTGTTTTTTCCCAAGGGGAAACTGGGAAAGGAGATATCATATGACATGTAAATAAAGAAGATACCTAAAAAAAAAGTTTCAAGTAGAAAATAAAAAAAAAAAGAAGAGAGAGAAGAAAAAGGTTTGTGTTATCCTCTACTGTTTACCTAGGCTAGACCAAAGACATATCACAAAATTTGGAAGCTAGTCTTAATTTTGTCTAAAGACAGAATGAAAGGAGCACCTAGGAAGATGATAATGGCCCAGGTCATCAGAACAGTACTTGATTCCCTTTTGTGTTCTGGGATAAATTATATTATTCAGAAACAATATGTACTGTGAGGCAGGGATGGTTCTCATTTTCCCCTTCAGCCACAAGAATCCTTCAGCTTTAAGGATGGTGCTTGCATGTCTCCCTTTCTAACACCCATGGAAATAAAAGATACCTGATCAGTTCATGTCAACCCTGAGAAGACCTTAATAGCCCAAGCCACTTAATGACCCTTCCCTACCTTTAGGTGCAAACAAAGAGATTCAGCAACAGACTGTAGCTTTCTCAAAAGTCCATTCATTTAATTAAAAAAAAATTGAAACTAACTTAGGCATAGTGGTACTCGCCTTTTAAGGTAGTTTGAGGGAGGTACAGGTTTCCTTGCTGAATAAAATCAGTTAGTTTTAATAGCTGTTTACCTGTTAATTGTAGTAGCTTATCTGACTCTTCTGATGCATTTTAGTTTTGGAGTGTGTCTGTGTGTCTGTGTATGTGTTTTATGTAAATGCACATGCACCTTCTTTCACCACTAACCTGGCAAGTCCCAGTGGTGAGCTGACTCTTTTTCATCTTGACAATGTATGCTTTGCCCTTGACCAATCTTAAGACTTATTACTGCTTAATAGTAATGAAGACTAGATACACCAAGTAAAATTACACATAAATGTACATCAGAAGAAAACACCTGAAGACATCCTTCTAGACAGACGCAGAATCACGATGCCAATCTTTTAATCCACAGTTGTTTTTATTTAAATACAGTGAAGATTTGGAAGACTTTTAAATCAAGTTATACAAGTAAGTTAAGTAGACAGAAATTTGAATGCTGGCTTTTTACTGAAAGAGTTGTAGCTTCCATCCAGGAATGTAGCCCAAGGTCTCTGTTACTATAAGAAATTTTGCTGCCTGGATTTCAGTATAGAAGTCACACCTGAGTACGTGTGACTTCTCAAAGATTGACTTCAATGAAGAAAAGATAATACTGAGGAATGAGTATTCAGTTTCCTGCCCCAACTGGGTGAACGAGTTATAGAAAAAGCAAAAGTATTTTAATATATTCAGCTGTGATAATGTTCATTATCAGCTTGAAAGAATCTAGAACCAGAGTGGGAATCATCCTGTGAAAGATTACCTTGATTGAGTTCGTTGAGGTGTAAAGTCCTGATAACTATGGGTAGAACCATTCTCTGACTGGAAACCTGGACTTTATAAATGGAGAAAGGAAACTGAGCAGTAATGTAAATTAATCTAGCTCTCTCCTTACTGACTGTGGGAGTTATATGACCAGCAGCCTGATGCTCTTGTCCCTAGGACTTCTACACTATGGTGGGCTGTACCCTGGTGCTAGGAATCAAGAGAAAAATTTTTTCCTCCTAAATTGCTCTTGTATTTATCACAGCAACAGGAGGGGAAACTAAAAACACAGCCCTGAACATGACAATACAAACATGTCCCATGGAAAGTACTTTAAAATTCTATATAAAACAGCACACATAATTTCTATTCTTACAAAAGATAAAACACAGAATAATAAGCAAAGACCTTGAGCTAGATGTTGAGGTTGGTACTGATTTTAAAATCAGGTTCCGCAAGCCTAAACAATCAGCTGGAGTGTGTTGCTTCCTCTGAGATGGTCATTCCCTGTATTCATTAAAAGGGAAATCTGTAACTATCATGATTTATGAATTTATTGTCTTTATCTATGGCGAAATGCTCCTGGCAGCCAAATGGAGATTGATGATGGTGGAGTGGCTTTCCTCTCTGAAATGTAGGCAGGATTTTCCTCCTGACTGAATGGAGGATGGAGCATGAACTGTGAGCAGGAGACAGTGATTCAGGACAGTGATTTTTGAGGATGCTGCCCTGTAGCCAGTGTCCTCATTTTGTGCCACTGAGCCACGTAAGTAGGGTAGAAACTCTTCCACTTAAAAATTTTCCCACTGTTATTAACTCATAATTTTTGCAGTAATAAGAAACAAGCAAAAGAAATAGGTGCTTCATTTTTAGAATTTATTGAGGAAAATATTACATTTAAAATTAGAAAAATAACATAATTGTTCAGCTTTAATAGCTATTAACAATTTAAAATAATCAACATTTTAGGGGAAATGAGAATATGAGGATATTCTCTTTTTAAAGAAACTTCATGGGCGTATACAATATGTCTTAATCATGTTTACCCCTCCTTCTAACAACCTACACTTAGCTGCCGTTCCTAATGAATCCCTTCAAATCATCACCATCTTTTTCTTTAAATAATCAATTGAAATGAATCGGCATATAATATACAGATAGATTTAGTGTTACCCACCGTGGCATAGGCAACCTGCCAGTGGTATCTCCTCCTCCAAAGAAGCTGTCACTTGCCAAGATACCTTGTTATCTGTGGTGTCGTCTTTGAACTGCTTCCCACTACCATGCTAGGATCCTTAACTGACCTGACTTCATGCAGTATTTGTGCTCATAATTATAAATTTGCTTATATAGTTTAGAGCATAGTAGATAAAACTCAACTGATCTGACTGATACTTTTTGTTTGTTTGTTTGCTTTTGTTGTTGTTGATGTTGTTGTTTTCTCTAGACAGGGTTTCTCTGTGTAGCCCTGGCTATCCTGGATTATCTTTGGAGACCAGGCTGGCCTTGAACTCAGAAATCTGCCTGCCTCTGCCTCCCAAGTACTGGGATTATAGGCATGCACCACGACTGCCTGACTTGATGCTTTCTTTACTAACCTGAAAATATCCACTTCGTATAAGTGACTACAAACCTAAGAACCTTCATTATATTCTTCCATCAACAGCTACTATATCTGACAAGGCAGAACCCAACTGAGTTCTTGAAAGGACTGAGGATATGAAATATGACATCAAGATTCAATTTTTCTTACTGATAAAGTCAACTGATAAGTTCATTAATCAGTAGCCCTAGTCACCATGTTCATAAAATAGTATGTTAAACTCCAACACATTAAATAAAAAACATAGACCATGGAGGTGACTAGAGTTATTTAAATTGTGGATCATGCTATATATTGATAGTCTGACCTCGAGCTGTCAGTAGTATTTTGGATTCATGTTTTCCAATATGGAAAGTATGGGTAATAATATTTACCTCTCATTCCTTCTTGGGATGCAGGAAAATCATATATAAAGCACTTTGCATAGAGATTCTCACATACATGCGTGTCAATGATGGCTGTTCTCATGATTATAGCAATATTAGAGATTATTGTCATCTGGTCTCTAGTAAATATGCATTTATAGAATAGTATGAAGGGATTTTTATGAGGATTAACCTCATAAAAGTAATTTTAAAGTGTGGTTTGTGGTTCCAAAACAAGGTACCTCTTGTTATATTATGTGACTTGCTGTTCTTTCAGTTAGGGCCCAGGAAATAAAAATCTATAGTCTTAAAACCAGCAGTGACACGTTTCTTTATGAAAAATCCTATGATTGTCTATATTTTGTTTATTGACAGTGCCGGGAAGCTCAGACTTGAATGACGGCAGTTAGTCACCATTTATATAAATATTTTTTAACTCAAAAGCTTATTAAATCAAGAGAAACAATAAAGCCCCAGCAGACAGATTCAGCGCAACCTGCACTAGTACACTCTTCAGCTCTGACCTCTCTGTGGCTTACTGTGTTCCTGATAGTTATTTCCATTTCTTCCTTTCTAGCTTCTTATACTCTGAATACTTCTTATATTCACACTGTCATGTGTCTTCTCGCACAATCATGGCATTTAACAGTCCCACAAATGTTCTAAAGCATGGTTTAGTATTATGTTTGCTTTACAATAAAGAAAACAGTGGCTAAGAAAAACAAAAACCATCCTAGTCTTTCTTCCAGATCTTAGACAATAACATTTCCCTAATAACTTGCCTTGTTATTATAATTTAAACAACCACACTGGCAGAGAACAGGATCAAATTTTCATCATCAGCTATCTGGACTATCGTTAATACCGAGGGGTTTATTTCCAGGTTACTGGGCATTTCACAGAAACCCTAAGTTTTAAGTTTACTTAAAACAAAGTAAATAATTATCAAACTGAATAGACTTCATTTGTTAACTTGTATATTCATTGAGGGACTCACCCCTTGTTTGTGTGCATTATCTCGTTTAAGCTTGACAATCAATTGTTACCAAAGTATCTAGCTGAGCAAGACACCATTTGTCTCAAGTAATTCAACAAACCTCATTGTCACAATTCTGATTTGGAAACAAAACACTGAAACAATAGCAGGTCTGTTAATCACATGGGCTGAAAACTTTCTCTAAACCCAATTTATTCCTTTCATAAAAGCTTTAATCATTCAGATGAGCTAATTCTCTAACTAGCTCACAAACCAGTAGCTCTCAAACTTGACTGTGCACTGCAATCACCTATGGAACTTTATGAACTGCCTGTTTTGTGCTTCTCCAGAAATTCCATATTTAGTTGGTCCAAACTACATTCTGTGTTTTAGAGTGTTTTGAAGTTTCCCATGAAATTTAATGGATAGTTGTATTTAAGAAGGACAGCTAAATCCTCTCAGTGTCTACCTGAGACATCATCCATACAACCCTTGCCCAAGAATAGTTTCATAATCTTTCCCCAGATATTGCAAGATGCTTAAGCCAAGATCCTGTCCCCTTTACTATCTCTGACCATCTATCCTCCCTGGTGGCTCTCAAAATGATTTCAATAAAACAGATCTAATCAGGCCACAGCATGGTTTCTTACTGCCCTTAAAATTCTAACTTAACCTTCATTCATCTAATTATAACACCTGCAAAGCTCTTTCCATTGAATGGATCCTACCATGCCCCAATTCTATCCTTAGCTCCTGCTGCTTCTTCTTCCTGGAATGGACTTCCTCCGTGTGGTCTTGAGCTGTCCTGTAGGACTGTGAACATCAGACGCCTCTTAGAACTTCCTTGTCTAAGATTGCCTGCCCCTAATAAAATAATTTCCTCCCTTCTCTGTGCTCCTAAAAAAGAAAGATATCATAGGTTTAAAACAACATTAGCTGTGATAGCTGGTGAGTTCACTAAAACTAGGGAAAGTTTCATTACTTTTTTCTCTTATGGGTATGGCATGACTTATAATAGAAACGCTATGAACTAATAATAGTTACTAAACAAACAAATACATTTATAAACAAATGGCCATGCTTATTGGATGTAACTTCATCTGATTTACTGCTTCATTTAATTTACAGTGGAATAGTCCTTCCTAAGGGGAGATTTGTGGAGTGGCATTCCATAGTGAGGAACAAGACAGAAAACAGCTGGCTTTGGGGCTGTTTTAAAAGTCATTGCATTGATCTTGAGAAAGTGAGTTAAAACCTTTGGCATGGTAGTTTTCTAAGCTATCAATCAGAGACAGTAACCTTATAAACTTACTTCACAATGTCAGTAAGATTTAATTAGTTGATGCTTAGATGACACTTGACATGTCTAGAACCTAGAACACAGTAAATACTTTTATTTATTTGTGAAGACTTTCTTGGCTGTGCCAAAACTTTTTGAAATGTCCTTTCTCTCTCCTATTTGTATTTATTTATTTAATGCATAATCATTTAACTGATAAATATTTGTTTTAAATCTAATACACAGTATATAATTATTGAAAATGCTATATTTATGGTGATAATTAATCATCAATTAATATTTATATAAAATCATATAATCATCATGATAGATAAACAATAAGTACATAGTGGATAGACAGAGGGTCAAATAGATGATAGGAAGATAGATATCAGTGGGAAAATCAACAGAGAGCTTGGCCCTCCATGATTTTGATTTTAGTGTGAAGAGACAGAAAGAAATAAGTAAAATAGATTAGAAGGATACAGTAAATTATGTCAGTAAGTGCTACTGAGAAAAATAAAGAACATGAAAAGACAGAAAAT
This sequence comes from Mastomys coucha, assembly GCF_008632895.1. Classification (NCBI taxonomy): domain Eukaryota; kingdom Metazoa; phylum Chordata; class Mammalia; order Rodentia; family Muridae; genus Mastomys; species Mastomys coucha. Next base: position 25,654,173 of record NW_022196900.1, on the reverse strand, counting down.
GAATGCTATAGTTATAGCTTTGAGTACAATGAGGTTCTTAAAGAGAAAGGTCCACTGGGTCTTGTTCAGTGACCTAGAGAATGAGAAAATCAGCTATTAGATGCATAGAAGTCAGATGTTCAGGCAGGTAACAAGGAAGCTGCCTGTGTCCTGGACTACTCGCTGCTCAACCCTACCTGTCCTGCAGGGTTGTAGCCCGCGCACACTATGTTCCTTCTGCAACATTTATTGTCTCCATCCATAAGGAGAAAAAAGGTCGAGCCCAAAATCCGCACTGCTTATATACACCACAGTGCGGCGTGTCTGCCCACAGTGTGGCGTGTCTGCCCATGATTGGCTGTTCGCTCATTACCCTATATAACGCCCCAAAATGGGCCGTGACATGGCATCTTTTTCACTCTACGCACATGCGCAAACAGTTCTCTACGCACATGCGCAAACAGTTGTTTACTAGGAGTCGACAGCGGAAGTAGGAGCCATCTTGCCATGGTGAATGCCTCTCCAGCTTCACCGCTCCCGACACAGGGTTGATGGTAAGGTGGCACAATCAATGAACACAGACTCTGTGTTCACCAGGAGCAGGTGAGAAATGCCACAGCAAGTTCAACTGAACACTGCTTCAAGCTCCTTTAATATGTTACACCTGTGCCCCTTTGGTCCCAAGAAAGCATCTCTTCTAAACAGCAGTTTCCAATTGTCTAGCATTGTCTGTCCCAGCAATCCTTGGTCTCTCAGGACATCCTCAATTAGGTCTTCCTGCAGGAGATGTGTTTGTGGCTACACAGCCCCTGGCGTTTACAAGTTAGTGTGGTGACCAGAGCAGAGGAAAAGAGATAGCATAGAAGATGGGCAAAGAGATCAGGGAGGGGACTCATGGCCCAATTGATTGGGGCCTTATCAGTTATTTTAAAGATTTTCAAATTTCCTCTGAACTTAGAGGCCTTAGGAGGACTCTGAACTGAGCAGCAGTATGACCTATTCTCTTTATTAGAAATATTTAGTCAGTGAGTTGTGACCATGTTGCACTTGGGCAAACCCTGAACTGAGCACCAGTATGATCTATTCTTTTTATTAGAAAATATTTGGTCAGTGAGTTGCGACCATGCTGTACTTGGGCAAACCTAAATGTAAGCAGACCAAGAAGGCTGAGAAAAGTGTAGAATTGATACAAGTTGGTGATAGTGAGGGTATCAGAGAAGCTGCATATATTCTAGAATCAATCCAAACCTGTCTGCCATGACCTAAGTGTGAGACAAAGGGGAGTTTTATATCAGAAAATATGAGGACAGGTATAATCAGAAGGTCCACAAAGGGGATTAAAATATTTAAGAAAAGATGAGAAGTTTAATTTGAAAATGGCAAAGCAAGAGGCATCCAAGAAGAGATGAAACTGGATTTTTGAGAAGTATCCTGGGATGAGGAAGAAAGGGTATATAGGTGACCTTTGAAGCAAAGAAAGAATGGGATCACCAAGGGAGTGAGTTGAGGTAGAGAAGGTATCCAATGATGAGATTGGAATAGCCCAGCAACACAACCTCAGAACCAGAAGCACCAGGGCTCAGACTCACCACTAGCCCGTAGGATGTCTTGATGTCAGATGAAGAGAAGTTTCTAAGAACAAGCCAATAATCCACAGATGAAGCATGATTCTGAAGAAATTCAAATGAGATTCAGGCATGTGACTGACAATGATCACCTTGTTAGCAATTGTTTTGGTGGGAAAATAGAAGTGACAGTTAGATTGAATGGTGGTAATAAGGATGAAATGGGCCTTGAGACTATTCACTAACTGCTTCACATAAGTTATGAAAATTCGTGTCATCTCTTTTTTTCCATTCTCTCTACCCACACTCTTTCTCATTTATGCCTTTCATCTCCCAGTCTTTAAAGTGGAATCATGTTCTAGTTCGTTGGGATCTTGTGATATTATATGTTTACACTAAAGAGCTCTATGGTGCATCCTTTATAAAAGATAGTGCCTCGTTGATTCTCCCCCCAGGATATTGTGACCCCCGGTAGCTGAGACAGACTTTGGACAAGTTGATTCCTATTAAATGTTTACTTTTTGCTTAATGGAGTCTGTACTTCTCCAATTCATTCCGGATTTTGGTTATTCCTTTGGAGATTAGACACAAGTGTCACTCTTAAGGTGAGGGCAGGATGTTGAAGGCCACCACCAGCTTTTCAGGAAAGGAGGCTTTGGCTCAGAACTCCGTAGGGCTTCTGACTGTAACTGCAAAGATTTCTGCTTGGAAGTAGGAATCTGAGGGCTGGGAGTAAGTGCACTCCATCCAGGGCAGCATCCTGCGGAAATGACTTGGAGAGCACAGTGCCAAAGTGCTCTGGTAAATGAGTCTGGCTCACCCTATTCCCTATCTCCTGCCCTGGATATGCAACATTTATAAAAATAAACATTTGCAGGATGCACTTGGTAGAAGGCCAAGGTGGAGAACCCGACAAGAAAAACAGATAAACCGGAAGACTTAGAACACCCAAGAAGATGGTAAGGTTTCGTAAGAGGAGCTGAGGGTCAGCATATAATAGGAAGGCTGGCAGTAGAAGGGAGAATACTGTAGTTTCACAGAGTCAGCTCTACCATTGGCTTCTTTCTCATTCAGTGCATTATGTCTCTTCATTTTTCCCATAAAATGAATGATGTTGGTGAAAAATACTCCTGAGGAGAAGTGTGCTCATATTTGGAATATTTATCCAGGAATGACATATGTATTGAATATTAAACTCTACCTGGAATTCTGATCCTATATTAGTTGTGTACATAAATCTGCCCAATATCATGCATTAGGTGTTCTGTAACAAGAATTATTTCATCTGGGCTGAAGAGAGTTTAGTGGTAAAGAGCACTTGTTGCTCATGGAAAAGACTCAAGTTCATTTTCCAGCAAACCCTGGGCTCATAACCATCAGTGACTTCAGTTTCAGAGTATGTGACTTCTGACCTCTGTGAACAGTAGATACACACATGGTACATAGATATACACACAAAAGACTGATGCAAAGAAAAAAATTGAGGTTTTTTTTCTTTAGTCTTTTTCTTCTGTTTTGTTTTTATTTATATCATCATCAACAACATTATTATGAGTTAGATGCTTATTTATATTGTAATGAGAAAGAAAGAAAGGGTGTAAATTTGGTTGGGTGGTAAAGACATAAGGATCTGAGAGAAACTGGGGTAGGGAAACCATAATCATAATATAGTCTATAAAAACTATTTTCAATAAAAAATGAAAAATAAAATTCTTTCTGCCATTTGGGTGGACCAACTTGTTAGTTTCTCCATCTTTCATCTAAACAGAATAAGATTCAATGACTGTATGTTCCCTGGCTCTTCATATTTCTCCCACTCTCCCTCTCCACTCTTTCACTGAAACTTATTGAATACACAATTTCATTTTGTTCATTTAGACACCTGAATGATACCTGGGACACTGGAAGTGCTATAACCTGGATAACGATGTCACACCTTTCTGTGAGTTCCTATGTTGCAACATTTAATGCACAGAATGAGATTATGAATGATTCTTAGGAAATATTCTCTAGGAATTGACTAAGTCAGGGTAGCTCCTTGCTCAGAAATGACATTGGTGCTCTTATTATAAATGTCAAAGAAGTTTCGCCTTTTATACCATGTGATAACACAGATGTCATCTATAAGAAAGGGTCCCTCAGAAAATGTGGAATTCTTAGATAACTTGACCATAGACTTCCAATCATCAAAACTGTGAATAATAAATAATTGATTATTAATGAATACTTTAAATCACTTTTCCCCTGTCTCTTTTTCTTTACTCTTTTTTTTTCTTTTATTGGATATTTTCTTTATTTGTATTTCAAATGTTACCCCCTTTCCTGGTTTGACTTCACCTCCCACAACCTCCTATGCCACCCCCCCTCCCCTTGTTTCTATGAGGCTGCTTCCCCACTTACCCACCCACTCTTGCCTCCCTGCCCTCACATTCCCCTACTATTGGACATCGAGCCTTCACAGGACCCAGGGCCTTTCCTCCCATTGATGTCAGACAAGGCCATCCTCTGCTACATAAGCGGCTGGAGCCATGGGTCTCTCCATGTCTACTCCTTGGTTGGTGGTTTAGTCCCTGGGAGCTCTGGGGAGTCTGGTTGGTTGATATTTTTGTTCTTCCTATGGGATTGCAAATCCTATTAGCTCATTCATTCCTTTCTTTAACTCCTCCATTGAGGACCAGTTTTCAGACCAATGGTTGACTTCAAGCATCTGCCTCTACATTTGTCAGACTCTGGAAGAAGAGCAATATCAACTAACCTGACCACCCAGAGATTAAACCACCAACCAAAAAGTATACATGGAGGGATCCATGTCTCCAGATACATATGTAGCAGAAGATGGCCTTATTTGACATCAATGGGAGGATAGACTTGTTTTCTTGTTAGAATATGTTAACATTATGATATATGCCAAAGATTTAATTTTTCTAGAAATCTAAAGGACTGCTCATATAGGCCTGTCTGAGTAGTGGTTATGAAATCATCCCAATTCAAATATGGATGATTTGAGTTTTCCAACCCAGAAGGAACTCCTTTCACCAAGCCTTAATCACAGATTTCTGAACTAATAGGAATTAGAATTATCCTAATAGTGATAAACAACCCATCCAACTTGATGGCTTGAAGACACATTCACATTAACCAAGACTTAAATACTGAAAGGTGTATGGAGGCTCATTGTCAACCATCTCTGGTTAGACTACTGTTACTTCCACATCATTGTATTTTCTTACTATGGTGATGACACATGTTCTTTAGTGGCTATTTACTTTATAAAAGGACTGAACTAATTGATGTAATAAGCATATATCCACATTGTTATGATGGCATAAGTCATTTTGCAAATAGTTTATGTATAATATGCAATGAATAAAAGATTGGAATAAATGATGAAATGAACAGGTAAACAAATGTGAGGAAATTAATGAGTCTTACTTATCTTTAACCTTTAGAGAAGAACAGTGTGTATTGCTCTTTGTTATCCTGTAAAGGCTTACATTTAATTGCTTTGATCACTCTATAGAAGTTCATTGACATATTATGACTGTTAAAGTACATGATACATATTATATACTATTAATTTTGATCCACAAAAATGTTGCTTTCCATGTATTTATTTCCTAGTCAATCCTCTACAAAGCCCAGCAGAGTGTTGGGCGCATCACAAGTTTAGACCAAGTGATGTATGCTTTATTTTATCATCAAGATTCATGTTTTTCTTCAAGTACCCAGAAAATCATTCATTTAAAATTATAGAATCAAGAAACAGTAAGTCCTGGGTTCCAAATCAAGACCAAGAATGGAAATATTTACAAGCTTCTTGGGTGGTTTCAATGAACAGAAGTTAGAGATTCACCTTCTTATTTGGCTTTATTTATCAAATAGGGGATATTGCTGTAACAACTGTCAACTTGATGCTTGAAAAGATGCTTCTCAAGGAAACAATGTAAAAAGAAAAAAATTATCATAGTTGTCTCAATGATGTGATTTCAAAATTTAATACAATTTTCCTTGGATCAATAATGAAAACGTGATATATTTCAAGCGGAAATTTATTAATCTATAAATAAAAATGCAATTTTCAGGTAGGTTGATAGTAGTAGGAAAAATTATACTGAATGAAGTAACCCAGACATAGAAAGTCAAATACCCCATGCACTCTCTCATATTAACCCATTGAACACTTAGATCATATTGAACACTTAGATCTGTGTATTTAACTTGAACCACCTATAAAAGCTTCATAAAAGAAGTGTAAAAGTGGCCATCAGTGTGATGTCTTGTTGAAAGAGGTTGAGTAGAAAATAGAAGGCAGAACATACAGAGGGGCATTACTGGAGGATGAAATGTTAAACAGAGATGCAGGGATGGGAAAGAAAGAGAACAGGGTAAGAGACTTACTTCAAATGAAGAGTATATGAAAAAGCCACATGGAAACATATTATTTTGTATGTCAATTTAAAAATATAAGCTAAAAAAGTTACAATAAAATAAGTGAAGATACCCTACTTGATTGAATATTGCTGCTCCTAGAATCCCAGGGTTTTAAGCAACAAACCTAGTGCCACATATGAAATACCCACTTACAAATCATTGTTAAAATGTGATCCCGTGGTCCCTGCAAAGATTCAGCCTCTTGTCATTCCTCTGTTGTCCACCAGAATTACATAATGAAGACATCGTTGAAGATAATACATGCTGTGGTTGCACGCTGTAAGGAAATCATGCTGAAATTGAGCTGGCAGCTTTCTCCCTGGCTGTTAATATTCACAATGCCAAAAAGCAATATGAAAGGTGAGAGAGAAAATATTTCCATTGCTTAACCTTTTTGTTGAACTCTGAACTACGACACCAACCCAACAGAAAAGATATGTTCACCACTACAATAGTGGAGTAGTTGTTTGGAGGCCAACCAACATCATCTGTCTTATTTGTTTGGAGAGCTGATGTATAGAAGATATTTCATGTCTTGTACTGTAAACCTAATTAAAAAAATCCATGATCAAGGTATTCATAGACTCTAGGGGGTAAGTTACTATTGTTGTTTTGCTTAATCCATATGGCATCAAGTAATCTTCCAAGCATATAAATATATAAAGGCATATATATGCCTATAGAAAGATATTACTCTCAGCCTTAATCAGAGAAGTTTCTCTTTAGAGTGAATAGTGGAGAATGAAACAAATCTTTGCTTTTCAAGGTACTGAGTGTCAGAGAGAGTTAAGAATCCAGCCTCTGAGACTTGGAAATTATTATAGAATGGTAGGCAAAAGGAGTATAAGAAAGGAAAGACAGGGGTAAGGCCTGGAGGACCTGATCTTCAGGTTACAAACCATCCATGGCAACCATGAACTCATAGCAGCTATGTTTTCTTGCACAAGATAGAACTTATCAATAGTCAGACAGGGATGGAAGACAAACTCCTTTCCCACTGAATAATTATCTATAGTTGCATTCAGGTGTGCATCCGCGGGTGGGACCACAGGATCAACAAGATAGTTTTGTATTCTTGGCCACACAAATGGACTTGGATAACTCAGTGGATCATAAAATAAAACTTAAAGGCATGACATTAGAAAAAGGGCCTATGGATATTGAAAAGCATGGAAGGGTGATTTTAAAAAAGGTAGAGAGCCAGGGCTAAAGAAGCAGTAGATTTTGTAGGAGAACCTATAAACACAATTTTACTGTACCAGCATAATCCCTAAATGAATTCTAAATGTTTATCTTTATACCCACAGATACATGTAGTCCTCACCCCTCATCAAGGTAATTACTCTCTGTAGCAGAAGGAGCTCATTACAGAACAACACAACCAATGGAAATTCAGATTTGTGGACCTGAGTCCCAGTGAATATATTTACAAAACAATTCCTGTACCTAAGTCTTAGGGAACACTGGTGTGAGAGAGAGAAAACAGAAGAGAAGAGAAGAGAAGAGAAGAGAAGAGAAGAGAAGAGAAGAGAAGAGAAGAGAAGAGAA
>NW_022196900.1:25641727-25646532 GCF_008632895.1 Mastomys coucha | reverse complement strand
AGAGGAGAGGAGAGGAGAGGAGGGGAGGGGCATCTTAATTATCAAATATATTTAATTCATTAAAAACATCAGAATATGATTCTCTTCCATATCTGCAGAACCCTCTTTCCTTCTTTCACAGTAGTCTGATGGCCAGAAGTTCACCACATCTATTTTCAAGATCCATGCCCCAGAGATCTTTGACTCCTGTGGGATTCCCATAGTTGAGGTGGATCTCTACATTGCAAAAGGTCTCTTCTGAGCTGTAGTGTCCAGCAATGCATTCACTGCCATCTATATGGCCATCAAACTCCACGACAATGACAGATATGCTTCATGGGGAAGGGTGACTCAAAGGCTGTTGAATAACACTATTGCACCTGCTCTGCTTAGCAAGAACTGAACGTTGTGGAGCAAGAGAACATTGACAAATTAATGATCGAGATGGATCGCACACACTGAGAATAAATCTAAATCTGGTGCAAAGGCCATCCTGGGAGTGTCCCTGGCTTTCCACAAAATTGGTATGCCATTACTATCATATTGCTGACTTGGCTGGCAAGCCTGAAGTCATCCTACCTATGCCAGCTTTCAATGTGATTAACGGTGGTTTTCATGCCTGCAGTAAGCTAGCCATGGAAGCGATCATGATCCTGCCTGTGGAGGCCTTCGGTTTTCAGAAAGCCATATGCACTGGAGGAGAGGCTTATCACAACCTGAGGAACACAATCATAGAGAAGTATGGGAAGGATGCCACCAATGTGGGTAATGAGGGTGGATTTGCACCTGACATCCTGGAGAACAAAAAGGCCCTGGAACTGCTGAAGACTGAGATTGCAAAGGCCGGCTATACTGACTAGGTTGTCATCAGTGTGGATGTTGCTACCTCTAAGTTTTACATGTCTGGCAAGTATGACCTGGACATCAAGTCTCAGAATGACTCCAGCAGGTACATCACACACGACCTGTACGAGTCCTTCATCTAGGACTACCCAGTGGTGTCCATTGAAAACCTCTTTGACCAAGAAGACTGGAACACTTGACGGAAGTTCACAGTTAGTGAGGGCATCCAGGTGGTTTGGGGATGACCTCACAGTAACCAATCCTAAACAGATTGCCAAGGCTACAGGCGAGAAGTCCTGCAACCGCCTCCTTCTCAAAGTGAACCAGACCAGTTCTGTGACCGAGACTATGCAGGCGTGTAAATTGTTCCAGTCCAATGACCAGGACGTCTTGGTGTCCCATGGTGTCCCATCGGTCCAGGGCGACTGAAGATACTTTTATTGTTGACCTAGTGCTACGGCTCTGCGTGCCCCTTGCTGGTATGAGTGTCTAGCCAAAGTACAATCAGAACCTTGCAGCAAAGCCAAATTTGTTTGCAGGTCCTTTAGGCCAAGTAAAGCATGGACTTGAAATCCCTGTCTCTGACGCTTAGGTCTTCCCTGTCCCTGATGTCATCAAGGCTGCTCAAGGCCAGCCCAGTGCTTGCCCTTCCTATGCCATTGCTTCATTAGATGTCCAGAACTATGCCTGACCACCTGGAGCCCTGCTGTAGACCTCAGGTTTGTAGTCATCTGATTGGTCTGAATCATTGTTTCTGTCTCTTGACTTCCCACCTAGTGTCTGGACCACTCAGATTTCCAGTGTAATCTCTAGGGTGGCCACAAGCAAAACCTCCTAGTGGTTATCCCCTGAGGGGATACCCCTCAGGATATCCCCCACTGCCCAGAACCCATCAGAACTCATAGTTCCTCTTCTAGGGCCTCTCTCCACAGCTCTCACATTCCTGTTTTTCACTAAGAGATTTAGTTTATATTGATAATTAAAAATCCCAGCCTCAAGAGCCAGAAAGGTTCTAGACTCTTTGTATTAACTGGGTAAATTTCTTTCGCTCTCTGGACCCAAATCTTGCAAAGTAGAAATAATAATAGTATGTGTGGTTATTCTATTAAGTGAAATAATAAACATAACTGTTTCTATAGTGTGGAGCACATTGTAATTGCTTAATGTTGATTATTATATTATTGTTGTTGTTATTTCTTTTGCCATTGTTCCCATTATCATATTAGGATGTAATCATAAATTTTATAAAATGAATTTTTAAAATTAAGCTTTGAATTCAATCTAAAAATTCATTTCTGTATTACTAAGGTTGAAACAATTAATGTGACTTCAATATTATTAATATCTTGCTTGCAAATCATGTTTTTAAAAGGAAGTCATTCTGATGCATAATTCTGTTCTGAATATTAGACACAGGGGAAGGGGAAAGAATAGGCAGAGGCTGAAACATCAGGTTTTACTGAGAATCCATTGTAATTAAGGTGCAGTCCTAAGAATAGAGTTGAGGTTATTCGGACTCTAATCAATATGTACTTAAAAGAGAAAGAGAGAGAGGCCTTTTTAGTGGAACATCTGAGGATTCTCTGCCAGAAACTCTATCATAATCAAATGTGCTCTACAGTCTAAGTAAGAAATCGTACACAGAAACTTGCAGAGGCCGGCAGGTCTAGGTTGTTTTTACTAGCCCCACTAGTTTGTATACCTTCTGACTTAGTTAGGATTTTACTGGTGTGAACAGACACTATGACCAAGGCAACTCTTATAAGGAGAACATTTAATTGAGGCTGGCTTACAGGATCAGTGGTTCAGTCCATTTTTATCAAGATGGAAGCATGGCAGCATCCAGGGAGGCATGGTACAAGAGGAGCTGAGAGTTCTACTTCTTCATCTGAAGTCTGCTAGAATACTCACTCACTTCCAGGTAGCTAGGACTAAAATATTAAAGCCCACACCAACAGTGACACATGTACTGACTCCAACAGGGTCACACGTCCTAATTGTGTCACTTCCCGCATATTCATACCATCATACACTCCTTATAACCTCATGTTTTTCTCCAAAAGGGACACACATACATACACACACATACACACACACACACACACACACACACACACACACACACACACACAAACGGCCATGTTTATACTAGTGTAGCCGTCCAGCCGCCACAAGTACGAATGGGTTTTCTGGAATGGGGTCAGGGTGCTGGAAAACCATTTTGGGGTACCAGATCCTTGGCAAGGATTCATAAAAATTAGCCAACACAGATGTGTGTCAATCATCTTTCATTCAATACATGTTGTTACAAGCAAAACCAGATAGAATAGGTAAGGCAAAACCCCTCCCCGAAGTTCATCAGCATCTTGGCCCAATCAGCAACTTCTCCTTCAGTCTCTGGAGGCGGGACTTCTGGCGCTGGAACTTGGAGAGAGGCGTGGCAATTAGCAGGAGGTGGGAAGAGAGGCGTGGTTATCTGTGGCAAGGCGAGGTCTGAAGAATCAGAGCTTGTCTGAAGGAGGGTCACATACAAGTATTTTGTGGCAATACAGAACCCCTGGAAATATCTAATCTTATGATAGCATCTCAACTCTGATACTTTGCTAGCCTGCTAGCCGTGTGACCATGAGGCCTTACCATTGGTTAATATCTTCTCTTAATCCTCATATGATGGGTAGAATAGATAAGACAGACTTTGGGTACCCAGTATATTTCAGATAATGTGAAAGTCCCAGAAAGTTTCATATCTAGAATTCCACATTAAGAAATAGAGTAATAGTGTATATAAGTATATGGTACTGAAGAATGTTGTGTGGTAGAGTGTGAATAAGTCTTCTCTGCAATAGGAAAAAACCTTCATAAATGTTTTTGTCTATAACTCAAGATGTAGTTGTAAAACTGAATACAACATGACATTGCATACATCATAAAAGGGAAGATCCAGCAAAAAAAAGGTTGACTTTCTCCTGCACTTTCTGTGTATTCCAGTAAGGTAGGATTAAAAAATACAGGGTGGTGTGAGTTTCAATTTGTCTTAAGGCAGCCCCACCCATCTATCTCTACATCACAACCAGAACCTTAGTTTTTCCTGAACTAATGTAATTTAGCAGAAGTAGGCAGAGGGGAGGATTATCTCTGAAGCCTTTCTAGCATGACGGGTTTTAAAGATCAGCTTCAAATATTCCATGGAAGTTCACTCAGTATGACAACTGATATGTTAACAGCTGTACCCTGCTGTGCCTTTCAAACAAAGAGGTACACTAAACTAGAATGTTGGAATACCATATGGAGCTTAGCAAGTATGTTCATTTCCTTTTCCATATTACATTTGGGATACCAAGGCTAAGAGTAGAAAAGCTGAATAATGTTCTACAGATAAAAGAGAGCAAAGGCTAGCAGATGAGAGTTCAGGACTGAAGACACCAAACTGGATGTCAATTCCGCTACAACATTTTTGCATTTCACATTAAAAATGAGAGTTCCTTAGTGCACAGATGGGAATACTGAGACCCACAGAGGAAAACTCAGGCTACATTACAAGTCAATTTTCAGTTTATGCCCTGCACATTTTTTCTGGTAGCAATTTCCATACTGTTGCAAAAAGCCCCTTAGGCAGAGTGGACAGAGGTCTTGTCCCCTCCAGCTTTTCTTTCTACAGACCAGGACTCAGCCTGCAACAGCCTGAGCTGATTGTCCATAGCTGGCTCCAGGTGACACCCCAGGTTGGCTCTGTAAACATTTCAAGAGGCAATTGCCCTGAAATATCTGACCAAAGCAAAGTAGAAAAGAGTAAGATCATTTATTAAACCTCTTTTGGGCATTTTACCTGGTGTTCTGTTTGTCTAGTTCAACGTTGTCCTCAATTTCTTGGCTCTTACCCTTACTAGTTGGGAGTCCAGGAGATTCCAGATTGCTGAAAGCTGAGGAGATGATCTTCCAGGTATCCTTTTACTTGCTTCTGACCTGAGGGGGGGGGAGGGAGG
>NW_022196900.1:25634476-25641706 GCF_008632895.1 Mastomys coucha | reverse complement strand
GAGAGAGAGAGAGAGAGAGAGAGAGAGAAAGACAGAGACAGAGAGACAGAGACAGAGAGAGACAGAGAGAGACAGAGACACTCAGGTCTGGGCCAGGCAATGAAAGAATAGAAACAAACAGCAGCATCTAAAATCATGGAATCAGGATTGGCATGCTTACAGGAGAAAGGCACTGAGGTATGTGAAATTATTTCTTCAACCCTGACTCTGTGTTTAAAAGGGAAAACCAATCATATGTTTTACACTTCAGTTTCAATGAAGGGAGGCTTGGCTTTTAATCTCAAACACATAGTTTAATGCAAGGCCATGTACTTGGATTTGTAGCTAATTTTCATATAGTTGTTTATTTACTTATAAATAGATGAGTGCATATGTATATAAGAACCCCACTAGATATAATATATAAATACATAAAAATATTTTATAAACACACACACATATGGCCAATTCAACTTATGTCTCAGTTACTTGGCTTTTATGCTTTGTGCTTGGATATATATATATATATATATATATATATATATATATATATATCCCTCCCAGCCAACAGATTTGACTGAGTAGCTTATCAGTGCATTAGAAATATGTAGGGCAGATAAAGGAATCTTTATCCTTATCCTTATAAACTCAATTACAGGAAACAAAGATAGACTAGTGATAATAATGATTGAGATGCACCCAACATCATGGCTTCCCAAGTATTGTCATACTCTCTGACCTACTTAGATCTGCTCAGGTGACCCTGTGAGCAAAGAGAATTGTTTGTAACCTGTGCACGATTATGCTGATACAGAAGGATGAACAATGGTCCACTTAGATGCAGTTGCCTGATAGAATCAAACTTGGGATCACAGAATATTTAAATCCAAACTCAGTTCCTTGATTGACAGGTGTAGGCATTGCAGGAAATAGTTTGTGGGGGCTCTATGAAGGAAATACATATAGATAAGTCATAGAAAATAAGTGAGAGTTTAACTTGGTAAAACACAGTGACAGTGATACTTTGTAGCTTCCCTTTCTTTCAGAGTGTACTGACACAGACTGAACACACCTTGTGACTATACAGTGCTAAGTAGCACCTGAAATCCAGCTATTTGCTTCCATCCAAAGTGAGACTTCACCTGGTTCAGACTGCCTTGTAGTTCTCAAGCTTAGGTCTTGTCTTCTCTGAAGTCAAGGTTCTGGCATCATTGTTTTCTTTTTGCCATTGTTTTATTTCATGTTTATTGGTTTGTCTTTCCATATATCTTTTCTGATACAAGAAGATTTACATGGACTCTGTAATTGATAGAATTCATGGAAGTTTCTACTCTCAAAGGATTTGGGTGGTGAAACCCCGGGTTACTGTATACAGAAAAATGTTTATCGTTGGAAAAGTAGAAATGAGAAGAGTACCACTAGAGATATTGCTTTTCAATATTCTGGTTTTAACAGGCTATTCTTAGATGCCATTGTATTATGTGGCTTTTCTGGAAAGTCCTAAATGACCAAGCAATCAGTTAAGTTTGTTTTAGAAGTGATGGCCAGCTTGTCAGTACAATCCCTTGAATCACTGTCTTATTTTAGTTGAAGAGTAGTATATGTACACTTGCTAAATTTCCTCAAATTTCTAATCATTCTTTTCAAGATCATTTTTCTATTGAAATTACTAGATATCCATCTTTAGACACTTTGAAGAAAAAATGTTCCCATTAATAGTGAATTTCAGACATGATTCTGTAACCCAGATCTATTTCCTGTACTTTGTAATTGCTTAGTTAAGCAAGTGGTAGGCCTTCATGGGTATCCATGCAATCCACATTCTAAACTTTACATGAATAAATTAACCTCTTCCCCTGCCCAAGGTACATTAGAGAAGCAAGTGAACATACTTTCCCACTAGAAAATCTCCCTTACCTAGAAGATGACAATTTCAACACAGTTATTGCTAGAGTCAACTTTGATCAATTTTTCTTTTCCTCCTTCCACCATCTCAAATCCATTAGCAAATGCAGAATCAATTCCTTCTTCCTCCTTTCCCTGCTCTACCTTGTATCCAAGTATTATTGTCTTTTGCTGAACTATTGTAGTAGTTTTGTAATAATGGTCTATTTGCCACATTGTACCACTATTTTCAACTCAGCAAACTAAGCTATACTTTTATAACACAAATCTGATGTCATATTCTCTTACTATAAAAATGTCTCAAATTTTGCATCTTAGTACACAAGTCAGTCCTTAAAATGACCTATAAGATCCTACACTCTGACTTCCCAAGGTGCCAGTACAGTTTCCTTTTCTCATGCCATGCCGGCTATATTGGATTCCACGTTTATTTATCAATACCTTCTGCTTGGTCTTACCTTGGGGTATCTTTGCCTTTCATTGCTTTCCCAAACGAAACTGATTCTACACATGCCCAATCCAGTATATATATTGCTACCTCACACCATTCTTCTACACACTACCTTGAAAAGACCTAACTTGTACCTCTGCTTGACATTTCTAATTAATCTTTCTGCATTTCCTTGTGTCTTTGCCTCTTTCTTTTTCTCTGTATCTTTCTCTGTCTCTACCTCTTTTTCTTTATCTCTTTATCTTTGTGTGTGTGTGTGTAAAACACTTTTACATTAATTATGTGAAATATTTCACTTGTTTATTTGGTTTATAATCTAAAGATAACCATAGTAAATTCCTAGAGTATCTCTAATCTTTTATCCTCAATTTCCAGCCCACTCAATAGGCTGTTATGTACAAAGTGTTTGATGGATTTGCTAGATGATCAGGCACTTTGACTCTTCTCCCTGTGCTTTAACCTCCATAGCATTGGGATTGACCTGACTGGGGAGATGAGGAATGAAGAATCAACAGACACATGTTCATAAAAGCTGGGGCTAGGTGGACTGGGTGTTCTTATGGACATGTATCACCAGCCTAAAAGTCATTAAATTATTATATACAAATAATTGAGGTGAGTTTATTATATACAGCTGAATGACTAGTCTATGTTCAGAGAAGTTTCAGGCTGTAGTCCTCTGACAGAAGGAAGCTCTGTTTGATACATTCTGCATAAAGAGTCAGTATCCATACTTGGATCAGTAGAAGTCTTTGCCATTCCTCTGAGCCTGACTAGGGAAGGACCTTGCTATTCCCATGGGTCTGAGGCATTTGCATCCTTGACATGGTCATCCTGATATCAATGATATACATTCACACAAGACTTCACCCACTCCTCATATTCCTGAGTGCTCTGTCATTGTTTCTCTTGAAATCAGTTTTTCTGACTGATGATGTAATAAGAAGACTGTGGTATCATGTGGATTTTACTGGCCATTTAGAGCCTCAGCACAAACTATGGTTTCCCCATGGTAGCAGATATTTTGCAGTGGTCAGAGGACTCATACAGACACAGCTCAAGCCAGCTCTAACCTATTATATCCTTTCCTCAAGGATTTTACAGGGCAGGTAAGGCAAGTCCAGGGATCCATGACAATGACTGAGTACAATAAATAATAGAGTGGTACTCATGTATAAAACAGCAAGGAAATAGTAGTTGAAAAGATTTTTAGTTTGTCTTGTCACTCAAGCCAACTCTTAGTAGAACATTTCTGTCAACAGATGTGGGAAGGAAGGAATATGTTCCATGCATTTAAAAGTGGAGCCATTTAAAAGTGGAGGCATTTAATTAGTGGAGGACAGGAGCTGTTAGAAAAGGATTTGGGAAGCAGTAACTGAGAATCACACTTTACTTAGGTTTGTGAAGGCAGAGTTATGGGGATACTTACATTAACAATAGCCTCACAGGACCATATGCAGAGCAATGGTTTCTGGGAACACAGTAAACCAAAGTTCAACTTCTATTGGCAAGACATTCAATAGGAGCAATGTTTGGACAACTTAGCGGACTAATGGAACATATAAGGAAAAGAATATACACACCACAGCAATCTGTTAAGAAAGTGAAAGTATTCTGTGCCTTAAATACAGGTATTAGTTAGTGAAGATAATAAAATAATTCTTATAACAATAATAACAGTCCCTGTGGCAGCTATGTTAAAGAAGAAATTTTGTATGAATGTCCTTCAACAATCATTTACCAGAATATAAAAGAAATTTATATATATCTGGGCTCCCTCATATCAGAACAGTCTATACATAATTTTTCTTATAGTTTATTGTCAATGTCCTCCATACTTTTACCCTTTGACAGGTAGAAAAGTTAAAGCAATCTCAACAGGATGAAGCTTTTGCACTGCACAATCTGTCTTTTCATTCTATTAGTGATGGATGCACCAGCAGAGGCATGGGGCAGCACCGTCCATCAAAGCAGAGCTTTTCTTCTCATATGGTAGATAAAAGGGCCTAGAGCAAAAATTATGAACCTTGGTCTTGGTCCTGCTAATATGTTAGCTGTAGGCACACAGAAACTCTTCCTACCCTAGAGTTCCCTCTCTTTCTAATGAGCTAGCACCCAGACAAAACCTAAAATATCCAATGTGATAATCTCCAATGCTGCCAAGTGCTTGGCAGATTATCATTCTCAGTTTGCATTTAAATGATTTCTTGTCTTGCAGTTATTCTTCCTGTCATTTTTTTCAGACTCCTCATTAGCATACCAACGAAGAGATGCTAACAAAACTCAGCTGTATTTCCACACTGATGGCAGACTACTGAAAGAATAAACAACTTCATTTACAGTGACATTAAATAGAAACAAAAACAAATAGAATGAATAAATTCAGGAAACCTATAACATCAATTTAAAATACTACAGAAGACAGACATAAATAAAAAATATTTGATGTCCATAGAACAGAAATATAAATGATTTTAACTCTGAAAATGCCTATGTCACTCCCAAACAATGAACAGCATAGCAAACTCCTAGAAAGAAACTTCCTAGAGTTTTTGTAGAAATAAGAAAAACATGCTAAAATTCAATGGAATTATAAGGATAATGAAAATCATTTTGAGTAAGAAGAAAACAAATGGATTTATTACAGTTACCAATTTCAAACTATATTAAAAGGTATAGTTACCAGAATGGCATGATGTTAACAAAAACAGACCAAGGTCAACAGAGTATCACAGGCACATATCTGTGACAAGGGGACCAGCTGACCATGGGCAAAGAGTCCCTTTAATGAATGGTGCTGAAGAAACAGCATATATACCTATAAGGGAATGAAATCAGACTTTTTCTTATATCATCAACAGTGTTCAAAGTCTCTTTATAATAAAAGCTTTAAAAAACAAGGATTAGAAGGAACAGAATTGAACCACACAAAGATTACTTTTAATAAACTTAACTATTAATGCTACACTGAATGGGAAAAGTGAAGAGCATTTCTGTTGAAATCAGGACCAAGACAAAGGATAAATCTGCTATAAATGAAATTTGGAAAACTGTTTGAAATCTTTACCATAATAAGACAGGAGAAAAAAATAAAAGGAATGCAAGAAGGAAAGTAATGAGTCAAATTATCTTAATTGTAGATACGCTTAAAGGACCATACAAAGTCTACCAGAAAATGTTTAAATATATAGATAATTTCATCTAAAAAAAGTAGGGTACAAAATCAACATTAGATATTGAGTATATTTACCATTTCCCAATAATCAGTATGCTAAGGGAAGAAATCAGAAAAAGTTTTCCATTCATTATATCTTCAAACTAAAGCAAAACCTAAAAATAATAAGTAGGTGGAAGACCACTAACTACAAAGAATACATTAAAACAATTAAGATGTAAATTGAAGAAGACACTAAAAGATGGAGAGATCATCCATTGATAGAGATTTGTGTAAGTAATAATGTGGAAATCAACATAATCACAAAAACAATAAATATTTTTTTATTTAATTCAGTCTTCATCAAAATTCCAGAATATATTGTTCCCAAAAATAGAAAACACAATATTAGTTTCCATATCGAAGCACAAAAAGTATCCCTAATCAGTCAATGTAGCTCTGAGTGCAGAAACATGGATGGAAGTGTCACAACACTTGATTTGTTACACATGTAGCCAGATTAAAAGAGACACCATAGTATTGCACTACAAAGTCATGTAGCCTAAAGCAATAACATCAAGCAAACATAAACAAACACACAGCTACAACCATCTAATCACGGACAATATTGTCCCAAACATACAACAGAGGAGGGACGCCTCTTCCGATGCTACTAAAAAAACTGGATAGTCAAATACAGAAAGATGAGATTAGCCTGTGTGTCTCCTCATCCTGGATAAAAGTCAATCCAAAATGGACGAAAAACCTTATTTTAAGAACAGTAACTCTAAACCTGCTAAAGGAAAGAAGAATAGTTAAACACTCTTAAGGTACAGACATAGGCGAACATTTTCTGAAAAATAAATGAGCAGAAAATAAATAAGTAAATTAATTAATTAATTAATTAATAGAAAGAAAAGAAAGAAAAGGAAAATTCTCCATATTATCTAAAGAAACTAAAAATAGGCAAATATAAATGGACAAATGACTGGAATGTAAGTAAATGAAATAATTAAAATTAAAAAGATAAAATACATAAAGCAAAAAATAAATAAATAAAATGGACATAGTTTTGCCTTCTAGAAATAGATCAGTGGTTAAGAGAACTTGCTGTCTCTTAACCACTTAATTGCAGAGGATCTGAATTCCGTTCCTAGTACTGACACAGAGTAGTTGACAACTACATGTAACTGCAGTTGTGGGCAGATCTGATGATACTCTTGTGGGAACATAGATACACAGTGCAAATATATACACTTACGAGCACACATATCCAATTTAAAACTAAATCTCTAAAATGAGCAAAGATTATACATAACCAACACAGAGAAGGCACAATTTTATCAGCCTATGAACTGCAAAAACCTGTTTCACCTCACCAGTAATTTGGTACAATTAAGAACAAAAGCCTATGGAAAACAAACAAGAGTGGACAACTACAGCAAAATCAAAACAGTTGACAGACCACTTTATATACATAAAATTGACAAAAATTCTGGCATATTATTTTGATACAATTTAGGAAATCTAATCATACGGATTGCTGTGTATTTTAGTCCCCTTAACAAACGTGTGCCTCTCTGGTGCTGAAAGTCATCAAAGAACACTGTGATTTTGTTTAGAGTTTTCCACTTATTTGTGAAACCTTACTCATTACTTTGTAAATTATGCACTCAGCAGCTAGCTGAATGCAGAGTCAAATTAAAGACTATGTCCCAATCAGTGTTGTTTACCCAACCCC
>NW_022196900.1:25608765-25634466 GCF_008632895.1 Mastomys coucha | reverse complement strand
CCACAACACTGTGAATCACTCCGGATGTTTGTCAATTAATGAAATCTGTCAGTGCTCTTATGAGCTGCTCAGCTTGAGGTATGTTTCTGTGTATGTGAGGATAAAACTTAAACATTTCACTAATAACATTGATTTTTGCTGCAAAATTTAAACGGAAATTTTTAAGACGTTTTAAAAAGTTTTAAGTCTCCACTCCTTGAACTTTGTTGGACTTTGGACTCAGTCACCTCTTGTATGCTTCCAGAATTTATAATGATGTGGCTATATAACATTTCAAGTGCATGTTTATTGTTGTAATTGTCGCATTTAATGTGAAGTGTGGAAAACTGGCAGAGGGCGACCAGCTGCAGGAGCTGGTAGGAGGTGAGTTGGGGAAGTTCAGGTCAAGAAGTTCCAATAGTGAGGAGGAATTCCAGAAGCAGCAAGCAGCACTGGTTTTCGATGAGACCTATAGCAAATCTCTTAGGCTATATGTCTGCCTTACAGTTTCAGAAGAGGGGCTGACCACCCTCACACATGTCTCCCAAGGAGGATCTGCTCTACAACCCTTTACCATCTTGTCTCAAGACGATAGGAACATCCCCTCTAACTCTCCTGCTATTGGGATGGGGACCACCTGCACAGTCGTTCCACCAGACCGCTATGTCCTCTCTATAACAGGCTCTGGAATACACATTTGGCATTCCACACATCTGGGGATTAAGTCAGAGGCTTGGGAAGAAAGATCAATGCCTTTAAAATGTGATTCTATTTGCAGCTGTTTCTCTAGCTCCACTGAGAGCAAGGTGTGATGGGAACTGAAACCAGGAAAGACGTGCAGAGGGAGAACAGTGGCATAGTCAGCCCAGGTATTATGCTAAGGCAAACAGAGATAACAGAAGTGCCCACCCCAACAGTGATTTATTTATTTAGAAATACATCTTGAACACTTTCTAGGTGCCAGGTACAAGTACAGAAAACATCAACGGGAAAAGATACACAGGTACTATCTTCTTTCAAATTCAAATTCCAGTGGAGGAATGGTATTTTGACAGCCAAGCATTAGGCAGCCGCTACTTCCTGGCTCATTTCCTG
This sequence comes from Mastomys coucha, assembly GCF_008632895.1. Lineage (NCBI taxonomy): Eukaryota > Metazoa > Chordata > Mammalia > Rodentia > Muridae > Mastomys > Mastomys coucha. The sequence goes on along the minus strand of NW_022196900.1, from coordinate 25,633,392 downwards.
GTGAATGAATGAGGACAGATCATGGTGTCTTCCTCCACACGGTGGTAAGTATGCTTTAAAACTGGAGAGTGGAACAAATATTTTAGCCAGTTGCACAGATGTGGGTTGTAAAGAAAGTGGTTTTCTCTTTCTGGGCCCCAGTTTCTTCCACCAGGCAGGAGAAAAGGACTCTGATGACCCAACTGACACGGTCATTGTGTCAACACCTTGCTCCTCCACTCCCAATCCAGAGATTCCATGCTTGAGTTCTTAGTGTTGTTTATGGGGTCTTTCATCTCTAATTATCATCCAGCCTTACTTCTCAGCACCTTCCTGCAAGAGAAAGATATCATAATTCCTCCATTTACTCCTTCATCCCGTCTTTACTCACATCACATTTCCTAGGGAATTTTTTATTTCCATCAACTAACTTAAATTTTCTTACTAATTACATCCATTATGATTATCTTTTCCAGAAAATCATCCTGAATTCTATATATCCTACATTGTGTAGGACCCCTCTGCCATGCTGGCAGATCCCCTTCAGCTTATCATTTACTTGTTATTGGTTGTTGAAAGACCCCCAGAACTGGGGAGATCTTTACTCATGTCTTGGGATGACGCGACCACCCAATGACTCACGAGAGACCAAACTTGCTGTAATCACATGAGGTTTATTCCAGATCTGGGGTCGAACTCATAGCCTGGCAGGCCAGAGGGGTTCAACCACGAGCAAGAGGAGTAAGCGGTATTTAAAGGAAAAAAAACCACAAACTAGGGGGGAGAAGGGGTTACCAGGGAAACATAGCAAGGGAACAATGGAAAATTCCAAAGGAACCCACTACCTAGCTGAGTCTGGTCACAAGGAAGTCATCCTGCACACTCATTGTCTAGAGGAATGTGGTTTGGTCAACGCTATCTTCTTAATGGCTGACTGCTCCTAGGACTAATTAGATGACCAATATCCTGTGGTTTGGTCAATGCTATCTTCCCAATGGCTGACCGTTGTCCTATTCCTTATTCTGGGCAATGTTATCTTCTTAATAGCTGACCACTATCCTGTTCCTGGAACTGACCAGTCCACATTCCTGGCTCACAGATACTTCCTATGCCTTCTTTAAGTAAAGGTTACACATAATACATACATTTCTATTAAATGCCCTCATTCTAAGATTCTCCAGTCTTTCAGTTGTGTTCCACTTGAGAATCTACTTATGTTTGCTTTAAAGTGTTTTTTCTTTTTGTTTGTTTGTTTGTTTTGATTTGTTTGTGTTTCAGGTTTTTGAGGCAGGATGTAGGCAGTCCTGGTTATACTGGAACTCACTATGTAGACCAGGCTGGCCTCAAACTCCCAGGAATCCACCTGTCTGCCAAGTACTAGTATTAAATGCATCCAACACTACACTTGGATTTAAGTTTTTATATACAACCAGAGACAGATTATTTTCTTCATTTACTCCAAGACTTTCCAGTGATGAGCATGAGGAGGATGATGATGATGATGAGGAGGAGGATGATGATGATGAGGAGGAGGAGGAGGAGGATGTGTGTGTGTGTGTGTGTGTTTACTTGGGTGTATTTTCTTTTTTTCTATTATTTTTTTTATTTGCATTTCAAAAGATATCTCCTTTTTCAGTTTCACCTCTGGAAAAAAAAACCTGCTCCCTCCCCATTCCCCCTGCTCACCAACCCACCCTCTCCCACTTCCTGGCACTGGTATTCTCCTACACTGGGGCATAGAACCTTCACAGGACCAAGGACCTCTTCTCCCATTGATGACTGACTAGGCCACCCTCTGCTATTCATATGCTGCTGGAGCCATGAGTCCCACCATGTGTACTCTTTGGTTGGTGGTTTAGTCCCTGGGAGCTCTGAGGGTACTAGTTAGTTCATAATGTTGTTTGTCCTAAGGGGCTAAAAACCCTGCAGCTCCTTGAATCCTTTCTCTAGCTCTTTCACTGGGGACCCTGTACTCAGTCCAATGGATGGCTGTGGGCCTCTACTTCTGTAACTATTGGGTACTGTCAGAGTCTCTCAGGAGACTGCTATAACAGGCTCTTATCAGCCAGCACTTTCTGGCATCCACAATAGTATTTGGGTTTGATGATTGTATATGGGAAGGATTCCCAGGTGGAGCAGTCACTGGATTGTCTTTCCTTCAGTTTCTGCTCCATAGTCTGTCTCTGAAACTCCTTCCATGGGTATTTTGTTCCCCCTTCTAAGATGGAAGGAAATATCCACACTTTGGTCTTCCTTCTTCTTCTAAGCATATACCCAGAAGATTCTCCAACATGTAATAAGGACACATGCTCCACTATGTTCATAGCAGCCTTATTTAAAATAGCCAGAAACTGGAAACAACCCAGATGTCCCTCAACAGAGGAATGGATACAGAAAATGTGGTACATTTATACAATGGAATACTACAATGAATTTATGAAATTCTTAGGGAAATGGATGGATCTCGAGAATATCATCCTGAGTGAGGTAACCAAATCACAAAGAACACACATGGTATACATTCTCTAATAAGTGGATATTAGCCTAGAAGCACGGAATACCCAAAATACAATGTTTCTTTCTTTTGTTCTTTCTTTCTCTCTTTCTCTCTTGCTTTCTTTCTTTCTTCTTTCTTTCCTTTCTTTCTTCCTTTATCTCTCTCTTTCTTTTTTCTTTCTTTCTTCCTTTATTTTATCTTGTTTATTTATTTATTTTTAAGTTTTTTTTCTCTTTTCACTCTATAGGTTTTTTTTTTTTGTATGTGTGTTATAGCTTCTAGTTTTGTGTTTAATGAAATTGCTCCATGTGTGAATGGAGGGGTTTCTGTGTTTATATCTGTTTCATGTGACTTATCTTGGACTCTTTAACTTTTAACTTTTGTTTGTTTAGTCCTATCACAATGCTACTGTTTTGTTCACTTATACATCATATTATTTAATAGTATTCCTTAGAATTCCATTGTTTTCTAATGAGATACAGAAAGAGTTTTGATCCAAATGTGAGAGGAGGACCTGGAAGAAGTAGAGGTTTTACTAGGTGAGAAAAATATACTCAATGTATATTATATGAAGAAATATATTCTCAAGAAAAGAAAAAAATAAAACAGTGTTTTCATATACCTGCAAATTTATGCATACACCATGTACATGTAACTTAAAAAAGAAACAAAATATCAAAATCGAATATGGATACTTTAGGCATAATTTTTTCACTTTTTCTTTTTCTCTGATTATGAAATGGCTAGTTTAATGTAGACATATTAAAATGAAAGGAAATATTGAAAACAGTATGAAGCTTTCATGTATTACCATGTATAACTACATACACACACACAGACACACACACACAAACACACACACACACAACATAAATAAGGTTGTCTAATTCTGTTAGACTTCAGTGCATGATTTTCATTTTGGTTTTAGTAGCTAGTTGTTTCCTTTTATACTCAGCATTTTGGTTTCTTTGCATTGTGTTTTATAACCTTGGGTCAGTCATAACTGAGCCACTCTCAGTCTTTATTTCATATTCTCATTAATTCTTTCAAGACCTAAACATCTAATACTTAATTTCCAACACTTTACCTTTGGTTTTACATTCATTTCATTAACCTTACCCCATTAGGATCCTTCCTCAAAGCACCCAGACTGCTGTATTTAATGTCTCCTTAGGCATTTGGTGGATGCAAAAATATTAACTTAGCTTTTTTTCCTTCCTTTTTAGCACTTTATTTAAATAAATAAAAATTGCATTACTTATTCTATCTATTTCATTTCATAATTTACTAAATATATACTATGTTGCCACAATATTTCCTCATTCTTTACAGTTCTATTTTTCTCCAAACATTTTTCATAATTCCTTTATCTGTATAATTGATTCTAAATTCTGGAAATCAACATGGATGTTAGGTCACCTTCACAGCTGTACAAACTCTGTTCATAGCTTACCCATATGTACATAACCAGGGACCTAAGTTGGGCTTTCTTTAGAACAGAGCAACAAGATTCTTTTGTCTCCAGTTGTATAGTTTTCTTTACTACAGCCAGATTTATTCTTCAAATTATCTCATTCAAACTCTTGACTGTAATATAAGGTGTTGGGTTCTAATTTCATTTCCTTATCTTATGTAGAACAATTTACATCTTTCATGTTAAAATATTCAATTAGTATCTCTACTGATTTTCCATTTGTGGTTCTCTGTGTGAATTACCACCAACTGAACAAAGAGTCTTCTTTGTTAAGATTTGAGCAATTCATTGATGTGTTGGTATAGCAACATGTCATTAGGAGTCATTTTATTGCTAGTTTCCTTTAGCAAAATAACAGTAGTAGGTTTTCCCTACATATGACTATTTAATCTCAGATTATTGGCCACTTTTGCAGTGGCAGGTATGGGTTCCATCTTATTGGTACTTAAAAACAGGTCACTGGTGTTAGTTGCAACACTTGTAGCTGTATGATATTGATAAATACTTTTCTTCCCTGTTAGTTTTCAAAGTACTTTACAGCACTATGAGAAGCAGAAATAGTCCATATTAAAATAAACTATAAAATGTATGCATGATGTAGCTTTTCAAATATTTTAATGTATACTTAACATTTTTCAAAAATACTTTATTAATTAGTAAAAGAATATAAGTATATTTGTTTGTAAAAAGCAACTTTTTCTTGGTCTCCTGTTTGTAGAATAGTGCATGGGATATTCAAACCTGAATGGGCAAAAAGTAAAGTCTTCTAAAAGATTCAATGAGGTAGATGGTCAAATGGTCACCACTACAAGGCATACATAGAAAACTTGATGTTTTGTCATAAAGAAGTAACTGTGAATTTATACACTAAACAGTATGATAACTTCAAAATGGGATCTTGTTCTAAGTAATACAGAGTGCCCTAAATACAGTGACAAATATACTTTTGTGCTTGAAATAAGAGGAGTTTCTACCAGGCCCCAAAATGGGTTTATATAATGGACTAGACTGTTGTGACTTTACATGAAATATTCATAAAGATTTATACTATTTATTAGTATAGTAAATATCTTCATATTACCATGGGTTTAACTGGATAAATATTTCTAATACATCTTGAAGAGTAGGATTATTTTCTTTCTATCCACATAATACTAGTACTCCCTTTGACCATAATTTTGCAAGACTGAAACCACTGCTACCACACTTTGAAATGCAATGTCATAATTATTCTTAATCTTAAACTAAGTCAAGAATAGCTGCAATCTATGACTTGGTCATTCTTTAAACAACTGTTATGGAATAATTGATGCTTTAAACAATCACCTTTTATACTTTCAAATGTAAAAGTGCACTTATAATCTGTGTTTTACATCAATTCCATTTTTGTTATTTTATGTTTCATAAACATTTTGTATAGCTCAAATATTGGGTTCATATACTGGGCTGCAAATCCAAATACTTTTCGTCTTGCTCCTTACCTAATGACCTTGAGATGTTACTCTATGATTCAGATCACTGAAAACTATCTCTCTCTACACACCCATCTTATATTGTAATAAATTAGCTAAGGGTAGTTATTTGTATAGGCTAAGAATTTCTAACACTAGAAGTCCTACATTGTTTGGGTTTAAAGCATATTTTAATGCTAAAAATATAAGATATAAAAGAAAATATAAAAGAAAAACCATCAAATATTCCATAAATAAGACAGATTCCTTTAAATTTTAAGATTTTAAAATAATCTGTGTGTGTGTATACTGAATTTGCATATGTATACTAGGTATTACTTTCATGAATAATAGTGGGAAATGGTTTAGAGAAACATCTCCTTCAATACATATACTTATATTTTGGAAATCTACATTTAAAGCACAAAGTGAATCTTAGCAGGAGCCACACAGTGAGTTATTAGGACAACAATTTAAACTCCTGCAATATTAATTTAAAATTTTAATAATATAATGCAAATATAATGAGTTTACATTTGAGATAAGGATTCGGTTTGTCCTTGTTTTTACCTCCTGCATTCATTTTAAATTTATTGGTCTCTTTTTGTTGTTGAGAAAATGGTTTATCTTGGCAAACAGGCCATGTATACATGAAAAAAAGGGTTTGCTGTTGCTGGGTGGCATGTTCTATAAATGTCAGTTGGAACTAATTCACTAGTAGTGTTGTTTGAGTTTCTTGAATTCTTACTGATATTCTGCCTACATGTCCCATTATTTAACCAAAGGAAGAATGATGATATCTCTAGTTTGAATTTTAAAGTCTCTATCTATCTCTATCAGTCATTACCCATGCATCCTGAAACTCTTTCATGCTCATGCAATAATCATCATGGGTCTTTAAATATGTTCAGCATATGTGTTCTCTCTTACAATAATATTTTGAATATGGCAAAGTGCTTTGAGAAGTGTATATATATGATGGCTAGGACAACAACTAAGATATAGTCACTCCACTCAAGGGCATTGCATTACTAAGGAATTATAATCAAAATACATGGAAATTCTGAGTAGTAAAGAATGCCTTCCATTTTGAATTAGTTACTTTAACTATATATTTCCATTGTTTACAACGAGACTTCCATTTTTTTTTCTCCTACTAGAATTGGGTTTTGTGCGAACCTTGAAATATATTTTATTTAAATACACTGCCCCTCCTCCAACTCCTCCCAGATCCCCTTCCCTATACACCCAACTTTGTGTCTTCTTTTTCTACAAAAAAAAAGAGCTCAACAGGTCACTAGTACTGTTCTTATACTCTTGGCTAGATGACTTTCTCTAGAATGTAGTTGACCTACCAGGAGCCACACCCTTAAAGAAAATTGACTCTTTCTCCTAGAAGCTCTCAATTGCCAATACTACCTTAGTTCTTGGTGTGGCTTCAGGCTCCCTACTCTGCTTGCACTCTGGGATTCTGTCTGGCTTGAGTTTGCACAGATCCTATGCATGCTGTAATAATTGGTGGGAGTTCACATTGCTACTGCACAGTACCAGAAACAATTTTCTTGCAGTCACCCACTGTCTATGGATCACACGATTTTTCCACCTATTCTTATTTCTTAATATGATTGAAAGGATGTCTGGAAAATCATTGAGAAGAAGTGGTCCTTTCTTTTTGTTTAGACTAGAAAATGACGTTAACCACAAATTCTTGAAGATATCATTATGTTCTAACCATCCATCACCCTCCTTGTGCTGTTCTGATTTTGTCAAATGAAGACGTCTGTAATCTTTTCTAATTCTTACTCATCTTTCTAATCAGAGCTTATGGTTTTCATTCACCCAGAACATATTTTGACATTGTGGAAGATATTCTTCTTTGTACATGTGACCATTGCCATAGGTTAAATAGAATAGACATAGTAATGCTTGGAGATTTTTTGTTTGTTTGTTTTGTTTGCTTTCCTTTTTACATGTAATCCCTTGTACCAAGATATTGAAGGCACAAATTATTCCCTGCTTCTATCACAAACCTTAATAGTTTTTAGCTTAATGTACCACTTAAGAAATGTGAATAATAAAGAATAGTATAGATTTCAATTAAATAAAATATAAATACAAAGGAGTAGCATAAAATCGGGCAGCACAGAAGAGACAAGAAAAGGACAGAGCAGTTTGTGAGATTGGTTTAGACTTTCTGCAGTTACTTTAACTTTTGGAAGCTTTCCAAACATCAATTATTTACATTGCATTCACTATGTGTACACCATTTGTGAAGATATCCATAACCGTGGTTCTCTTGGGAAGTGACTAAAGTCTGTTAAAGCCCAAGAAAGTATAGTAAGATGAAACCCAGAAAGCCAACCTTTCTCAATATCCTTGCCTGTGCCTGTCATAGCTCAGTGTGTTAAGTTCAACCCGTCATGCCTGGGTGTAGACAAGTGCATAACTTCCAAAATTTTAATGCAAAGGATACATGGAAATGTGATGGCCAGTATGTATAAGGAGCATATGTAAAAGTATCAGAGTGATTTTACATACCATGTAAGTAAGCTTCTTGTGGTGACTCAATACTTCACTTTTTTATGATTTATTAATTTATTCATTAATTTATGTGCTTATTTATGCTTACAACAAGTATTTATTAACTACCTATAACATATCATACAGTCATCATTACTTACCTTTTTGTTTAGGACACATAACAATTCAAAAGTAAAGAAGAAAAACAACATTGGAGTTAATACAAAAATGGATTGTGATTGAAAGAGAGAGGTATGGTAGAGTGTAGTAGACTCTGGATTAGAGAAATGCCAGAATCATTGGGACTGACTGAAAACGAGGATTATCTCAGCCTATAGGACCAGTTGTGGCAGCGTCTTTCCCAGCTAAAGTAAAGTCCAGAAGGATGAGTGAGAAATGCTAAGGAAAGGAAAATACAATTGCTTAGAAAGCATGAAACATATGTGACTAGAGTATTGAATCAGGGGAGATGGGTAAGAAATTATGCTGTGTTTCTGGGCAGAGGTGAAGGTGCAAAAGGCTTTCCAGGGTTGATTAAGACCCAGAATTGTTCTTGTATAAAGAAACGCAAGAACAAAAGTGGAACAGAGACTGAAGGAAAGGCCATCCAGATAATGGCCAAACTTGAGATCCCTCCCATGTACAGGCAACAAACCCTAACACTATTACTGATGCCCTGCCATGCTTGCAGACAGGGGCTTAGCATGACTGTCCTCTGAGAGGCTCTATGAGCAGCTTACTGAGACAGATGCAGATACTCACAAACAACCGTTGGACTGAGGACAGGAACCCCTGTGGAAGAGTTAGGGGAAGGATTGAAGGAGTTGATGAGAATTGCAAACCCCATAGGAAGAACAACAGTATCAACTAATCCAGACTCCTCAGAACTCCCAGAGGCTAAGCCACCAACCAAAGAGCATACAAGGGCTGGTCCATGGCTCCTGCTGCATATATAGCAGAGGACTGCCTTGTCTGGTTTAAGTGGGAAAGGATGAGCTTAATCGTGTAGAAACTTGATGACCAGAGAAGAGGGATGCAAGCAGGTTGAGGTGGGAGTGGGTGAGGGAGCACCCTCTCAGAAGCAAAGGGGTTGGGAGATGGGATAAAGAACTCATGAAGGGGGTCCAGAAAGGGGGCAATATTTGGAATGTAAATAAATAAAATAATTAATAAAATAGATAAAAAAGAATTTTGAAAATTGTTTTTTCTCATTTTTGTTGCGTATGCGACATTCTAATCTAATGTACATTGTATCTATGTGCATATACATAACATATATGATATGTATATCTATATATGCATCCACATATTAAGTGGATGTGAATATGTGTATACTCATAGAGATGTTGCTCAAGTTACAGTTTGATCCTCATTGACAATTTAGTGAGTGTGCATATTTGTACAATAGGGGTTCTTTTAACTCCTTGAAGAACACTTGCCAATTTCTCTGTTCTTCAAGCCACTCTTCTTATTAACCTAAATCAGTAATACAAAATGAAAACCTGATCATATTATCTCCATTGCTTAAAGCATTCTAGTTTTATCCTCATGCATTCTATGCAAGTCAGATATTCAAGAAGTAATTCTCCAAGAGCCTTCAAAATCTGAGACTTATGAAACTCATCAATCAACATTCTCAGCCGTCAGTGTTCACATCATCAGGGTCCCAATAGGTGTTCAAGGCAGCATAAGCTTCCCCAGCTTTGTCCACATTCATCTTCTGTCCTCAGTATTCATCTCACTATCTTCAGTAATTTCCTTCATAACTCTGTTGTGGCATCATGTTCCTTTTTTTTCCACCTAGGCTACTGTAGGCATTTCTCCTTTAATTACTTATAGTCCCTTATATTTTTCACTCCAATTCTATTGCTTACTGATAATAACCTTGCCTTAGTACTCAATGTCTGCAGTTAAATTTCCCTTAATATCTTTAAGAGAAGGTCATCATTTCCTCTTAGCATTCTAAACTTAAAATTCCACTCAATAAATTATCGTCATTATTTTATAACATGGCTTTTGTTGCATGGGCTTAATTCAGTTATGTGATCTGCTTTCCTTCTCAATATGAAGGTCAAGTCGATGACTTACTTTCTTTTCTAAGTATCATTACGCAGGGCCTAGATATGATTTGGGAGGTCAATGACGTTCTACTGAGTAATATATATAAAAAAAAATCTTCTTAGGAGTCAAAGGTTCGGCTTCATAGCTAACCTACTGAAGAATCTTAGACAGAGATTTTTTCCTTTCTGGGATTCTGTATTTTTACCTGTAATTTAAATAGACTGAGCTACAAGGAAGTTAAAGTCATCTCTAATCATATGGCATTGACCAAACCATAGGATAAAATCCATACTGATTTTTATGTTTTTTTTTTCTCAAATAACCCATTCCAAGTCCAGGGTCAGGTATTATCTAAATGCCTAGTCTTCTCAGAAATCTAGGAAGTGTCTGAGATAATATTTTCAATGGTCTTGATCATTACTGCTTACTAGGACCATAGTTGGGACAATGTGTTCTTGTGACTTTAGCCAAGATGTGAAAGTTACATGTAATAGTTAACGACAGAGGTACAGATAGATAAACTGCTGCCTACAATTTCCAGATGTCAAGGAAAATCTGATCATGTTATCTGGAATGACAACACCTAAGTCTTTTTTATATATATATCTTATTTTCTGTCCAACTTCTAGCAACTGATGTTTTTAAATTAAGAGATCTTCAGAACCAAGGTTGTTGGGAACTTGACAGTTGCTGGCAGAAAGAGTATTTTCCAATGCTTAAAGCATAAAAAATCTGTGGTCCCTATGGAACACTCTTAGAACTTTACATCATATTTTCGTCATGTAGACCTGATTTCTTCATGGCTAAATTCTGCATCTCAGTGGTTGGGTAATTTGTGATCATGCCCACACCTTGATTTTTGCATTAGTTAAACAGAGATAATACCTACCTTGTATGATTACTGGAAGAATGAAATATAAAATTAAATTCAATAGCTCTCAGTCAATTTTAACTCACCAGTAAACATAAATTATTGCTGAGAGACTAAAACAGTGATTTACATATTTAACATCTTGACAAACCACATAATTCCAGTTCTTACTCATGAGATAGATTATATTGATAACAATGTGAATTTTGTTTAAAAGTTGGGAACATTGTTGTGAATGGAAATTTTCACTCTTCTGAAATGAAGAAGAAAGAGAACTGAGTTGGTTGTAAATTTGCCATGCTAGGGTTTCTTTGAATTACAGAGGGGAATTGTGTTGATTAAACACACATGTATGTCCACTCTATCATGCACTCACCTTGTAAAGCTCATTGCTTTAACTTATAATTGTCCTATTTCATTGAAACACAAACCAGGAAGGCAATCAATCCCAATTATTATAGTGGAGCATGCATAATTGCTATATGAGATGGAATTACAGTAGAACTTCACAAATGATCACATTATACATTAATATGGATAACTTAGAAGCATCTATGAGTTAGGAATGAGGTTATTAATCATGAGGTTATTAAGGTCAAAATCCCTATGTTCATATTCAATACATACCACTTTGGATTCTATTGCATGACTCAAGAACTTCCATTTTCAATCTCAAAAGCTCTATTCTATGGATAAGACTATGGTATTTACAATGGTCTCACAGGTTTGTTCCTCACAAGGTTAAGGAAGTAAAACAGAAAATAATATCAATGCTCTGTTACCAGCAGCATGTTCCACAAATATAAGGCAAATATCTGGGCTTTATTCTAATTGTAATAAAAGTGAAGGGATGTTCAAAGAATGTGAGAAATACAATTTTCTGTCACCAATATCTCAATGAGCCAAAAGTAGAGCATAGATACCAAAAGCAGTTTCCATTCTGTCTCCAGAGTCTACTTCCCAGAGCCTGAGTATTTCACCTGTACCATAAGAAATAAAGAAGCCTTTCCTACAAAGAAGAGTGTTATGGGTTAGCTGGAATATTATTTTCTTTCTAAATTTTAGCTGTACACACACATACACATGAGAGAGAGAGAAAGAGAGAGAGAGAGAGAGAGAGAGAGAGAGAGAGAGAGAGAAATTATTAGTGGAATGAAATCTTAATTCAGAGTAGAGTACCTGACCATGCCTGACACAAAAGATGAAATGGGAGAACAAATGGAAATAAAAGTCTAATCCCCTTGGGAATGCATTTCCCTTTAATGCCAGGTAGGTACGATTGATTAGCAATATATGTAGATATCCTCTTTAATAGTATATTAGGAAGAGAATAAGAATATCCCAGAATGGGACAATACAAAAAAGATATTGTATCTGCTATATGTAATAATTGCTTTCTTTCACATTTAAAAACATTTACTTAACACCTTTTTGACATTCACCTGTCTGCCTACCTGACAATTGCATACCTTAGTTTTGTAGTATGCCTTCTTCAAAGACCAGAAATATGGAACACGCCTTCTATTCATTCTTACTTAGCTAAGGTATTTGAGTGGTTGCCTTAGTTATGGTTACCATTGTCATTATAAAACATCACAACCAAAAACAAGTTGGGAAGGAAAGGAATTATCTGTCTTACACTTCCACATTACAGATGTACATCACTGAAAGAAGTTGGGTCAAGAACACAAGTAGGGCTAGACCCTGGAGATAGTAGCTCATGCAGGAGTTGCTGCAGAAGTCATGGAGGGGTGATGCTTACTGGCTTGCTTGCCATGAAGTTTTTATAGAACCGAGGACCACCAGCCTAGTTATGGCACTATTCAAAATGGGCAAAGTTCTCCCCCATCAACCACTAAGAAAATGCCCGAGAGCTGAATCTTATGGAGATAGTTTCTCAGTTGAGGCTCCCTCCTTTCAGATGACTCTATCTTATGTCAAGTTGACATAAAAAGTAGCCAGCACAGTAACACAATTGTATAGTGAACTTACACTGGGTTCCTGAAGTTCTGGCCTTGAGTATTTAGAAAAGAATACTGGGAAACTAGAGCATGTGAAGAAGGACTTACATATTATGACTATGTGAGAACTCAGGAAAGGAATGGAAAGAGCTCATTCAGAATGGAAGGCTCAGAACGGAAGTAGAAGCTGGTAGGAAAATTTTAGAGGTTGTTAACCCAATTCCTAAAGAACTGTCAGTCACAAGGCTTAGTAACTTAGGAAACAAAACTTAGAGCATAGTTATAGTAAAGAAGTATCCTCTAAGGCTAATACCAAATACAAATCAATATATCTCAACTTAGCTTCCCCCTCCAACACTGGTGAACCTTCCTTCTTTGGACATTGTTGCTTATGAAAATTTCAAATCCTTTATCAGAATATCTGTCTACACTTGAACTTTATTCCAGAAAATTGAGAGTGCTAACTAAGGACATTTGGTTTATCTGAGCATTAAAATATGAAATGAGAACAAAACTTGAACTAGACAAATTTGTTCTTTATAGATTTTCCCTCTAAGAACCACTGGAATTTTCTCCACTGATGGAAGAGAAGCTATCTAGAACATGATAGCCTTTATTTATCCCCAAATTGCGACCTCTGATCCAGAGAACAAATGCAAATTTAGTTGTAATGCTTTCCTTGTTGGACAACTAGTTGACTGAGCATTAGAGTGTTCATGTTTTACTTAGGAACTGGAAGAGGAACAGCAGAAGATACAATCTGCTTTCTACTGAGCTTTAGAAAACTATCAGGTAACCTAAAATGATAGAATATAAGGTAATGAACCAGGCTCCCAAATAAAAACAGCATTTGCAAGGAACTTTGAATGGAGAGACATGACTCCTCTACACAGGAATGAAAGAAATACGCCCAGAAGCTCAACCAGGGTCAGTCCTGGATTCTGCCACTGAATTCCAGTGATCAGTTGGCTTCCCCAAAAGTCAGGACCGATGATGGATTATTTCCATGTAGGAACCAATGTAGCATAAGGTCATAAAGAGAGGGTGGCATCATATATCCATAATCTGCATAAGTACTTTCCAAAAGTCAACACATGGCTCAACAGACCTAGTAAACTAGAAAAGTCCTTAGGACTCATTTGTCATGCTCTTAGTTTCAAACAAGGCCCTCTTAGAAGGCAGTTTCTTAGTTCCTACACAAATAAGGATCTTAATAAGTGTTCCATAGTTGAGAGTTTATAGACAAGGTTGAGGTAATTTTCCCCATAAGGAAATTATCTTCACATGTTAGGAATTATAAATGTTCTGTCAAAACTGTAAAAATAAGTTCTGAGCTGTCTATGAGACAAGTAAAATGGACATAATCCCAGCCTTCATTTGTTTATGTTCTAATTTATTACATGTATTTCATGAGGGGAAATTATTCATCAAAATTTACCAAAGTGAATAATAGGCTTTGTTATATTAGAAGACAATTTCCACAGTCTGGGTACTTAGTGAAAAGTTCATTATGCATTTTGATAAGTGCTTAGAGCAGATTTATATTCTACATAACATATTCCTCAGGTAGTGAGTGCCTTGTGTCAGACATCAGTGTCACCATCTGTAAGATGAACAGATGGGGACAGATGTCATCTTAACTCCCAGGTGTGGTGTAAGAACAAGAGTATCATCACCTGGGAACAGGCAAGCAGGTTTGAGCATTTCGCTTTAATCTGTGGTGCCACCTTGTGGTTATCAGCAAGGACCGCACTGAGGGCAGGAAGAGGCCCTCTTCTATAACTCCATAGCTCTCATTGAAAGGTGGCCAAGAAGGGAATGCAAGCACCTACTTTTCTCTGCCTGCAGTGGGGTCCAAATGAGAGGATAGAAGAATTTTATATCCAAGGCATATTCTGTTGCGTATTAAATATTATTCTCTTAGCAGCACCTAAAGTGAACTTGCTTAAGATAATTTGAGATTCTGTGAGAGTTAATCTTCATTGTCAAACTGACTGGATTTGGAATTACCTAGGAGATACACCCATCAGGAAACCTTTGAGTACACTGCTACAAAGGGTTAACTAAGAAAGGAAGATTGCTCAGAATGTGAATGTGAGTGTCACCACTCCATGAGTAGTAGGTTCTTCAAGTGAGTTACAAAAAAGCCAGGCAAGCACCTGCAAACTCATTTCTCTGGCTCCTAATCTGTTCAGATGCATGCAGGTGGCCTCGTGCTCTTGCTTCAGTAGCTGAGACTTGTTCTTGGTACCATGTTATCACTGCCACAGTTGACTATGCCTTCAAACTGTGAGGCAAAAGAAACTCTTCCTTACTTAAGTTGCATGTTGTCAACTATGCTGTCACAGCAATGAGAAAAATACCTCATACAGATTGCATCTGTTTGATAAAGGTATCGGCCTCGTCACTCCATAGTCACATACTCTTCTTTAAGTCAGCTAAACAATGATAGATGGGATGTGGTCAGGGAAAGCCAGTGGAGACAGAACCAGAAAGGAGACTGACAGGAGGCAGTTTATTGGGTTTTGTCTTGTTTCCATTTTGGCTAAACTACTCTCACTTAAAAAAGAGAGTATACTATTGCCAGCTGCAGAGATATGAAGATTTTTAAACTTCCATCTACCTTTACTTTCTTCTTAATAACTACTTTTATTTTCTCTGATGGATATATGAAAAGGGGGAGCTTTTACTTCTCAGAATGCCCATCCACCAGTTCTCTGACCTCAGGTTCACACCAGTAAGTTGTAAACCTGAGGTGGGTGCCCTACTTCCAAAAGCTACATTGTAAGTTAGAAGTTACTACTGGGAGTTTTCCACAGGGGGTGCTCACATGGATTTGCACTCCCTTGGCTTGGCTTGGCTTGGCTTGCCAGGGCAGAAGAAGCAATTTGTAAGTATTTGGTTCTTGAATACTCAAAAACTCAGCAAATGGATTCCTATGGGGCAGAAGGCAATACAACAAGACAGCATGAGAGCCTACAGAGGAATCCTAACTGTACTTGGCACTGAACTAAACATTCACCATATGTTATGCTATTTAATTTACTTTAGCAAAATTATGAAGTAACTCGTTTATTATTATAATCTTTGAAGAGGAAATTCCTAGGCTTGTTAAGGCCTATGGATAATGCCCTCAGTCTCTCAGCTCAGCAATGGCATTGCCTTTTACTCTCTCTCTCTCTCTCTCTCTGTTTCTCTCTCTCTCTCTCTCTCTCTCTCTCTGTTTCTCTCTCTCTCTCTCTCTCTCTCTCTCTCTCTCTCTCGTGTGTGTGTGTGTGTGTGTGTGTGTGTTATAACAGTAGTAAAGTATGAATCAGGGGATTAAACAACTTTTGATCATGGTGCTTTTGCTCTGTAACTGGAAAAGTTTGTCCCTGCACTCTTTCCAATCTTTGAATTGAGATCTAGAAAAGTGACAGCATAGGATAAAAGGCCTGATCAGATCACTTCATGCATCTCCTCAACCCATGACTTGTTTTAAACCTCCTTTGGAATGAAAGACAAGGTTATTGCAATCTACAATTCATAAAATAATTCAGCTTGTCAGTTTGTTTGGTTCAATTTGGAATCCATTGGTTTTGGACGTAAAGATATGGAGTGGATAGGATTGTTCAATTCATCTCAGCTCCCAACTTCATCAGTTCCATTGCCAGTCTGACTTCAGTGTGTATATAGGTCTTAGCCGGTACTTCCTCAAGGATTTGTCTCACTGTTTTCTTTTTCTTACAACTCAGCTCTAGATAGGCTGCAGACTCATATTCAGACAGGACCAATAAAACTGCAAACCAACTCAAAGTCCTCTCACTCACTAACCTCATGTCTTTGATAGTTCCTTTATAGATTTCTCCTAGGACTATCTTTCAAATTAAATCAAATCCAAGCTGTTGCCCATTGGCAATCATGGTGCAAGGCAGTGTAAAGCTGGACTTTAGGACTAACTTGCCTCTACTTTATTGTATGAAAGTGTTTGGCCTTTCAAATTCTGTTGCCCTCTCTGGAAACCTATGAGCAATTTGGGTTACAGTTAATAGCAACATAAGAAATATTCTGACCCACATTCCCAGATCCCTGAATTCTGGTCAAAATTGTGAGATTCTAAGTGATATCATGAATCTATACAAAAGCCCTAGGAACATCTATGTCTCTGAATATTGCTACCATTTGCTTTGCCTAAGTCAAATAGTACTTTACCATCGTATCTGCATACTACTGTTGTATTTTATACACCCAAGTCCCACATATACTCATGTAACTGCTTTGAACATCTTAATTTTATACATTTTCTCTAAGGTTATAATCAGTAGTTAGAACAGAGAATCTCTGCATTCAAAAGTGAATTGTGCAATGGTCCTCATTTAGAATTTTCCTATATTTCTAAGAAAATAAACAGGAGATAAAGGAACAACAAAGAGATAAATTTTTAAAAGATGTTTTAAAAAGGCAACCTGGGACTTTCACTTAAAGCCCAAGTTTTTGTGTTAAACTCTCCTTAGCGAAGTATTTAAGGAATCCAGGTCACCTTTTCTTGAGTTGCTTAAAATGTCTTGTAAGTTTGATAGAGTAACTAAGAGGAAAGAAGAAAAATGGTGGTTTTCTCTAGATCCTCCAGCTTCCAGGAAAGGCTTAGAGAAGCTTCACCAGGTGGGTTTTTCCACCCATTAGTGATCCCATGACCTTATTTTATGTGTGCTAAGTAGTTTTTAATACAAGGAATAGTGACAACACAGCTCACTGAATCTCACAAGAACCGATACAAGCAATGCCAAAAACGGTAAAAAATCAGCACCCTCTTTCAGAATTTCTAATCAGCTAAAAATCCTCATTGATCACCATCCACAGAAAGAATAATGACTTGGAAGTCAGTTTCTGCCAACACCTACATCTTTCCGCATCTTCAGTACCTGCTTCCGGCTCTAGGTCCATCTGTCAAGTCATACTGGCCCATTTGCAAATACTATCTGCATTCCCAGGGTCTCCCTTATTCATCACATTTATTAAGTAATAGAAAGTGAGTTATAGTCATTACAGAATATAAAAATGAGTTTCATTCAGGTGCCCAAATGAATCTTTTCAACAAGAAGATGAAAAGAGGAGACTTGGCTGACTTCTCACTATGGCCAACAATTGTGCCAGGAAGTAGAGAATGGTCAGGCAGTTCTTTCTAGAAGATTAGTGCAGCACTTAAGCTAATTAAACATCATTCCTTCAGATTTGTTTGCTGGGCATCCAATACGTGCCTGCAACTGTGCTAGGACAGTGTGACTTTGCATTAGGAACTGAACCAGTATTTAGAATAGGCTTTTTTGTGACACAATACTTTGACATAAAGCATATTAAAGCTTTTTCAAATGTAAGGAACATTTGAAAAATGGCTTTTCCTTTTTATATTACCTTCCTAGAATTCCATTTGAAATGGAATCATTTTGTGCCATGGGCAACGTGCCTCTGATGTTCTGTCTGACTCCCACATGTTCTTATGCCATTTCGATGGACATTTTGTTGGGTACAGCTCTGGTAGAGATAGTCACCCATCTGATTCCTCCCTATTCAATTCTTGGTGTCATCTCTGTCAATTGTGCTTTATGTTAACGCTTAGTACAACATCAATTAAACTTATTGTTATTAATCATTCCAAGAATTGTTTTATACCTATAATGCTCTAAAATTTGGAGGAATCCTTACAGGTGCCAATCGTGAAATCATGATCTACTAGTTTTTAAAAACCTATCTATCTATCTATCTATCTATCTATCTATCTATCTATCTATCTCTGTGTGTATGGGAGTCTGTAGATGTGTATGCACCAGGTGCAATGGTACCATGGAGGTTAGAAGAGGGCTTTGGGTTTCCTGGACCTGGATTACAGGAGGTGGGATCCATGATAACTAGCTGTTGAGGACTGAACCATATCCCTGTGCAAAACTCAGCCATCTCTTCAGCCACATACTACTCAGTCTTAAAAGAACTTGCATTACTTAGGTAGAGATGGTAAATTTAGAGAGTACATAGAAGCTAGCTGCAGTATTTCATGTTATGGAACAGAAAACAAAGTACTCTCTGAGACAAAAAAGTAAAAGACATGGTTCCTAGAGTCTTCTAGCTATTAGAATTATGTTACCTTGACATAAGTTATCTGGGAATTCATCAAAATCTCTAATTCTGCAAACATTCTATTAATATATTAGGTAATGGTAGAAATTATCTATATAGTCCTTCATTGATTGTGACTCACAGTATTTAAAATGCAGGTGCACTACCTATCTTCTTATAGATTTATATTTTACCAGACCTTATGTAACTAGTGATTGTAATTCATCACATTAAGTCTCACAGATATGGCTGCCTAAACAGGAGCTGAACAAGGATAATGCCAGTAGACATGCTAAAGTGAAAGAGAAAAGGTCAACAGCATTCAGCCCTAGACAAAGGTCTACAGGCAAATAAAGAATGACAAGAGAGAGGAAGAAATAGCCTTCCCAAGAAAGAGTACAACAACTGGTTCTCTAATCCCAAGTGGTCAACTCTGAAAAATATATGCTTAACACTAACATTAACTTTATGAATATGCATGCATATTTTTGTATATAAGAACAATTGATGAAAAAGAGAACATGGATTTTAAAGCATAATGGATATAAAGAGAGGGTTTAGAGAGAAAAAACTGAGGAAAAAATACAATTTTATTATAATCTGAAAAATAGAAAACAACAAAAAACAGAGAATTGTGATGTTATTTCCTTTCATAATTTAATGACAATAGTACATACTATTTTTAAAAGAAAATATATAATCAGAACATTTAATCATATCATATATCATCAGTTATTATATTCTCTTGGATAAAGATTTCCTGACATCTTTGAAAAACAACATAGAACATGCCAGAAGATTTTCTTTTCCTTTTTAATATTTCCCCCTTGTTACCCAGGTTACATGTAAAACATGGAGCGTTAAGGTCACACAGAATGTTGACAGCAGTGGGTAAGAACGCTTGCTGTGTAAGCATGAGAATTTGAATAAGATCCTCAGTGCACACATAAAAGCTAGGTGTGGCTATAAGTATTTGTAGCCCATGTACTGGGGTGAGTAGAGGGAGGATTGCTAAATAAACTTAGTGTGACAACCTGGCAAGCACTATTGTCTGTGATATCAACGTATCATCTTCAATGATACATTTTGTTGATGGTACATCATATTATATGATGACAACACACTGTGTCATCTTTTTTTGCTCTTGATCTAAACTCTGATGATATATGATATGGCTTAAAGATTAAAATTATATATGTCTCTGTATGTGCTACAGCCTCTTCTGATGGTCTAAGCCACCTTGTCTTATTGAGTCTGTACTGTTTCTTCTACAGATAATATGTAAAACTAGTGCCTCTAATAGCGGCTTTGAGTCTATAAATACTGTTTGTGATGCTTTCAGTATTGTATTAGCAGACATGCAATTCAGGAAGAAAAAAAAAAGGCATTTGAGCAAGTTGTCAGCGAAATATGCCTGTGTTTTTCTTCATACACCCATGAAATATTTAACGAACAGTTACTTTATTTCATGGACTATGATATATACACCCATGGTAAAATAGTGGTAGCTCAGACACAATCTCTCTATCAAAAATCACTTTGTAGATTGACATATCAGTGAGTTGATTAGTAATTTGAAAGAACTATAGGATGATAGACACTGCAACCATGAGGCCATGTGCAGAGGAATGTGACAAAGCATGTGAGAGGACTTCTTAAAAATGAAAGGAAAATAAACTAAAATATAAACTAGAAGAATATAGAAAAATAAAGATGGTGGGGGAACTTCCTTGTTAAATAAAATCTCATTGAGAAGGATGTGCTGTCCTGCTTCTGTACCTTTAAGGAACTTGCTATACTTTGCCATATTCCTGCATCTCGCTTTCTGATCAGCTGTCTGGTTATTAGACATTTGTACATAAGTGAAAATCGTCAGTCTTAATACTATAAAATTCTATAAGTGAAGGAGTTGGAATTTTAGAAAAGTCATTAAACTAAGGGGTCTTAAAGAGTTTTTTCATCACAATAGTCTAAAATATGTCACATAAGAAAGTTAAATAGCCAGAAAATTTTAGAAACTAGTTGGTTGTAGGTGGACTCTGTGGTTGAAGAAGATGCTATGATAGTAGTAGATGCTGTGATACTGAGTTTCAGTAGTCTTACAAACTGAGGAGGGGTCACATAAGAAATGCCAATATGGGGTCCAGTAGCCTCCAGGACAAAATGTTATAATGATGAGTCTTAACTTTTTGTACATTGATCACCTGGAGGAAAATAGAAAGATAGAGGGCTAAACCAGACGGCGTGGAAAGACCAAGGTGTGTTTTACTCAATCTCTACATGCTGCAGGAAAATTGTGTGAGATAACCTCCAGGTAAAAGGAAATTTGGACACTTGATGGTAGGACCCATAGGTACTAGGATATTTTGGATACTTGATGGTAGGTAGGCTCTTGATTTGGACCTCTCTGAGGATAAGTAGATGTTGATATTACTTAAGTGAGTAATACATTATCTTCCCTGACTTTCTTTCTTCCCTCTACTGTCTTCCTCCCTCCCTTGGTTTATCCCAACCTATATTCCTTTCTCCCTCCCTCCTTCTCCACCTTTCCTCCTGCCTGATTCTTTCTATTCTTTCTATCTTCATGGAAGAGTCTCAACTACATAGGTCAGGGTAGTCTTACACTTGTAATATGCCAGCTGGAGCCAAGAGCCTAAAGAAAACTCCCTGTCTCCTAGCTGCTATCAAATTGTCTAATGCTTCTTAGCTAGGAGTGGGGCTTTGTGCCCATCAACTCTCCATGTTGGGACTTAGTCCACCATGAACAGTTTTGCAC
This sequence comes from Mastomys coucha, assembly GCF_008632895.1. Lineage (NCBI taxonomy): Eukaryota > Metazoa > Chordata > Mammalia > Rodentia > Muridae > Mastomys > Mastomys coucha. The sequence continues at coordinate 25,611,712 of NW_022196900.1, read as the reverse complement.
ATGCTGTGTCTGCTGTGAATTCATAGTTGCAACTTCTCTGCTATGTCCAAAAAATATTGTTTCCTTATAGTCATTTATTAACTTTGGTTCTTCCATCTCTTGGCCCCATCTTCAACAATGATTTCTGAGCTTAGGGAGAAGGCAGTGTGATTCAGCTGTTCCATTTGCTCATCTCCTTCCTCGTTTATCTTACCTTAGGTTTGAATGAATGAGTATACCATATACTCATTTTTATCTAGGGTAGTTAATTGTTCCTACAGTAAATACATTCATAGACACCAATGGACTTCTGAAACAATGTTGCAGTTATCAAATTGTATGTGTATATATAGATCTCTTCTGTATATAAATCCATGTAATAAGGTATAGGTTATAAATTGGGCATCAGATTAGATGAGGAACAATGATATATAATAGATAAGTTATTTAAAACATCATTTTAACAGTTGTACAAATGTGGTTCATTTCTTTCTTAAACTATCCCATCTCACTCTATTTAGATTTATTCATGTGGTTGTATAAGCTATGACAGTGATAATGAATGAAGATGAAGTAAGCTAGATGGAAGTCACATGACAACATCAGGCTCACTGCAAACACTGAGATGGGTACCCTAATGCTGTGTCAGGGCCATGCTGACTTAAATGTGAAGCGTTCCACAAAACTGGTCAGGTAACAAAGCTTGGTCCTCAGCCTCTGGTGCTACTGAGTGGTGACTAGACTGTGCAAGCTCTAACTTCAGACCAAATGGGCTTTTAAGAGAAGGAATAGATCATCTTGGAGGATACGCTCTGTTTTCTTTACTTTCTGTTTTTTATTCTGGCTATGGAAGGTGAGCAGCTTCCCAAACCTATGCCCTTATACCATGATGATTCTGACTTGCCATAGGCCTAAAAACAATAGAACCACACCTGTCATGAATTCTCTAAAATCATGAATCAAAAAACAAATCATGGCATTGGGTAGGTGGGTAGGTGAGAAGTAGGAGTTGGGGGAGGAGAAATTATCATCATAATATACAGTATAAATTGTTTTTAAATGCAAAAATAAACCTTTTCTCCTGTAAATTAATTTGATCAGGTATTTTTATCTTAGCAATGAAGTTCAAGTAACTCACTAAGTGAGCAGGCTAAAGTACCACCAGGTAGGTTGACAATGCATTCACTGGACAAAGAGATGTTTTATGTCTCCAGCACGATGGTGTAGGCCTGTAGGCCAGGATGAGATTTCATCATATTGCTCAAAAGAGCAGTCAATTTAAAACTTATGAATTGCTTATTTCTGGAATTTTCCATGTAATATTTTTGGACTGTGGGTGACCACATGTAACTGAAACCGTGGAAAGCAAAACAGCAAAGTTGGACTACCACATAAAATAAGCATTACACATGCTTTGTAGATTTGTTACATTTTTCTGCAAATATTTAGGTTGAGTTTAAGTGTGTGCATGTTTACATATGGATGTGCATTTGATTCAGCCTCTACAATGGTTAGAGTTCTGTGCTTTTTCCTCTGTGGATCTGTTTAATTCTATTGTGCATTTCATTGTTTTCATTTTTTGTCATTTTTAAGTTACATTATCTCTCCTTTATAATTTTTTAAATTTTTATTTCACCTTATTTTCCTAATTAAGGTTATATATTTGCCATAACAAAGGTTTAATAATGTATTACAATTCAAATTTGCATAATGATTTTAATTGCTCCAAGTATGAGAAAGATCTTTAATATCTTTGTTGCTATTTAGTTTTGATTTTTATAATATAGTTATATATTAATGAAATTTAAAATATTTATTAATCATTATTTAATTGCTATGTATTTGTATGTACCTGTGTGAGGAATAACACTTGTTTGTGGGTACTAATAAAGGGTCAAGAAGATAGTATTTAATCTCATGTACCTATAGGTATAATTGATTGTAGGCTGTCCCAAGTGGGTGCTGGGAACTGAGCCTGAGTCCTCTGGAAGAGAAGCAAATGCTGATCATCATTGAGATATCTCCTCAGCTCAGATATTAACACTTTGAAAAGTGCTAACAGGTATTAAAGTCTAAGTTATGAAATGTAGCAGAGGATGACCTTATCTGCCATCAATGGGAGGAGAGGTCCTGGGTCTTGTGAAGACTTGAGTACCCATTGTAGGAGAATTTCAGGACAGTGACATGAGAGTGGTGGGTAGGGGGGGAAGCACCCTCACAGAAGCAGAAGGAGAGGGGAGAAGATAGAGGGTTCAGAGGGGAAACCAGAAAAGGGGATAGCATTTGAAATGTAAATAAATAAAATATCCAGAAAATAAAAACAAAACAAAAATATTGTATGTGTTTATTTATCCTGTTAATTTTTTACTTCCTGTTTCTGAGAGAGGCAAATGAATACCCCCAATCTAATTATAAAATACTACTTTGTTCTTCTAAATATGTTAATAATCACTTGATAAAATTTAAAGTTCTAATATTGAGAACATATATATATACATATATCTTATCATAGGTAATTATTATTTCATTATTTAAACCTTACCATAAAAATTTAACAGACATTTTTTTATTTTCTCTTTGTGTGTGTGCATGTGCATGTGTGTGTGCGTGTGTGTGTGTGTGTGTGTGTGTGTGTGTATACACGTATGATGGATGAACATATATGCGAGACTCACGTGTTTGTACAAATGCTGAGGACACAAAATATCGTGTTTTCTGCTCTATCACTTTCTGCATTACTTCCTTGAGTCAGGGCTTCCCATTGAACCTGGCACTTTACTCACATTCAATAAGTTCCAGACCTTCTTTCTCTATCCTTCATGTTGCCAGGGTTACCGGAATTTGCTTGGTCAAGCCCAGCTTTTTCTTTGGCCTGGATGCTAAGGATTTGAACTCAGGCACTTATGCAAGAGGGAGAGAGAGAGAGAGAGAGAGAGAGAGAGAGAGAGAGAGAGAGAGAGAGAGAGAG
>NW_022196900.1:25576258-25608755 GCF_008632895.1 Mastomys coucha | reverse complement strand
AGAGAGAGAGAGAGAGAGCAAGAGAGAGAGAGAGAGAGAGAGAATATTTAAAGACTTTCTGCATGAAACTGATATATCTGTTTCTAGTATTTTGGAATGTTTTGTGTATCTTGATCTCATTCTGTCTTTGTATCATTCTTATTGCTTCTTTGTAACTTCATTTTATGTGTTTATGCCTTATTGCTGGTCAGACCAGGACCCCGGTGAATAATAGGCAAGAATGTTACCACTAAGCTACATAACAAGCTCTTACATTTTATTTTATTTTGTTTTCTTGTCTTCAGAACTTACTGATATTTCCAAGTCCAATCTCAAGGTTTCTTTCTTGAAACAAATAAAATGAGCACAGACACATATATTTTGATTACTGTTGTTTTGAGTTTGCTTATATAATTCTACTTTATTTTTTCTCTTAATAGGATTTTTTTCTTTTATAATTTATTTATTTTTACTTATTAACTTTACATCAAATTCATTGCACCCCTCCCAGTCACCCCTTTCCACAATCTTTCCCCCATACCTCCCCCCCTTCTCCTCTGAGCAAGTGCAGGAGCCCCTGGGTATCCCCCCACCCTGGCACTTCAAGCCTCTGTGAGACTAGGTGCTTCCTCTCTCACAAAGGCCAGACAAAGCAGCCCAGCTAGAAGAACATATCCCAAAGTCAGGCAACAGCTTTGGAGATAGCTTCTGTTCCTGTTGTTCAGGACTCACATGACACATCTGCTACATATATGTGACCACAGGTTACATCTCTTGTATGTGAAAAGCATGGCATGTGTTCCAAGTCAGGAGTCTGGCAGGGAGCTGGGAGTCGCCTAAGCCTCAGGTGTGTGACTACCGAGTTTCTTCTACCTGCTCTAGCTTACCAAACTTCCTGACATGGTTTCATGTCCCACAGATAGAGATACCAACCTATCCTCAAAACTTATAACACAAAAGGTATCCTCTCTACAAGAAATGCAGGCAAGGAGGGTGGAGTAGACACTAAGGGAATGGCCAACCAACAACAAGCCTAATGTGAGACCTATCCTATTGGCAATCACCCATCCCTAACACTATTAATGATGCTCTGTTATGCTTACAGACAGGAGCTTAATGCTACTTTTATCTTTAAGTTCTTCCTCCCCTTCCTGGACTTATCTACTTTAATTATTATTATTTTTTTTTTTTAGAAATTTCCTGGATTCTTTACAAGTTTTGAGGAGAGTATGCATGAAAGTGAGTCTGTATACTGTTTCTATATTTTTGTTAGGATTTAAAAATGAAAAGAAAATATCTAAAATTTGTGAGAGTATCTAGTCTGTCCAGCAACTTAAAGAGATTTAATTTCTGCTGTTCCTCACATCATCTTCTCAGTCATTTGCCCTACTGTTTAGGAATATATTACCCTACTTTTGTTATAATTTCTGTAATTTAGCTATTATTTGTTTTGCTCATGTGTATTCATACTCAGTGTCTGATAATTCCTTTGCCCACCATTATTGTGCATCTCTCATTCTTTCTGAGCCCAATACTCCTAAAATCTAGCAGTGCTTTTGTGATGGTTTGTAAGTTTTAAGTATTTGATGAAAATGTATTTGTCTTACTCTCAGTTTGAATTAGACTGGAGCAGCTCAAAAAGTATTTTTCCTAAAGCCATTTTGTTTACATGTTGACTCTAGTCTCTTTCTGGCTTCTGGTTGCTGAAACTAGGTCTAAGAAGCATGGTGTCTTTTTCTGTTTCTGATTTTTTCATTGTCTTTGCTTTCCTTGGTTTGCTTTTGAAGTTTCTAGATTCTCTACAGTTTTGCTGTGTTGTTTCTAAGTGAATGCTTCCTTTGAATTACGCTATTAAGACTTGCTGTATTTTTTAACTGACATGTTATTGCTCTTCAAACATGAAAAATACACATATATGGTGTACATAATATTCATTTGTTTACAAAGTAGCTTCAATCTTCCCTTCAGAGAATGATTGATTTGTTCACTTCTGCAACAATTATTTTTACAATGCCTACTGTGTGGCATACATTATGACATACACATGTCATCAAATATTGAAAATGCTAACATGCTACCCCATGCCTCCTCATCCCTCCTGTCTTTATGCCTAGTCATATCTTTATGCTTAGATCAGACAATTTTACCTTTTCTAATCTTCCAAATCTTTGCTTTTTCTTCAACTGTGACCGACTAATCCACTCTGTATCCTAGCAGATAAAAGATTACATAAGTTTCTTTTTTCTCTATGGCATCAATTTCTTTACAAATTATTCATATTTTGGTAATTTCTTATTTTTCACTTTAATTTTGTTTTCCTCTATGTTGCCTTTAATCATTTTAAAAGCATTTATTTGATAGTTTCTCTCTCATGTTCTCTAATTTAAATTTCTAGGGATATTAATTTTCTACTGTGCTGTTTCTGTTCATCTCCCATGTGGTGGATCATTTCCTTAAGTAAATTGTAACTTTGGATTATGTGTTTATTTTCCATGGTGGTCTTCCCTACCACACCATCTCCTGCTGTCAATGAGAAACCCATATCCTCTTTATTTTAGAATTATCTCTACCATGTGGTTTCTCATCATTAGTGCTAGCTTCAATCATGAAGTTTACAATGGTGGTATTTTTTTTTTTTGCATTATTTTCTTCATTTGTGATCCTATCCATCATGCAACGAATTCTGAGCTGACATGTCTCATGGCCCATGCTAGGCTTTCCCGTTTTCTCTCTAAAGACGTTTTTTTTTTCCATGAATAGCCAGAAGGAGATGCTTTTCTTGCTACATTTCTGCCTTTGTGTACTTGCACACACAAATTCTTTTTTCCTTATTACAAAGATCCTGTGATGTTGAATGGCCCCAGGTTTACACTCAATACCCAGTTAGGCCACTCCAGTTAGACTCCACAGTTTGTCCTTGCAATACAAAGGATTTCCATCCTATCTGCTACTTCCAATTCCACTGTGAATTCACTTGAAAATGTAAGCATTTGGCTTAGTTCCAGTTTCTGTGCTTATTTCAGTTGTAGCTAGTCAAGGCTCTCTAAAAGAACCTTTCATTTATAAATGATGAAATTAATGCATAAATTAGTATATTACAGTACTGGGTATATTAGATAAACTAACATGGTATGGGACAGGTACTCCAACAATTGCTGTCTTTCTATTGAAAAGTCTGAGAACCCAGTCTATGATCAGTTAACAAGGCTGGATGTGACAGCAGCACCAGTCTGGAACTGACCATCTGCATGATGATCAGAGAACTGCTGATCTTAAGTCTGTGTTGGAATGCTAAAGAAGCACGTTCTTAATGGCAACGGCCACAACTCTGAGCTACATACAATCACCAGCATGAAGCAAAAATGGGCAAGCAAGAAACACTGTTTTACCTTTGGATCTCATTACCTATGTGCTGCTGTTGGAAGGTTAATTCCATCTGAAAATGCCTTCACAGAACTGTCTAAAGGCTTGGTGATTGCCAAATGCAACATCATTCAAGACTAGTCATAGCAATGATAGGGATTTAGCATTACTACTTTTGAGCAGCATTTCCACATGTGCAGAGTGAGAGTGAACTGAAGGCTCAGGCTGTGATTATTAAAATTACAAAGTTAGATGCAAGATTGTTACATCATCATTGGCATGATGAAGTCAGGTCTTAAGGCTCTTAGTTCAGATCTTGTAATTCCACAAATGAATAGATGGTTATCCAAATGTCTATTTACTATTACTATTATTATTATTATTATTATTATTATCATCATCATCATAATTATTATTACTATTAATATTATTACTATTACTAGTATTATTATTGGTTTTTCGAGACAAGGTTTCTCTGTGTAGCCCTGGGTGTCCTGGAACTCACTCTGTAGATCAGGCTGTCCTCAAACTCAGAAATCTGCCTGCCTCTGCCTCCCAAGTGCTAGGATTAAAGACGTGCCTCACCACTGCCCAGCCACATGTTTATTTATTAAGTACTACCCTTCCCCATGGCTTTGTTTCTTTACCTTCATTTTCCAAACATTCTGTGTGGTTTCCCTATTTCAAAAGATTACTTCAAATAAGTATTTCTTTTTAATTAATTAATTAACTAATTAATTAATGTGTGTGTCTATTTGTGTTTTTGTGTCTGTGTGCGTGTGTTTGTGTATGTATGTGTTTGTACCTGTCGCAGCATACGGGTGGAAGTGAGAAACACAGTTCTTACTTCACCTTCCACCATGTGAATTTGGGAGATTGAACTCATGTCCTTAGCCTTGACCCCAGCACTTCAACTTTCAAAGCTATCTCTCTGGTTCAAGTAAGTACTTCCTAAGCCTATAAAGTTAAGTATAATAGAACACGTAGACAGTATAGTATGTTCCACAGTCCTATAATGAAATGGAAAACAAATAAAATGAACTCACAAGTTGGTATGTAATTATATAATAGGGGAAATACATTGTCCAAATGTAACAGTTACTAGACCTATAAAATTTGAAGACTCCAAATGCACTCAGTATAGCCAAAACTTCAGTTTTCAGTCTCAATCCAAAGCTAATCATAGATACCATGCTTAATTATTAACACTCCTTCTTTAACGCGTGAGGAAAAAGTTGATAGGTGGACCATTCTATTGTGAATTTAATAGAATTTAGAAATAAATAAATATTCTAGTTATTTAAAATTCAAATAACTAGATTCAAATAATAAATGTATCCACACGCATTAGAATACCAGTTTTCCTATATAAGAGGTGTCAATGATTAACACCTCCATTGTTTCACAGAGACTTTGGTGGGGTTCTAACCCACTTAAGGATAGAAACTCACTAGATTTCAATGGGAAAACATAAATCTCCAATGGCCAATTGTTTCCTAGGTTTCTTTTTTTCTTTATTAGTTGAAAAAATTTTTAAGTTTTATTGCATTATGATGAGAAAAGTTATATGATTTCAATTTATCTGAATTTGCTAACATTTAAAAACATATTTTAAGTAAATAGAATTAAATCACATTCTTTTTTCCCTTTGTATCCCAATTCCTCCCAAAGAGCCCCCTTCAATACCTACAATATCTTCTTTTGTTATATTTTTTAAAATTTGTAAAATATTATAACAATAAAAATGAGTATTATAAAAGTTGTTATAAAACAACAATCAATTTAACAGTCTTATGTAGATGCTTGTCTATGGCAATACTGAAAATACATATGCTTTTCTCAATATAAATTTTATATTTTTGGTTGTGAGCCTAGCCTTTAACGGCTGAGCCATCTCTCCAGCCCTCAATATAAATTTTAAATAACTCCAAACATATTAACTGTATATTTCAAAATAATACATTGCTACTAATAGTTTCTTAAATGAACATACATATATAAAGTGTTTGTTTGTTAGTTTGTTTTGTATTTAGTAGAGCTTAAAATCTTGGCTCTTACTGTGGTAACTTGATACAAGAGTTACAAAAGTCAAGCAGAGCATTCAGTCTCACACTTTGTTCTTCTCTTACAAGCCCCCTCCCAATTTAATTGTCTACATTTCTTTTGGGTATACAAATACTATTAAAATATATAAGCTGTTGCTGGTCAGTGGTGGCACACATGTTTAATCCCAGTGTGTGGCAGGTGGATTTTTGAGTTTGAGGCCAGCTTGTTCTACAGAGTGAGTTCCAGGACAGCCAGGGCTACACAGAGAAACCCGTCTCAAAAAAAAAATATGTAAGCTGTTCTGAAAACCATAGTATAGTGTAAAAACATGAAATAAACAATACTACTAATAGAGAGGCTGAGAAAGGAGAAGCAAGATCTCAGAACCATTATGTTATACACAGCAAGACACTGTCATGAACAAACAAGCTGAAAGTGTATATGGATTGTATAATATTGGACCTATTTCTCCAATTACCAAATTGGATAGACCATTGGATGATTGTCAATAAATTTCTAATTCCTCATATTTTTGGATTTTAGTCAATTAGGATATGTTTGTAATATTAATTTTCATATTAAGATATTAAAAAAAGTAATTGTTACTTCCTGTTGTTTTTGTTGTAAGAGGTGGAATTAGGTTTGTGTGGGTTTGTTGAAAGATTACTTTCTTGCTTCTTCTAGGGTGTAGTTTTGTTCGCCTGTTGATGTTTTACATCTATTAGCCTTTGTAGGGATGGATTTGAGGAAAGATATTGTATAAATTTTGCTTTGTCATGGAATATCTTGTTTTCTTCATCTATGGTTATTGAGAGTTTTGCTGAGTATAGTAGCATGGTCTGGCATCTTAGGGTCTGTTTGACATCTGCCGTGGATCTTCTAGCTTTCATAGTCTCTGGTGAGAAGTCTGGTGTAATCCTGATAGGCTTGCCTTTATATGTTACTTGACATTTTTCCCTTAGTGCTTTTAAAATTCTTTGTTTAGTGCATTTGGTGTTTTAATTATTATGTAATAGGAGGAATTTCTTTTCTGGTCCAGTCTATTTAGAGTTCTATGGGCTTCTTGTATGTTCATGGGCATCTCTTTCTTTAGGTTAGGGAAATTTTCTTCTATAATTTTGTTGAAGATATTTACTGGCCCATTACATTGGGAGTCTTCACTCTCTTCTTTAGCTATTATCCTTAGGTTTGGTCTTCTCATTGCATCCTGGATTTCCTGGATGTTTTGGGTTAGAAGCTTTTTGCTTTTTGCATTTTCTTTGACTGTTTTGTCAATGATTTTTATGGTGTCTTCTGCCCCTGAGATTCTCTCTTCTATCTCTTGTATTCCGTTGGTGGTGATTGCATCTACAACTCCTGATTTCTTTCCTAGGTTTTTCTATCTCCGGGGTGGTCTCTCTTTCTGATTTCTTTATTGTTTCTATTTCCATTTTTAGATTCTGGATGATTTTGCCCATTCCCTTCACCTGTTTGATTGTATTTTCCTGTAGTTCTTTAAGGGATTTTTGTGTTTCCTCTTGAAGGGCTTCTAGCTGTTTACCTGTATTCTCCTGTATTTCTTTGAAGGTGCTATTTATGTCTTTCTTAAAGTCCTGTATCATCATCATGAGAAGTGATTTTATAACTGAATCTTGCTTTTCCGGTGTGGTGGCGTATCCAGGACTTGCTATGGTGGGAGTATTGGGTTCTGATGATGTCAAGTAAACTTGGTTTGTGTTGCTTATATTCTTACGATTGCTCCCTGCCATCTGGTTATCTCTAGTGCTACCAGCTCTTGCTAAATCTGACTGGTACCTGTCCTTCCTGTGATCCTGGTTGTGTCAGAATTCCTCAGAGTCAAACTGTCTCTGGGATCCTGTGATTCTGGGATGCTGTGACCCTGGGCTTGTTAGAGCACCTGGGAGTAGAGCTTCCTCTGGGTGTTTTGGGACTGGCTGCAGAGCTTGTGCCCAAGGTCTGCTCAGGGTACGGGCTTGACCAGACAGACCGGAAGTAACCCAAGTCACTGGGCTGGTAGATTTCCTTTGTGCCTTGGTCCTGCTGGTCCCAGTTACTCCCGGTGTTGGAACAGATGTTGTGTCCTCTTCACCTCTTATCCTGGGCATGTTAGAGTACCTGGGAGTGGAGCTTCCTCTGGGTGTTGTGGGACCAGAAGGAGCCTGAGCCACTCTGTTTCTTAGGTTTCTAATTTAGAATGCTAATTCTATCTAGGGTGCTCTCAAAAGGTGTTCTCACCTGGAATCTCAATTGGTATGTATGGGAAGGGATTTATATTAACACAAAGAAACAGAAATACAAACAGGGCAGAATATAGACAGATCACCAAAATGACATTTTTTGTTCAAATTTAATTTCATGTTTGTGATGATGTAAGTTTTTTTTAACTATTTCTACTTGATTCTTGCTTTCTGTCTCCAATGCTTTCTGGCAAGAAACATTTATTAAAAGTATTAAACACGTATTTTTTAATTTCATCATGACCTGAATATTGTGAGTAATGTTACTGTTAATGACTTTCCTTTATAGATGAGTCTAATAAAGCACACAGAAGTTAAGTAACATATAAAATGTTAACATCATTCTGGATAAATACATTCTGGATTAGTAGTGGGTGTTAACCTGGCTTCATCTACATCCAGGATAAGGACATTTCATCTTTGGTCTGTTGAAGATTTAGTATATATTCTGGAGATTCTAAGACTAGTAAACCTTAAACCCAAGATTGGCCTCATGAATTGTTATCAATGAGAGTTATGATATCACCATGACTTGAAGTCTAAATAGTATTAAACTAGTATTGGAACTACAACGAATTACTAAAAATTAATGGCTTAAGAATATAAAGATACATCAATTCTTTTAATCTAATGAGTCCAAATTTTGCTTACAGGTAGGTGTCTTGCTCTCCGGGAAATTTTTGGAGGTCAACCTCATTCATTTTCCTCCCTATGGATTCTAGAGTTTCACTCTTTGCTTTCTTTGTTCTGAGAATCTTTATTTTCAAAAAACTCGCAATTGCTCTCCTTTGTCATTGTGTCACTTTATTGTCTAGCCCCTTTGTCAAATCTTCTATGCTGTACCTATGTGACATATCCATCTTAAATTTAGTTTTTGCACAGATAAAACAGGAAAATCTATTATTACAAAATTCTTTACAAAAATATTATTGCTACATAGGGTTATATTCTACATAACATATTTTCTATATATAGCTTATGTAAGTCATTAGTCAGATTACCATATATATATATGTGTATGTGTGTGTTTGTATACATGTATGGTGGCTATTGACATACACCTGAGATGCCCACAGCATAATTATGACCATAGATAAGTCTTTAAGCAAAGCCTAGATCTAAAGAGCTATGTAGAAAGATTGATTCTATAATATATCTAAAGCATGGATAAGAATTTATATACAACTGACTTTCAGAGGAGTTAGATATGTTAACAACATTTATTCTAAATTGTTCTGTTTTCTGTTAGTTCTCTTACGAACTTATTCAATAATTTTTGCATCCTGATTTTCTTCATCACTGAGTGCTCCTGTGAAATCAGTTGACTTCAAGCACTGTTATGACATGCACTAATTTTAACAACAGGATGGACAAGACTAAAATGACTTTATATGGACATCCATCTGCTTGTTTTGAGTCTAGACAACATGTTCTCATTCTTCTGAGAAACCTGGTGAAGATCTGTGGACAATTGTTTCTTCAAAGTTCTTAAGTACCAGAGCTTCTGTATTTATAACAGTAGGTCTGGAATATGTGTTTGAAGAGATGCAGTCTGTCCACATAGCATGTGAGATTTATATGTGAATGGTACTCTAGGCTTACCATCCACCAACACTTCTCTGAAGCCCTCCTGCTTAAATTTACACAGCATTTTTACATTGTCTGAAGTGAATTGTGTAATGCTGTATAATTCCCATCATCCTTGAGGTTAGGAGACCAGATTACCAGTTTTCAATTTCAGAGACACAGGGACACAAGACACAGACAAAGATACAGAAAGAAAACTTTGGATTGATTTTCAATGGAAATATTATGAGATATGTAGGACCGGAGAAAGGACCAAATAAGTAACTATCTTGAAGTCCCATTTTAAAAATCATATTCTAAGCCATATTCTCAAAGGCACATTTTAAAAATATTATTTATTAGAAATTCCCTTCAATTAATGCACTCTAGTTTTCCTAAAGCCACTAAAAAGTAATATAGAGATTGAAACAAAGGAAGAATAGATTAAACATATTTTTTTCAAAGTTGTGTCTTAGATCTTTGAGTTTTCAAAGGAGCTGGATACCTTAAAGTTGGACTCAGAGATTTTCTCTGGAAAGCTTACACTTTTTAATTATTTTTCCAAAAAAAAAAAAAACCCCTTGTATATACTACGTGTTTATGATACACACGCATATTCCATACAAGCTAGCTATAATTTAAGTGAAGTTGTGACAGTGGGCTTTGTTTTCCATAGGAAAACAGTTGTGAAAATAGTCCCTTAAATTTTAAAATATTTTGCCCTTTAGTTGTGTTTTAGGATTACTGTTGCTGCAATAAAATATCATGAGCAAAGGGTTTATTTGGCTTACAATTCTACATCACTCTTGATTACTTAAAGAAGTCAGAACAGGAACTCAACAGGGTAAGAACCTGGAGGCAGGGTCTGATGCAGTGAACATAGAGGAGTCTTGCTTTGTAGGTTGTTTCTCATGGCTTGCTCAGCTTCCTTTCTTATAGAACTCAGGACCACCACCTGATGGGTAGCCCCACCTGCAATGGGCTGGGCTCCATTTAAAAAAAATTTTGAAGTCCCTTCATCTCCAATGACAGTAGCTTGTGCCAAGTTGACATAAAACTAACCAGCACAAGTGGCAACTTTCATATAATTTATTATTAAATTAACAATGAGAAAACTGGGGTGTATTAGAGGACAAAAATGAAATGACTTCATCAGATTTGCTCAATAGTTAGAAATAAATTCTTATTAGAATGTAAATATAAATGGCTCCTCCTACCTTGATCCTTTTGATCAGTGAATAAAGTCCTCAGAGCTATAGAAATGTTTTATAACCCTTTTCAAAACTCATCCTTTCATAGTGATCTCAGAGATAAAAATACAGCCATGGGGCACGAAGAAGGCTAATTTTGGCAGATAATGTAGGGTGAGTATTTCTATTAATATTTACCTCTGAACAATAGGTATCCACAAAATCCCAGATACATTCTCCTCTCCCCAAATCCAACATTGTCCTTGAAAGAGGACACAGACAAACCATCCATCTTTTACCCTCACCTTGCAGGAGAAATGACATTTAGCATCACATACTAATCCTTAGCTTTCAAGAAAAAAATAAAATGAAATTCTGCACTCATCCACTGCATCCATGATTTCTTCACTCATGTGGTGGTTAGGTCTGGAGAAAGGTGTGTGGCTGTTTTTGCATAGTTGTTTACAAACCCATCCTCCTCTTCAGAGGATGTACTCAGCTGAGATTAATTTTCCAAAGGAAAATTAGAAGAGCTGCAATCCTTCTGGTAAGGCCACTGGTTTCTTCAAGGAGCACCAAAGCGACCTTGCTCCTTCGCTTGACTGCATCCTAAGCAAAGACTATAATTGCAGTGACTTATGGTTGATGACAAGAGCTGACATTCTTTGAATACGTAAGGATTTTGTAAACTCATTTACATTCTACAACAACAAGCAAGCAAAGAAGAGAACAGGTGTTAAGTGTCCCACTACTGAGAAAATTACAGCTACAGAGGTTAAATAATCTGTCAATGTCGAACAGCTACTATATGTTAAACCACAGATCAAATTCCAAAATATTTATGTTACATTTCACTGTCAATCTCTTTTGATGTGTTTTTATTCTCTTCTTTTTTTCTAAGTCTATGCTGGCATCATAGGGAGGGGGAAGATCTTGAGGGATATTCATGGCAGTCTTTGCTTAAGTTATGTTTGCAGAATAAATGTTCAATAAACGTCACACTAAAAAGTCTTAAAGGGGGGTCACATATATTTGTTCATGTGCCTGTCAGTTCCATGCATTGTCTGCAGATCAAAGCACCAAACTAAAGTCACTAATCTTGTTGTCAGAAGTAGCTGCATTCTTTTCTTCAATATTCCAGAAATTGTTGAACATTATTCCTTTGCAAGGAACTCATTTCTCAGATCATATGAAGGTAAAGTCTGGGAATGGCTAGACAGGGTGTGCTAGCTTGCTTTTCTGTTGCCATGATAAAATGCTGAGCAAAACCATCCCAGGAAGGAAAGAGAGTGTTCTATCTCCGGACTCTCAGGTCACAATCCATTACTGAGGGAAGCCAGGGCAGGGGTTCAAGGTAGGACCAGGAAGGTAGGAACTGAAGCAAAGGACATGAGAGGAGTACTATTAACCAGGTTGTTCCACATGGCTTGCTCAGCTTGTTTTCTTACATAAACCAAGAGCATTGCTCAAGTTTGGCACTGCCCTCAGTGGACTGGGCATCCTACATCAATCATTAAATAAGAAATCCTCCACAGGCATGACCACAGCCCAGTGTGTTGGTTGCAATTACTCAACTAAGGTTTCCTTTTCCTAGGTTTGTTATTTGGGTCAAGTTCACAAGATCTAACTAGTATACCAAACAAGAGAAAGGCAGCGCACTTGAGTATGTTACGAGAGAAGGAGACATGAAGGCTACATTCTTTTATTAAAGAATACTGTGCTTCTTTTGGAAGAACCATAGCCATATTGCATTTAACTTTGAGAATGAGTACTGAGATCAAAGGATTAAATATTACTGAAATCACAACATACTATGCCAATAATACTACCGACCTGTGACTCTAGCGAGCATATAAACAACCAAAAAATTTAGCAGATAAGTGAGCCAATGAGGAGTGTTGTAACAAAAATAAAATAGAATGATGTTGTAACGTAGGGTGTGGCAAAACTTACTTTAGCGAGACTAATCTTAGGAAGTCTCCCCAGATATAATCCTAAGATTAGAATGTTCCAAGGAAGCCCTGTCTAGGAAATCTGGGAGACTGTTCTGATAAATACTTAGACTCAGTAAACCTGGAGATGGACAAACATGTAGTATTTGAGAAGCATCAAATAACACCACTACAGTGAAGGAAGAGGATAGTGGCTGATAGATGCTGCAAGGAAGGGTCCTGCCAATCCTGGTGGATGATATTTAGAACTTTCAGTTTATTCCTGTACATTAGCAGTTGATAGGGTTGATAGAAGTATTTAAACAAAGGAGTAATAAGGCATTGCTTAGAAAGACTTAAAAAAAGATCTTGGTAGAAAAAATATATCAAAGTAGAAGAAAGGGGGAAAAATGGAGCACTATATTTGCAACCAATAGGATTGGGTGGGGTGGATATTCATTGTGCAGTCTTGGAGTCCAATGCTATGGGTGTGAGGCAGTTGACTCAGGAGTTATAGCTTGCTGCTGCTGTAGTTTATATATGTACAGCAAACAAACCCAAACATCACAATAATTCAAATTATTTATTCAGAATAAAGCAATTTTTCCTCACAAGTTATTATACATTGTTTTTCTAGCATAGCTGTGACTTGAACTCAGGAATGATCCCACATCTAATGCACATGTGTGCACACTATAATGATGGGCATAATCTGTAACCATAAGTGTGGAAATGAAAAGAGAGACCCAGATGAGAGAGATTGTGAGGAAAAATCATCAGCTTCTTTTAGTACTGGCACAGCTTTTCAGTGTTATATCTGAGTGAAGCCTTGGCAAACCAAAACTAAGATCAAGTCAGGGACAAGATGGGAATATGGAGAGAAGTGTATGGAAAGGGAGAGAATGGAGGGGAAGAAGAGGTTAGAGAAGGCAGGAAGAGGCACAGAGCAAACAAGCATACTAAAACCAAAATGTATATGAAAGTAAAAAATATAGACAAACAGAAATAAACTTAGGAATTCCTTCTGATCTCGAGTAACACAAATCAAAAGGAAAACTGGACGTCAGAGTTTACAACACCAGTAGCATGCGTCACGGTTTTCTATGCAATTCAAACAAAAGATATACTGGATGCTTTAGAGAGAGAGAGAACCTGAAACTCTGAGAGGCAATCAACTTGTCCCAAACTCCTTAATTTTATGTTTGCAAGACCAAGATTAGAATTCAGACCTAGGGCTGGAGAGATGGCTCAGCGGTTAAGAGCACCAACTGCTCTACTGAAGGTCATGAGTTCAAATCCCAGCAACCACATGGTGGCTCACAGCCATCCGTAATGAGATCTGATGCCCTCTTCTTGGGTATCTGAAGGTAGCTACAGTGTACTTACATATAATAAATAAATTAATTAAAAAAATAATTCAGATCTATATAATACCAAAACATTTTCCCCATTGTAAACTGGTTTTGTCAATTGTTGGAGTATGTATAAATAACATCATATAGTATGGAATGTTTTATTCATGCAATATTTTTCAATATTTTGGTATGTAATCTTTTTGTCTTCTCATTACCTCTGTTATGTAACCCTCTACTGGGTTACTATATTTTTGAATTGATGCACACATGGGACATTTCTAGGTTTTAAAAAGTTATTTTTAGCCAAGTGTAGTGGAACATGACTTTAATCACAGCACTTGGGAGGCAGAGACAGGCAAATCTCTGAGTTTAAGTTCAGCTTGATCTACAGAGAAAGTTCCCGAACAGCCAACCAGTTATACAGAGAAACAGTTTTAAAAAAACAAAACCAGAAATATTTTAATTATAGAAATTCTGTTAAAATACCACCTACACATAAACAGTCCATTTGAGTCTGTTGATTTATATTTAGTAGAATTGCTAGACCATATATTTAGCTGTAGAATAGTGTCTCAAAGTCTTCCCCAAATGAGTTATACCAAATACCTTCAGTTTTAGAGACAGAAAAAAACGAGGTTCTGAGTTAAGAATTACCCAAAGAAGAGGGATCTGAGCTTGGACAAGAATCACAGTTGACAGCTTTCCAAACATATCATTTTCCAGGTCACCAACCATCTATTCTAGTGTGTTCCAAGACATATACTTAATAACTTATTCTTTATGTGGAGAAAGAGGGACACTCCTCTTTTGCTGGTGGGATTGCAAACTGGTACAATCACTCTAGAAATTAACCTGGAAGTTCCTCAGAAAATTGGAAAGATGCCCCACCACACCATAGGGGCAGATGCTCCACTATGTTCAAAGACGGCCTTATTTGTGATAGCTAGAAGCTGGAAAAAACTCATATGTCCTATAACAGAAGAATAAATACAGAAAATGTGGTTCATTTACACAATGAATACTATTCAGCTATTAAGAACAAGGACATCATGA
The DNA here is from genome assembly GCF_008632895.1 of Mastomys coucha. Taxonomy (NCBI): domain Eukaryota; kingdom Metazoa; phylum Chordata; class Mammalia; order Rodentia; family Muridae; genus Mastomys; species Mastomys coucha. The sequence goes on along the minus strand of NW_022196900.1, from coordinate 25,594,035 downwards.
GTTTTGTAGGCAAATGGATGGAACTAGAAAATATCATCCTGAGTGACGTAATTCAGACCCAATAGGACAAGCATGGTATGTACTCACTAACCAGTAGATATTAGCCAAAAAAAAAGTACAGATTTCCCAGAATACAATCCACAGAACTCAAGAAGGTAAACAAGCTGTAGGGCCAGAGTGAGGATGCCTCAGTCCCACTTGGGAGGGAGAAGAAAGTAATCAAGGGGTCAGGGGCAGAGAGGGACATGGGTTGGAGAGGGGACAGAGAGGGGAAAAAGGGAACATAATCACATGTTGGGGGGGAAAAACAGGAGTGAAGCCCTGAGGGCCAGCCGGCAGAATTAGTGGAAACAGGAAACCTTGGTAGGTAGGAGGTAGGGGGACCCTCCAGAATGTACCAGAGACCTAAGAGGTGAGAGACTCTCAGGATTCAAAGGGAGTCTTTAGATGAAATGTCTAACAGTGGGGAGAGGGAACTTGTAGAGTCTACCTCCAGTAAAGAGGCAGGGAGTCAAGTAGAAGGATTGGGTTGCAATCCCATAGTCAAAAATTCTGATCCTGAATTGTTCCTGTCTAAAATAACTGCAGGGATACAAATGGAGAAGAGACTGCCGGGGGCGGGGGATGAGGTCCAGTGACTGGCTCAAATTAGGATCCAACTCAAGGAGAGGCTCCAAGGCCTGGCACTATTACCGGTACCATGATGTACTTACAGACAGAAACCTAGCATAGCTACCCTTCCAGAGACCCAACAAGCAGCTGACCCAGACAGAAGCAAATTCTTACACTCAACGAATGGACAGAAGTCAGGAAGCCCAGTGGTTGAATTAGGGAAAGGCTGGAAGAAGTTGTGGAGGAGGGTGACCCCATAGTAAGACCAGCAGTCTTAACCAACCTGGTCACCCGAGATCTCTCAGACACTGAGCCACCAAGCAGTCAGCATACACTAGCTGATACAAGGTCCTCAACACATTTAAAGCAGAAGATTGCCTGGTCTGATCTCAGTGAGAGAAGAAATGCTTAACCCTGGAGAGACTTGAGGTCCCAGAGAGCAGGGAGGCCTGGTGAGGTGGAGTGAGGTGGGGACATCCTCTTGGAGACAGGGCAGAGAATGGAATGAAGAACTGTAGGAGGTTGGACCTGGAAGGAAATAACCATAATGACTGGACTGTAAAAACAAACACACAAACAAACAAAAAGAATGATGTGGATAAAGAAGAACACTCCTCCATTGCTGGAGGGATTATGAACTGGTACACCCATTCTAGAAATCAATCTTAAGTTTCCTCAGAAAATTAGAAGTATATCTACCTGAAGACCCAGCTGTACCACTCCTGGGTATATTCACAAAAGATGTTCCACCATAAAGACATGTGCTCCACTATGTTCCTAACAGCCTTATTTGTAATAGTCAGAAGCTGAAAACCACCCAGATGTTCCTCAACTGAAGAATGGATACAGAAAATGTGGGTCATTTACACAACAGAATACTGTTCAGTTATTAAAAAAGGAGGACATCATGAATTTTGCAGACAGGAACCTAGTATGGCTGACCTCTGAGAGACACTACCAGCAGCTGACTGAAACAGATGCAGATACTGTTTCATTGGACTGAGGTATGGATCCCCATGGAGCAATTAGGGGAAGAATTGAAGGTGCTGAAGGGGAGGAAGACCCCATAGGAAAACCAGCAGTCCCAACTAACCCAGACCCCTGGGAGATACCAGAGACTGAGCCACCAACCAGGCAGCATCCTCAGGCTGATCTGAAAAGCCTCCCTCCAGCCTCTGCACAAATATAACAGAAGACTGCCTGGTTTGGCCTCAGTGGGAACAGATGTGCCTGTTCCTGAAGAGACTTGAGGTCCCAGTGAGTGGGGGATACCCAGGATGTGGTGAGAGGGGGAGCATGATCTTGGAGACAATAGAGAGTGGAGTGGGAAAAGGAGCTGAGTGGGGGAGGGTAAAAGTGGGGTAATGGCTGGAATTCAAATAAATAAAATAACAAAAATACATTCTTTTATGGGACTGGAGAGATTGCTCAGTGTATAAGAGTGTAGAGTATTTCAGGAGCCCAAATTCATATCAGGTAGCTCCCAGCCACTTTTAACTCCAGTTCCAGGGGATCCAGAACACCTGGTCTCCACAAACATGTGTTATCACATGCGCAGACACAAACACACACTTAAAAGCATTAAAAATAATCTTTAAAACATGTATATGTTCAATCTGCTTTATAACTGAATTTTGTCAAAAACTGAAATACATTCATTATTCTTGTCCTTGTCTAGAAATCCAGGATAAAAACTTGTAAGAAGATGAATTTTGAAATCAATATTGGACAGCCTTTGAGGAAAGACTGTGTGGTGAGGATATAAGGCACCTGCTGGCTCTGTGTGTCTTGATGCATGCTTAACTTCTTCCAAAGAAGATGCTCCCAAAACAGAGACATTAGCTTTAGCTGAATGCCTTGTGAACAACAACCATTTTTTCCTAGAAGGACCTCCACATTTTCAAAAACTTCTTCTAATACCACTTTACCTTTATTTTCAGTACCATCACTTATAAAATCATCTCAATTTGATCAACAGTCAATCCTATCAGCGACCACCTCAACCTAAGCACATTAAAATATAATTGACCTACATTTTCCAAAAACATGACAGAATAGAACTCCTTCAGCCAGTTAACCTCATGGTGTTTTAATAAACCACAGCAGAGGCAGCTATATCCTATCTGAAGTGAGTGTGTGTACATTCCAGAACCATATCTGGATATAGTCACTATAGAAAAAGTATGCAAGAAGTATATTGACTTCATGGACAAAGAGGCTTGCAGGGATCTCATTGCTTACACTATCTGATAATTACCTTTCTATGGAAAATCCCTGTATTACTATTTTAATTTTATGACAAACAGTAAATAAACACCTTGTTAAGTTTCCATTCTTATCTCTGAGTCTCTGATAGACCCTTTCTTATCCTTCCTCCTTGTGTATGTAAGCTAGTAATTGACTTTGCCTACTTTTTTCAATTACATTCAAGCTCATCCTTAGGAATTTTCTCAGACAACCCCAGACTCATTTCTCACATAGACTTGGGGATAGGAAACACTGAGATCTATCTATCATTTTCCTACCTGAGCTAGGATTACAGATGTGCACATCCACCCTATGCTTTTTACATGGGTTCTGTGCATCTGAACTCTGGTACTATCTTGATTGAGGTCTCCCTAGGCCTCCCTCATTACGTGTTTCCTGTTGTCTCATTTATTCTCTCAATTATTATTGGCGATCTGCTATGTGCTACAGTCCTAACTTCACTGTTGACACTAATAATGGTATTACATTTTTGTGAGTTTGTTTTGAAAGGGAACATTATGCACTAGAGGCTTACAGTCCTCTGAAACTGCATGATGAGAAGCTTTGGAGATATTCCAGCTTGGAGAACTAGCTTTCAGGCTAGCTTCTAATTTCAGCATGAACAAGGTTTATAGCTAGTCCCCAGAATCCAGTGAGATGATGTGCATGAAAGGCATCATTGTCTAGCTTAATTATTGTAAGGAAGGATAAAGAAGATCAGGACAGAAAAAAAAGGCACAGTAAGTAGTTTAGCAACCAAGGTCAAACTGTATGTGTCTGAGAACCCACCAGTATGTGAATCGTTGGGGTGGTGTCTGGAAGACTATGAGACATCATACCATCCTTCTGACTCTATTCTCTAACCTCAAGACAAAGTAGTTCAGCAAACACCCTGCACTATGCTGAATAGAAATGGCTAAGAAAGGAAAGCTTTGGAGTCTGTCTTACTTACAGTTACCATTGCTGCAAAGGAAGATCATTACCAAAGAGAACTGTATGGGGAAAGGGTTTATTTAGCATATATTTTCACACTACTGTTAATCACTGAAGGAAGCCAAGACAGGAACTCAAATTGGGTAGGAAGCAGGAACTAGTGCTGGGGGGCGGGGCGGGGTGCATTGAGAGGCATTGCTTACTGGCTTGCTCCTTATAGCTTGCTATGCCTTCTTTCTTACAGAACCTGCTACTACTGGTCGAGCTGGACTAAGCTCTCCCTTGTCTGTCATTAAAAAAAAAAAAAAATGCCCTACATACTTGCCTACATCCCATCTTAAGGAGGTTTTTTTTTTGTTTTTTGTTTTTTGTTTTTTTTGTTTTTTTGGTTTTTTTTTTTTTTTTTTTTTTTTGTTTGTTTGTTTTTTCAGGTGAGACACCCTTCTCTCAGATGATTATAGATTGTGTCTTGTTGACATAGAAGTAACCAGCACAGAGTCTGTCTTTGAGGTTTGGGAAAGTCTCTTGTACCCTAACTGGAATGAGGCTTCTTTTCTGCTAAAATGGGAACAGTCCCAGGACATCATGAAACTATGTATAGAAAAATTTGCTGGCCTCTCATGGAGGCTGATAAATAATGGTTATCGGCCTTTTGCCTAACACAGCTTAAAAATAAGCAGAACTCCTTCTTCCAACTCCCTCTGCAACCCTCACTGGCCCTCCCTGGGTTTGTGTGGTTCTGCTCAGCAGATGGGCCCAGATTGCAGTCAGGGATGGTGAGTCACACAGCACACGTTAGTCATTCAGGTGCATTTGCGTTGGACTCTGGCTGGGAACCAGCCACAGTCTCAGCACTTGTGTATTTCCATGGACGATGAATGTCCCAGGGCTTGTTGTGAAATAAGAAGTTTATAAATTGTTATGTTCTACTGCTGACAGCCTTCTCCTTGCTCCTGATGTCCCGCAGCCTCTCAGTCCCTTGCTCCACTTGATGGAGAGGGAATTTGTGTGGACTGAAACACAACCAGGTGTCCTGCCCTGAAGGGGGGCTCACTATCGACTATGTCATTTTACCCTCATGTCAACGCTGTAACATTACTGTAGTGATCCTTCTCTTACAGAAATAAGCATAGAGGCCAAGAAAATGGGAAAGGATTGGCAGATTTCTTTTAGCTAGGAAGTACAGAGCTAAGATTCAAACTCAGAACTACATTTTCCAAAGGCATATTCCATATTATATAGTTTTAATCCAAGAAAAGATGATCTACTCATTTATTATTTTAGTTTTGGTCTACTTTGATTCTTATTATAGTCTTCGGAAATTGGCAGGAACCTGAATCTGAAACCTGGAGTGATCACAACAAAAGAAAATATTCACATTTATTTTTTTATTTTATCCCTTTTTTGGGAGATGGTTACATGAATTTATGTGTGTGACATTGGGTCACAAACTACAGCAGTATGTCAGAATTCTTTGTGGAGCTGAAATAGATTAGCTTTGTTTATAGCAAGATTATTTTTAAATTTGTATGTTTTGACTGCTGAGATGGATTTGAATTATGCCAACAGACAGAAGAAGCCAGGATGAACTTGAATATTGATAATTCAAGAAGGAAAAAGTTTTGAAAGGCATAGAAGACACAACTTTTTATCACTGTAACATGATTTAAAAGCCAGAAGAACTCACATTTTGTACTATTTCTAGGGAACAATTGATGAGATTTTGTGCTAATATGCAATTTTGAAGGTTATAAGTAGTATTAATAGATTCTAGGAACTGTAGAGCTGGGTTACCTGAATCTTTATTCATATCTGAAAAATTACAATTTTTCCAAATAAGTCTCTTGGATTTTTCCGGAGCAGGTCTATATACTCTGTATCATTATATGCAATAGCTACCTCCTATCATTTACTATGTCTGCCATCCATTGACTATGCTTTATCTGTCTGCTTATCTATTTCTATTTCTATTTCTATTTCTATCTATCTATCTATCATCTATCTATCATGTATCATCTATCTATCATCTCTATTTATCTATCTACCTACCTACCTTTCCAACTAGAAATCTAACTTTATATCTGTATGTCTCCATATCTCTTTACATTTTGAAGACACCTATAATGTTTGTTAGTATTCCTCTGAATAATTAAAAAAAAAACAAATAAAGCAAATTTTAAGGACAGACAGTTCTAGAACTAGGTTGTATGTGTTTGGAACACAGACAGTAATTTTGTAACAGTCATCTGTTTCTGCAGACACTTCTGAAGAGAAACAGATGTTCTCATGAACCTGGATCACATGAGCTAAAAGAAGTGAACTCTGAGACAAAGTATCAAGAACATTTGCATCTTGAAACACATTACCTCAAAGATGTTAGCTTTTAAAATAAGTTCCAATATCTAATTTTCCTTTATGTTAGCTAACATTCTATTTTGAAAATATATTTTGACTGTTGGACACCCTATGCACCCCAGAAGAGTTTCAGAAACATCATCCACATTTTTACAGAAATCCTTGGTAGAGTTTGACTGTAGTCATATAGGATATATAAATCAAGTTTTAAAGACTCTACAGTATCTTTTGACTTAAAAAAGTTGCCATCCTCTGCATATGTTCAAAATTCTGCATTCATTACTACTCTACACTGAGTTCTCTCACCATCTTGTTCTCTTGAGATACCCAGCCTATCTTCCTTCTAAAGCTGGGAAATGGAGAAATTCATTTTAGGAAATTAACTCTACATATATTTTTTTTATAATTTTAGTATGTGTTTTTAGGTTACATAATTCCAGATTGGCCTCTGTGGTTTTTACTGCTTCCTCTCCCTTTGGTCTGTCAATGTTTAAATTTTTGTTTTTCCAGCTCCTGCTGATTTTTCACAATACCCTCATTGCTGATTTTGAATGCATAGTCTGTCTTGTCTTATTTTATCCTAATATTTTAGCACTAGTTTAAGAGTTCTGATTATGTTGTGCCTTGTGGCTTGCTTCATGTTCTATGTGCTGGGAATGAATTGTGTTTCTTGGATATCTGGCTTATGATTTTCATCAAATATGGATTGTTATAAGTCATTATTTTTCATATACTTTATTTTGTTATCCCTCCAAGCTTCACTCTTCACCAAAGTACTCTTTGGGTACTCCAATTATGACACATTTGGTAGCTTCTAGGTATCCCTTGGCTCATTAATTACTTGGAGATGGTAGTGTCTGTCATATTTCTATATGTAACAGCATTTGTTTCACTAGTAATTAGTAATTATCATATGGGTTGAGATGGAAACTATTCAACTGACCTGCTTCCTATCATTCCTAATTGGAGGACTGACTGATTCATACAATAATTATTACAACAGTATAGTCCAAATGGTAATTTTTATATCACTTCCCTAACAATTATCCTAAGCCCAGAATGTGTATGTGTGTGTGTCTGTGTATGTCAGTATGTCTCTGTGTGTGTCAGTGTGTCTCTGTGTGTGTCTGTGTGTGTTTGGATGTTTTACCTCATGTATGTTTGTGCACCATATGTATGCAGTATCTCTGGAGACCAGAGAATGATGGTAGAGTTCTCTGCGACTGGAGTTACAGACAACTGGAAGCCAGCATGTTGGTGCTGGAGATTGACCTGTGTACTCTGGAAGATCAGCTAGTACTCTTAACCTCTGAGCTATCATTCCAGCCATCTAAGTCACATTTTATGCATTATTGTCTTTGTATAATCATTGGTAATTTCATGCTTCTCAAAAGTAGTGTTTCCACAAAAGGAAAAATTACTTAAAGCTGTATGAATTTTTATATCATTAAAAGCTTGATTGAAGATGTTCATCATTCATTAATATTTGAAGTCAACATAAAAAATAACTGTACTTACCATTACATGTTCCAAACTTGTAATTGATATCCCATGCCATAATTTGATTTTTCAATGCCTTCATGAAATCATTTATTTACATGCATATTTATTCTAAAAGGGAATTAAAATACAAAATTTCAAAACAGATAAAAATTATGGAAGCTTCAAAAACTAGCATAACTGGTTAGTAATGTTATGATGTAATATGCTTTCACTTTAGTGATGCCTATTGGAAGCATTATTTTGTCCAGAAAATAGAATACTCCAGACTGTGCCCAAAGAAGAGCAGCAGTAGCCTATGATTTACAATGTCTGCAATGCCACAATTATGCAGGATCAGGAACTTCCTAAATAGCACATCTTCACTGGTCTATCATTATTTCAATAAAGTCATACTTCTTGCAAAGGGCTTTTTCCAAGAGATTGAACTTGGGCCTTGATTACATGCTACTCTATGAATATCTTGGTTTTTATGTTAATGATGTCTTGACCAATGTGAATGATGGTCTTTGTGTAGTGGGGATTTCCAAAACTACCTGTAAATATGTGTGGAGTATTGACTGAAAAGCATGGTGTTGAATTCTTAAAAATACACTAGAAAGCACATTTAAAAGGTACATCAGGGCAATTTGTATAAGCAGCAGTGTGTATACATGCTTAGGTGGCTTTTATAATATTTAATTTTAAAAGATAAAGACATACACACATTTACTGCTCTTTTGTCAAGGAATTTAGGCACATCTTACCACTAAATATTGAAAAAAAAGGTGTGTGATTTATCTATCTGATTATAAATATGTAAATAAGAACATGAAAAATTTATTTACATGTAACATCTTAAAAAATGTAAATGGGATTATATAACAAGACTTTCTTACAAATGACAGAAAATATGTAATCCTTAATGGCACAGTTATAATGCATATTGAACTTTCTAGACTTCCTGCATTTATTTTGATGCACTTTTGTAATAATTTCCAGATTATTGGCTTCTTCTGTGAATAATTCTCTAATAAAATAAGTATCTGCACACAGTTGCCAAAGTTTCAGCACAAAAATCTATGTCAGAAATGTTTTTGGTATTTAAAAAGTAGACAATATTTTTAACCTAAAGAGAAACAATATAAGTTTATTAAGTCTGAAAGGAAGAAAAGGAATTGGAAGCAAAGAGATAGACCTAGAGATAGATGATAGATAGATAGATGATATATAAATGATAGATAGATAGATAGATAGATAGATAGATAGATAGATAGATAGATATGATAGATAGATGGATAGATAGATATGATAGATAGATGGATGGATAGATTCACTATTGAAGGACTGATCCAAATAATAGTTCAAATAATAGAACTTCACTGATTTGCACTCATCTTCTCAACAAGAAGATAACATTTTAGTCTTAGTGACCAGGTATGTTTTCTTTGAGAAGATCAAGATTTAGAAGACACCAGAAGCAGGAACATGGTGTTCCAAAACAACAATACAACAACAAAGTTAGTTTGGAGCAAAATCACTAAAATGGAAATTCAGCTAATTCAGTCTGACAAGAGTAATGTAAGAAAAGCAATGATGGAAAATTTGAATTTTAGGTTGGAACTAGATTTGTGACCAGTCTTGGATGACATCCTCAAAGTGACAGTCCTTGGATGACATCCTCAGAGTGAAGGATGCTGTCATCTGCCTTACCAGCATTCATTGCCCTGTTTAATGACTTGTGTCTTTGGCTAGAAATTCTTTAACTCATGCTTCCAATTCCACCAAAACTGTCAGACTAATGGAATGCTTCATCTTTTTATGGGTCATCTTAGAGGTAGATTTTAAACTTCAATGTTAGGCGATTCCTTCCTATTTCTGTGTAGACCCAGTAAGTGGTCAAGAGTTAACGTGTAACCTGTGATAAAAGAAGAGCAATATAACCAATGACAAATACATGCAATCCAATCTGATTGTCTCTTTGTATATGGATTATATAGCATAGTGACAGGTTTCCTATGTCTTTCTGAACCATTTTCCATCATGTGGGGAAATATGTTAGAAAGCAAAATTTAAATTTGGAGGCAAACCAAGAGTAACAAACAAACAAACAACCCCCTCCAAAAAAAACAATAAAATGTCTGACATTTATCAACTAGTGCCTAAAGCTCAAGTCAACACTGAGTTTTTTTTTAAACTGGTATAAGCTTGTTATTCCTCCTTGTCATCAACTTTTCATGACAGTTTTATTTTTTCAAACAGGAACAAAATGTGATGTGTGGTATGAAAGGACTATATAATTCCAAGTTACTGCACAAGGTATATTGAAATAGGTATATTTGAAAGAAAAGAGGGTGGTATTAGAACAATATACTTATTTCAACAGATGAACACTGATTTTTAGATATTGCATTTTGGAAATAGAAATATGGCAAAATAAGGAAATATTAACTTTATTTGTTTCATTTCTCTTACTGTGATAAAATACTTTGACAGGAAGTGACTTAGAGGAGAAAGGGGTTTATTTCAGCTTATAATTCTAGGTTACAGTCAGTTGCTGTGGGAGAAGTGTGGGCAGAAACCTCAAACAATTACTAACATCACATTCATAGTCAATAACAGAGGAATGAATGCATGGACATTTACAAAAATACCAGCTTGCTGACTTGTGTTCAGCTCAATTTCCCCACTCAGGAAGCTTTGCCTAGGGAATAGTGTCATCGAGAGTAGACTGGGTCTTCTCACATCAATTAACTTAATTAAAATACTTCTCCACAGTCATGTCCATAGGCCAAATCAATCTAGTCAACCTCCTTCAGAAACTCTTCCCAGGTGATTATATGTTGTGTCAAGCTGACAACTGAAAACTATACAGCCCAGTAACTGAAGTAACTTCAGTCTGATAGCTGAGTGACACATGTTGTCAATTTTTTATTCTATTTTTTGCTTTCTGTAACCACAAGTGTAGAACACACTAAAATGTATTTCCAGGTGAACACTGTATAAGAAAAAAATGCTTTTTAGAATGGAAAGACTACCTGAATATACATTTCTTTTTTAGATTATAGTTTACCAAGTTCTTGGGTCTCAACTATGGTGGAATTCCAACTGTAGAAATAAAGTAGTAGGGAAAAGAGGAAGGATAGATGGAGTATCAAGGAAAGATAGGTGGGAATAGGAGGAAAGATTGGGATGGGTTCCAGAAAAGTCTCAATATATACAGACTCTAATACACTGACTGAAGGAAATGAAATAAAAATATACAATATTGATAAGGATGGTAATTATACAACTAACAAAGCTATAGGTTGTGTTGAGATATTAGCAAATGTCAGCTGGTGTGTAAGCAAATTATATGGACTAATTCTTTCAACTCTTAGGAAAGAACCCTGCCTAATGAAGAGTAAGGAAGAATTCGAGTGGGTCTGAAATACAAGCATGTCTGGCCACAGTATGTGGAAACAAGATTAACAAAAATAAATGTCTCCTTCAGTCATTCAGCTCCCTAGTTGGACTTTTTACTTATCTCCTGAACTGTGAACACAAATCTGTAACAGTTCACTGCCTTGCTCACTCAACTTGGATATCCTTTTTTCCTGCCATACTAATCATAGTTTTCTGAAAGAAAATAGCATGACCTGTTGAATTTCCTTCTTTCTGTGGTAAGAGATATCCCTGCATTGGTCCTTGTTGGACAATAAAGTGGATATTTATTAATTGCATACCATGAAAGAATGGGCTCAAAGAAGGATCAGACTAGGAAGAGAACACCGTGGGTAATAAAGAATGTGTATATGTTTAGGCAAGAACTCAAAAACAAGAATTGGGCCAGAGAATGAGCATAATTAGACTTTCTTTTCAGGGTCCTGGTATCTGGTGTGGTTGGGGTATTTCTGCAGGGAATAACAAATTGTGTTTATTTATGTGTGTGATCCTCACAAGCCTTTCAAAAGGCTAGATAATACCTGGGGAATACAACTTCAAGTGGTCTCCATAAACATTCTTGGTGGTCAGTTTAAGAGTTTTGTTGGTAAAGATGGGCAATGAAAACAAAGTAAGAAATAGTCAAGGAGAGAAATACTAAAAAAGCCAATTTCCTTCCACAGGCACTTAAGTAATTAAAATAATAAAAAATTACTCATATAGATAGAGTTGGTCAGCACATTTTTTCATAGAATGAAGTAAACACATAACTCCTATGGGGAAATGGTATTTTAGCTGATAGGACATCCAGGACCAAGAAGGTAGAATAAACTAGATTTAAACAAACAATTTGACATGGAACTGCAAAAGGCATTGTGAAATTCTGCAAAACTACAAATTTAATTTCCCTGGAATATACTTCAGCCTAGTGTAACTCTGACAATTATTCATGTTGGAGAGGAAAAGAGAAATGGAGACAATGTGAAAGCAAACATCCAGTCATCAGATTTCAGAATACCAGTGTCCAGAAAATACCTAGGTTGACTTCTTTTCCCCTGAAGTCTAAACCAGCCTCCCAACCCTGTTGTGTTTAAATGTCTTTTTCTCTCACTATTTCTCTCTTTCATTATCCCCACACTCTCTTACTGTATGTTTCTTTCTTCCTTTCCTCTCTCTCTCTCTCTCTCTCTCTCTCTCTCTCTCTCCTTTCCTCCGTCCCTTTTTCCCTCCCTCCCTCCCTTCTCACTTTCAGTTAGTCTGTTTGTCTATCTCTCTGTATGTATTACTGGAAATTGAATGCAGTCACTGAGCATGCTATTAAGCAAGTGCTCTAATACCTAAGTATATCTTAAGTTCTCCAATTATATCATTCCATTAGCAGTAAAATTCAGTCAAACTGAGCATGTTTGTCTGCTAGTAAAGAGTGAGATTCATGTGAGGATAGACAGCTGAAGAGAATTCAAGGACTTATAAACTGACAATTTATTCACTTTGGGTTGAAGCTGCTAATTCAGTTCACACTAGGCACAAGGCATCATACACAAGTGGGCATAGGCATACAGGGGTACAGACATACATGAGCAGGCTCTGGCCCTTGGCTTCAAAGGTGTATTCATACAGTGACATAGAAGTGGCACTCTTACAGTAATAGTTACACAACAGATTACATGGCTATTTACTTTTGGGGAGTTCTTGGACATGTGATTTCAGCCATTTTGGGCTGACTCATAGCCCTCCAGATGTTCAGTGTCAGTTCTGTTTTAGCTGATTCATCAGGATATCTATATTAGTGTCATGTTGTTTAAACATAAGCTGATTCTTACAGCCCACTATTCCCAACAAACCCATATCCTAGAACTTGGGAAGTGGAGCTATGAGAATCACAATTAATTAAGGCAGTCCATTCTCCCAGCCTAGACCACAGAATGAGACATTCTCAAAAGAAACAAAGATAGGGGTTGCTCCTGGGAAAGAAGCTACAAGGAACCACAATTTATAGAAGTTATCAGCCTTCCTGTTGGCCAGAAGATACTTAATCGTCTTTTGGACATAAGGCTGGCTTACCTTATAATTTTTGTTTTGTGATTTTGACTCCCTATATAAAAAAGTTTGTGTGGATTTTGAAAGATAATAATTGTAACATTTTATTATTCTCTACTGGCCAGCATTCAGGCTATCAAATGGATTCTCAAGACTCAATGCATTACCTTTCTCTTACTTATACAGTACAAGATCTTCTGCCCAGGGAATGGCACCACTCACAATTGGAAAGTCTTCCTACTTTAAATAATGCCATCAAGGTGATCTTCCAAAGCATTCTCAAAGGTTCATTTAGCTGTTGATTTTAGATAATCTTAAGGAGAAAGTTCATATAACTATCACAATTTGACATCCAGGCTTCAGGCTTTATTCCCTCTTTAGTCTATAGGCTGCTCTCAGCTAACACACAGCTTTTGAGAATACCACAGAATGTTAGCACTGTCCTTAACGCTTTTAGTTTGATATTCAAAAAAAAGAGAGAACTGCTATTATATTCCTCAGGATAAAATATTTACTCCTCCATCCCTTCTCTCTGTTGATCTTCACTGTACCTCCATTCATGCTTCTTGCAAATTGAGTCCTATATTACTCTGTATCAGAACAAATCCTAGATAAGCAAAACAGAATGTATTGTGACACAACACATTCTAAAGTGTCTTGAGCAAGAGTATCATTCATGTCAATTTTGGGAAAAGGTATGTAAAATGATCCAGAGATCATTTACAGTAGTATCTATGAAAAAACTACTCATGAAGAGTGTGAAAGAATGTGTGAATTCTGAATGAATACAGTATTTGTAGATAATTTTACAACCCACATAAGTGGTAGACCCTAGCAGAAAACCACTAAATATCTGTGGTGAATATCTTTAAATCAAGTACAATATTTTTAAAAGATCTGTTGATAGATGAAACAATATTTACAATTGGCTTTAAAATAGATTTTGTGCTAGGCTTTTTGTCAAAATCCCTATTCAAGTTCCAGATACATTCATACATTCATATGCAAGGTGACTGCTTCTAAAATTCCACAATGGCCTAATCCTTTCAGAAGGTACAAGGGTGAGGACATCCCAGTCAATTGTCTGGCTAATGTTCTGACTATGAGTTAGTTACAAGTCAAAAATTACATTCTTTGAAGGTGGTCGTTTATATTGTCTCTCAGTCACATACACAAGGGGGACAATTTTATACATGTTTCTCAGATTAGGCAAATACTAGGGATTGAGAATGGACTAGAAAAAAGGCCTATTAAGAAAATGTTTCAAATGCAACTGAAACTTTACTGAATTTAACTTCTGAATCTCATGTTGGGTTTGTTGTTGTTGTTAGTGTTTTCTGAAAAATTAATTCATCTCTGTGGTCTTATACTGCTTCATCTATAAACTACATGGGATAACAAGTTACACATTCTTAATTAAAAACTAAATGTTGAGAGTATCCATTAATTTCATGTTTGTTTATATAATTTTGTAGGTATAGTTTTTTTCATATCTATCTCATCTACAGAGAAGATTCCTAAGGAAATTGAAAGATTTCTTGAAAACAGTCTGTTAGTATCACCCAGAATAGACCCAAATAGCTCCCAGTAGACTCAGCTAGAAAATGTTGAGTAGAGAAAAGACATTTGAATTCTTGGCTCTTCTAGGACTAACCCCAGTAATCATCCAAACAAGCCACATTTTTAGCAGCACAGTTGGAAGCACTGTAAGTCAATTCCTCCCTGGGTATCACTCAATGCATGCTTACAGTTTATCAATGCTAAACTCTACATTCCACATTTATAACAATGAACTCCTAATAGATGATTAATAGTGAGCCAAGATATATCTGCACCTTTTCAAGAAGTCAAAAAAGTAAGCATGTTCCAAAGTAACAGAACATATTTTTTATATCATAGATGAACATGATCCTATTCTAAATTTAAATTCATTCCTTTGAATATTTTGTACTACTATTTAGGCATTTAAAATTTGAAAAACAGAGATTTATATTAAATCAAATGATTTACTGACAATAAAACATTTGAAATAAAATAAAACTTTTATGACCTAGGTGGAGTTAGTGGACAAAACCAGAATGCACAGATGTTATCATCAACACATTCTTCTAGTAAATGTGAGGTGTTAAATCAGTTCTATCTCTGCAAGCTCCAAACATGCATTGAACTTTATCATGTAAATTGAATTGTATCATGTAAACCAGGGAAAATATCTATTTTATACAAATAAATCATAAATACATAAATAAACTACTACTTGTGCAATATTATGCAACAATCCAAGGAAGAGATGATCATTTTTTAAATAGACAAGATAGAGAGTCAGGTTTAAGACCTTCAAAATACTTACTGAATATTTATTAATGGAAATAGGGGAGCATTAGAGGAGTCACCTGAGATGACATCATGTTGTAGAGTTTATTACAGAGTTAGCACTTAATATTGACTGCTTTTAAGCAATTGGAAAACATTACATAATGGACAAGCCACTCAAAGGGTTCACCACATTCCTCCCCTTTTTGTTATTATAATGAAGTACTTGAGATATAATAATTTTTAAAAAGAGATTTATCTTATCTCACAGTTTTGAAGCACAGTACTGATTCTATCAAAAGTCATTTTGCTAACAGAGTCCTGAGGTCCCATAAAGTGCCTCATAACAGAATGCCAAGAGAGCATTTCTGTAGCGATGTCCGTTGCTCTTCTTCCCAAGACACCAGAACTCAATGATGGGGATCTGCCTTGATGTTATTCTTTAATCTAACTATTTCCGCAAAGTCCACTCATAAACATGAAGTATAATCAAGTGTTTTTCACCCTTTTAATAACTTTAAAGTAGATATTACTTTTCAACACATGTGATCAGACATATTCAGACTACATTCATACCACAGTATCCCCAGTTCCAAATGATAAGTAGAAAGTAATGGTGGAAAGATGTAGGTGGTAATAAAAACCTTAGAGTTGTTTCAATAGTTCAGATAATACAACTGAGTTCAAAACCAGGGAACTGACAGTGAAATGAAGAAAATGAGATGTTCATTGAAAGCAGGTGAGATATAAATGAGAGGACATGTGAATTAACATGAGGAAAAGGAGAATATGTGTCATATAGTTCTAATTAGATGTGGCTACTAGATAAAACATGGCTCAAACATTCTTATGTTATGTTAATATTCCTCAACAAGCGAGGCAGTGTGTTTTTGGAATTATATACATCTATATTATGTCCCTCCTGCATGAGTTTACTACTCAGGAAATAAGAACCCTTGTACTTCCAACCTATATAGGAAGAAATAATCCTACATCAAGATTGTGTGTAGATGTAAATCATGTTTGCCCCATATTGTTCTCAGAAATGTGTAGGATTGTTAGCAACAGGCACATTACAAGATGAAACCTTCTCAGTACCAATGACCAATGCCTCAGCTCCACAGGAGTGCAAAGCATTCCTCAGATGACAAAACATTCATCTTCCTCGGGTCCAACTCTTTGTTAATAGTCCATACCGAAATTGACCACAATAGTTTCTCTGCCCCCAAATTTACTACCAGAAGACCACACTCATACAGAATGTTCAAGCTACAGTTAGTTAAGCCTGTCTTTTATTCAGCTGTAGACAATAACCCTGCATTACTACTCAACTGCATATAATAAAGAGGTTTATCTTCTGCTTCTCCTTCAGAGAGCGCAGGACATCCAGTCCAAGCTGTTCTGTGTATATGTCTCTGTGCTTTTTTCATTCCCTCATTGTCCTTAGTCAGGATTCTGGTACTGATACTAATCAAAGCTACAACAGTCAATGTTACTTCCTTGATTGTAGAACTCTCTCTACTCTCTCTCTCTCTCTCTCTCTCTCTCTCTCTCTCTCTCACACACACACACACACACACACACACACACACATACACACACAAATATTCAAATGTGCATGTGTTTGCCTGGCAAATTCCTACCTATGCTTTAACCACAATTAAAATATCATGTCTTTGCTGAATAGTCAACATTGGCTCTACACTCAAAGGCAGAATTTATTCATTATCTTCACTCCTAAGGTGGTTTGCATATATGTGCCATATTTATTTCTGTTAGCAAATATTAATTAAGCCTAAGAACATGCCAGGGGCTCAGACACATTGATAAAAATTACCATAGAAGTTGCCACTACCATAGAATTGGGCTTTTAGAGGCAAACCTGACTAAGAGTGGCCAAATGTCTGTGTGTTAAGAACAATATTTGTACTTGAAAATATAATCTTTAAGTTTAACTAAGGCACAGGTCAACTGAATTGGATTAAAATATAACTATCAAGATGGTGTAAGAAACCAATATAAAATTTCTTTCATGACCATAGAGGAGCTAGAACTAATGGAACACTAGAACATAAAAAAGTGCAGGTATATAGAGACTATATTCAAAATCCCATTCATTTGTCTAGGGTTGAAGTACCCACACCTAGTCAAAGACCTATAAAAAGAACGAAGGAATGCTGCAAGTGGGAGAAAGTCTTTCCCAGGGAAGTCCCCCCCAAAACACTACCCAACACCAAGTGATCATCCTTAAAATTATATCTGTATCAATGTCTATCTATCTATCTATATATATATCTACATCTATAGATAAAGATACAGGTATGGATTTAACAGGTTGCATTTTTTATGTTTACGAGTGTGTGTGTGTGTGTGTG
>NW_022196900.1:25561894-25575960 GCF_008632895.1 Mastomys coucha | reverse complement strand
TTTAAAAAAAAAAAAAGAAAAAAAAAGAAAAAGAAGTCACAAATTTGAGAGACAGAAAGGGAATACATAGAAGGTTTTGGAGAAAGGAAAGAAAAAGAGGAAAATTGTGTAATTGTATTTCAATTTTAAAAGGTTTTAAGTTAAAAATGAGAAAAAGCAAAAACTGCATTTATTTGAGATGGGAATTGGGTCTAAGAGCCATTGAAATGACTATATTAATTGGTTTGTTTGTTTGTTTTAGAAAACTTAACCTATAGAATGACCGTAGGTTAAAGATATTAGTTAAATTGGCTTCAAGAATATTGTATGGATCTTCTAAAGATGCTGTCCTCACACTAGAAAGTCTAAACCAATCTCCTAGTAGCTGCTTGGTCCATAAGGCCAGATGTCTCAACATCCCCAATCTCACATGAATTGCTTAAGGATCCCAGAGAGACAGTGATCAGTCCAGGTTAGAAAGTCAACCAATCCAGATCCCAGGGAGCTCCCAGAGACTGAGCCACCAGCTAGAAGCATACACAGGCTGGTCTGAGGTCCCTGGCTCTTATGTAGCAGAGGTCTATCTGGTATGGCCTCAGTGCGAGAAGATATGCTTAATCCTTGATAGCCTAGAGGTCCCAGAGAAGGGGAAGGTCTAGTGGCGGGAGCAACCACTCAAAGGCAAGGGGGAGGAGGAATGGACTCAGAAACTGTGGGTAGGAGGACTGAGGGGAACAATAACTGGAATGTAAATAAATAAAGTAATTTAAATTTAAAAAATAAACTCTTTGTCCACATTATAAACTACCTTATTAATAAATTACTTTATTAATGATTAACGATCATACCAAACCCAAACCAGTGCTTATCTGCTTTTATCATGTTGTTCTTATACTATTACTGAAGAAGCATCAATAAAATGAAGTGAAATTAAAGAAAAAAAAAAAAGAAAGTCAAAGAGTCTGGATAGTGGCTGCTGTGGCAGCACAATAGGTTAGATGAACTCACCAAGACAATAGATGAATACATCTGGAATGCAAAGACAAGCAAATGAAAGCTATTCTCCAGGGCCATCTTAAAATCAGGTTGGGTGTCTTCACTCCAGTGAATCACATTCCATGGCCACTTGTCTTTTAATTGTTGAGATATATTAATATTATATGTAAACATATATGAAATATGTTAATATGTTACTAATATAGCATATATTATGTATTAGGACATATCATTATATGTATAATACAATATATAATAGTATATATATGCATATATATGATATATAATACATATATATATATATATATATTAGTAAATACATCCATAAAACCTACTCAGACCATATAACATTACTATTACATATATGATTTCAGGGCTGATGACATGGATGACCAAACTGGATGACCAATTTGGGGCTATTCCCTGGAAAAGAAGAAAATCCCTCACAGGAATTTCCAGAGATTACTCTCAATTACATATACATTCACAAGCATATCAGAGTCTTGTCTTATGATTGATTCTATATATTGTCAAGTTGTCAATCAACATTAACCACCACAGTAAGTCAAAGTCTTTTGGAATATGTTGCTCTAACCTAATAAACAGTATTTTCTTCAAGCACATCAAGGCTGAAAATTGGAAACTTCTGGAAACTTTGTCTTTATGCATGAAGTGATGGTCTGACTTTGACTTAAAGTTATACTTTGTTGGGGACTTTCAGGAACAGCCTTGGCAAAGAGAAAGAAAATAATTCATAATCTCTGAGCCTTTTCATGACTTCCTGGACAATCTCTCACTAAAGCTCAAAAACAGAGGAAACTGTCATGAAGGATCTAGACTCCTATGTGTTTTGGAGGCAAGTTTTAAATGAGTGAATGAACGAATACTTCCATCAGAGAATCAAAGAGGCAGCCATCAAAGACAATGTGAGGAATCTAACGCAGAAGTGAATTATGAAATCAGGAATGGTCACAAATATAAATTAATGACAAACACAATAAAGAGTGGCAAATGAGTACATCTTTGTGGGCATGAGTAACCATGGGAGGAGAAGGAAGTGTGACTGTTGCAGTGAGTAAATATATGCATAGCTGGTGATTAATGGATAATGGATAATAAACTTTAAAATGAAGATTTATACAACTAAACATTGTTAGATAGATGCTGTATTGGTAGGAATTGGCTTCAGAATCCATTAAGATAATACATTTTCAAAAATCCTCCCACTTGAAGAAGAGATTGTTTCAATGAGCTTGTGTATGTGTGTGTGTGTGTGTGTGTGTGTGTGCATATGTATTTTCATAGAAGTGGCCTTAAATTTCCCAAAACATTATTTGATATATCTTTGCCAAACTGAAAAACAAAGAAAACAAATAGAAATATGGTAGTGGCTGTAGATGTCACTAGGAAAGCTCAAATGGGTGCCTCTCCAAGCAATGAACTCATAGACATTAACTAAAGACTATACCAAGATCTGGACTTAGGTTCTTTAAAACAAGAAGCATTTTATTAGTATGAACAGTAACCTTGTAAAAATAAATGCACAGTCTCTCTTCTATATCAAATTCCCCCAGGTACTGGCAAATAATCCAAGAATTGTTGCATACTGACATACAGAACTGCCAAGGGACTGCAATATCCTCACACAGAAAAGATCCTTGCCCAATTTGTCTGTTGTCTTTTTCTCCTATTGACAGTGTCCTTTGCCTTACAGAAGCTTTGAAATTTTATGAGGTCCCATTCATCAATTCTTGATCTTAGACCATAAGCCATTGGTGTTCTGTTCAGGAAAATTTCCCCTGTGCCCATGTGTTTGGGGCTTTTCCCCACTTTCTCTTCTATTAGATTCAGTGTATCTCATTTTATGTGGAAGTCTCTGATCCTCTTGGACTTGAGTTTTGTATAGGAAGATAAGAATGGATCAATTTGTGTTCTTCTATATGTTGACCACCAGTTGAACCAACCCCATTTGTTGAAAATGCTGTCTTTTTTCCATTGAATGGTTCTAGTTCCTTTGTCAAAGATCAAGTAACTATAGATGTGTGGGTTCATTCACATACAAAATGCGGCACTAGAAGAAGGAAGACTTAAGTGTGGATACTTCAGTGCTTCTTAGAAGGGGCAACAAAATACTCACAGGAGGAAATATAGAGACAAAGTGTGGAGCAGAGACTGAAGGAAAGGCCAACCAGAGACTGTTCCACCTGTGTATCCATCCCATGTACAGTTGTCAAACCTGGAAGCTATTGAGGATGCCGGGAAGTGCTTGCTGACAGGAGCCTAATATAGCTGTCTCCTGATAGGCTCTGCCAGAGCCTGAAAAATACAGAGGTCAATGCTCCCAAGACTGAACATGGGGTCCCCAATGGAGGAGTTATAGAAAGGACTGATAGAGCTAAAGAACAGTATCATAGGAAGAATAATATCAATCAACCAGACTCCCAGAGCTCCCAGGGACTAAACCACCAACCAAAGAGTACACATGGAGCAACCAATGGCTCCAGACATGTATGTGGCAGAGGATGATCCTGTTGGACATCAGTGGGAGGAGCAGTCCTTGGTCCTGCGGTGGTTCAATATCCCAGTGTATGGGAATGCCGGGGAGGGAGGAAGGAGGGAATGGGTGGGTGGTGGAGCACCCTCAAAGAGGTAGGATGAGGGAGGAATGGAATAGGGGTTTCTGGAGGGGATACCTGTAAAGGGGATAACATTTGAAATGTAAGGAAAGAAAATATCCAAGAAAAAGAAAAAAATGTAGTCTTTACATCATCCACCGCATTGCTTAGGACCACAAATTCTAACTCAGACCTATTCAGAAGAGTTCTGTCCTTGAAAACTGATATGGGCATATCCCACTGGCTAAGTTGAAATGGTAAGATTTACTGTTTGGGATAATCTTGAGAACAGTTCATAGCAAATAGGGCTTAGATGTTCCATTGTCTTGGTTATTTTTAATGTAAGACCTGTTGGTTTTCTCTCTTCTTTTGGATAGATACCTCTCCCTAGGCATCCCTTTGTTTTATGCAAGCTTGTTCTGTCCTAGAAATTGTCTCTGTTTTCTGTGGGTTTTGTTTGCATTCTTTGTTATCAAACTAACAAAGTTCATCAGAATTTTTATTTCCAGGGTAAACAATGAAATTAGCTTTAAAATGTTTTTCCTCCACATTGCCCTCACTGCATACACTCTTGTCTGGCATTTCAGTAGAAATTCCTATGATTTTTTTGGTTTAAATCACAAACTATGTGTTATTAGTTATAAAATGGAATGTGTGGACATCTACAGGTACTTTGTACCACAGTCTTTAACTCTGCGACTTTCTTTTTTCCCCCTAATTATTTCCCTTAGAAATATCCTGTATGAGAAATTTCACCTTCCAGTCAGATTTTAAGTATGTAATCAAGTGTGTATTTCATCCTCATTCTTTAAAGTCAATCTAGTGGGTTACACAGACTTACTATTTTATTTGAACATTTAGAAAAATATTGCTCCCATTACTTTATATTCTACTTGATTCCTAGTAGAGCTGTCACTGTCATTGTCATTTAGAAGGCATGATCTGTATATTTCATAATTTCCTTTTAGCCTTGTGACTGAAACAGCTGACAGCATTGGGAAGCTCTTCAGGATTTGGAGACTGTAATGTATTCTGTTACAATACTATTTGGAGTATGCCTTCGAATCTGATTGGTTGTCTCTATGACATGAAGATGCTACTTCTGTGAGTGAAGTTAGATGGACAAATGTAAATGGTATGGAGGGTTTGGTACTTACTCAGAAGACTGTATTTATTACTAGTGGAGCAATTCATATCCATTGCAATTGTTTCCCAATATCTCTGTAAGGTTGAGTCAATACATGGTGTTCAGTGAGCACAAAGGGCTTGTATACTCAAGAAAGTCAGAGGTAATTAGTTTTAAAATCTCAAACAACTTCAATTGTGAAGTTGTAGGAAAGTCTACATCCAAGAAATCAGGCAAAACAATTCCATGTAATGTTCAGAGTATTTTAAATGTTGCCTTTTTGAGTAAGGACATCTGTCAGCTATTGACTAACTTTTGGGATGGAATATTTCTCAGGAGTCCTCTCAAAAATCATGACATGGATACAATAAGTTGTGTTATAAATACCAGAATAAACAAGCTGCTCTTTTTCTGAAGCCCTTTTTAGTGCTTTCATAAATCACCACATACTCTTATTGTTTTCAAACTTAGCAAGTATAACTCCCTTTGGCTCTGAATAATAATGATGCAATGATAGTGATTAATTCTATAACTGTAACTTAAATACATACAAATTCACATTCCCCCAAATATTTTAGAATCTTGGCTTATTTATCATCTACAGATATTTAGCATACCATCTACCTAAAAGAACTATACAGGGAAAGCTCAAATGTTAATATCCTTTCTATAATAGAGGCCAGAAACAATTCTACTGGTCCCAAGTGGAAATTGAAACCAAAAATTGAGGATAAATCAATAGCTTCCTTTGGAACCTCAGTCTAACGTTCAAGTTTCAAGAACATTAAGTCTCCAGGCTTCTAAAATATCACATCATGTTCATTCAAACATTGAATAGAACAGGTAAGATTTGGAAAGAACAGATGAAATGAGAGAAGTATGAAAGAGCACAACAGGAGCACACATGATCATAATATATCAGTGTAAAAATATCAGTATAAAAATATCAAAAAGCAAAAAAAAAATGTTAAAAATATTCTTGAGAAATTGTGCCATTCACATTTATGACTTTATAAACAGAGATGATGATCCACAGTGTTTTTCAAAGTGGTAACATAGTGTCTAAGTTATCTTGTCTTGTCACTATATGATATTCTAGATAATAACATTTATCTACTGACATCCTCATTATTATTTAATCAATATTGCAGAAGGTGGATGCAATATATAAACAAGTTATGGGTTTAGATATTATATACTACTATTAGCAATATGTATAAAAGTCAGTATGACAGTTCTGAAGAATTAGTATAAACTAAGTAAGGATCTGAGGAGCATTCTTAGTGTTCTGCACACATATAAATATGCAAATCATATAATACAAGTATTTGTATATATATCCATTTAATATATTCAAAGCAATATGTTGATATATGTATATTATACATAAGTATAATTAACTTTATATAGAACAAATTATAATATAATTATACCTATCTAAATATTGTTTATAGTCATATTATTTCATCTTTATTGCTATCTTGAAACTATAGCACACAGGCTGCATCTTTACTACATAATTTTAGAATTATATGACAGTACACTGTTCAAATTAAACATTTTCAATTCTGTGAGATCATTTCTATATACTGATTATAAATAATACAAAGAGATCTCAGTTTCCATGTTAGATGGTTTCCTTCATTGACAGAATTGTGGAATATCACAGCCAGAAAATTCAAATGACTAGTGCATTGGTTATTTGGATAGTCAACTTCACAATATTAGAAATATTTTAGGAGAAAAAAAATCTCTGGACATTCCAGCAAAGAAGTATGTAGATAAGGTTAATTGGGTGGGAAAAGTCACCATGAAAGTGGGTAGTATCATTCTCTGGGCTTATGTTCAGTACTGCATAAAAAGGAGAAAGCTGGCCAAGCATAGACATTTGTTGTTCCCTGTGTCCTAACTGTTGATGCAATATGGCTAGGTACTTCAAGCTCCTACCATGTGATTCCCTCACATGATGAAACATGCCCTTGAACTTAAGTCAAATAAGCCTTTGCTTTTATCATAATTTTTTTCATAGTAACAGAAAAAGTATCTAAGTGATAAAACTGATACTATTCATATAATCATTGACATGATAAACCTGACTAGTTACATTTACAACATTGAAAGTCTTTGTGGTAGAATGTTGAGGACTTTAATATTCTAATCTAGAAATATTTTAGCATGACAAGAACCAGAATCTGATGGAGCACTTTCATGGGAGCTTGCAAAAATGCTTAGAGAAAGGTAGAGAGTAGAAGCTCTTGCCTTGTAAGGGTTCAGAGGGGAGCAAGAATGCCTTTTGTACCAGAACTAGTGGATGGTCATTATATTTTAGGAAGGAATCTGTTTTTATTTGCCTGTATCCTGGGAACTTAAGTTAGCCTGAACTTAATGTTACTGTATTAATTTGTTTGGAGAAGTAATTTTTGGGTCAGGAGCACATTCAGAATTTGGCATGTCTACTGTTTACTGCAGTTAGCCAGATCTACAGTGAAAAAGAGCAACATATTCGTGGAAAGGTTGTATAAAATGTGCTTTTCTAGCACCTCAATCAAGCAGTTTGTTAAGGAGGAAAATAACTCAAAAAAGCTGAACTATTCAACAGAATGTGTGCCAAAAAATGAAACCGTAATTGTTAAATATTTTGCTCTGTGCTGGGACAAAAGGACTCCCTGAATGGGAGTCCCATCCATCAAAGGCTCCAATTTGTGAAAATGTAAAGTTATTTGAAAGAAGAGATCATGAACTGAGAATCTAACAGATAATTCCAAATCCCTAAAAGCACTTTCAGAAGGTGTTTCTTTCCCCAAGTTCAGCACACAGATGGTGATACAACTGTGGCCCATGGAGAATATTCAACTCAAGTTGGAAGCAGAACTTGATAGAATTGTCCACAATGTATTGATTTCACAGACATGAAAAATGCAGAAATCAGGATCATCAAGTTTGTCTCTGTTATATGTAGCAGTGGAGGTCAAACAATATGTCACAGTTTCTTTTAGAAACCCTAAAGAACCATTATGTGAAGCTGTCAAGGTGTCATTTAAGGTGTATTGGAGACATCAGACTACTAGAGCAGAAATGATTGTGCAACTCAACTATGGAAAGCTATATGCCTAGATTAGACACAAGAGAAAAAGTGTAGAGGAGTAGAGCTTTGTAAATCTTTTTGAACCTTGGTGGTTATATCACAAGTGCCTGATGGCAGGAGTAGAGTCCAGGGATTAATGTTTATCCTGATGTATTTCAGTCATGCTTTAGTTCTATTTGTCCTTGAAATGTCCCCATCCCCCCATTTTAGTATAAGAATATTTACTCTGCGATACGTCTCATGTTTTACTTTATAGGACCTGAAAGTTCAGAGATGGCCTTGAATCTCAGATGGGTCTTTGGACTTTTAAGCAGTGTTGGCATCACTACAGACTATGAGAATTTTTGACATTGGGCTAAACAGATCCTTTCACTCTGAGAAAAGTGAGATAAAAAAGGATGAATATTGTGGTTTTAAAGTGATAGATTTGGCACAGAGAAAACCTACACCCCCAACAGTGTGTAGAGAGACTTCTCAAAAGAAGAAATAGAAATGGCTAATTAAAGCTTAAAATGTGTTTATTATACAAACTGAGCGGGTTGCATTATTTTATTTAGGAACACAACACACAAATACTCAGACAAACATACACACACAAACACACACACAATTAACAATTAATGAAAAAAAAAGAGGCCATGGATTTTAAAAAGATCAAGGAGAAGATTAGATAAAGGAATGGTAATGATATCAATATATTATAATCTTAAACAGGAAAATATTAGTTTTTAAAAATGAGTTTAATATTAATAGGTGTCAGAGAATGCAAATCAAAACTACTGTGAGATTCAGTCTCACTCCAGTCAGGATAGATATGATCAAGAAATCAAATGATCACAAATGCTGGCATAGATGTGGGGAAGAATAAACTTTATTCATTTTACTATAAATGCCAACTTATATAGCTACTATCAAAATTGGTTAGAGATTCTTCATGAAGGTAGGAGCAGAACTACTATATGACCCAGATATTCCATTTCTTTGTAGAAAGCCAGAGGATTTTATATCCTGCCAAGATATTTGCTCATCAATGTTTATTGTCAGTTTATTTGCAATATCTAGGAAATGGAATTAATCCAGATATCCATCAACTGATGGATGTATGGATAATGAAAATGTGGTACAAATACAAAATAGAGTTTTAGTTAGCTATAAAGAAATATTAAATTTTCAGGGAAATGGGAGTAACTGGAAGAGGGAACTCATGTTTAAAGTAGTTAAAAAGCCACTTCTGAGAAAGTTAACTATGCTGTTTAGCTAAGTTGCTATAGAGTCAAATCATGTTCTAAATGAACATGTCTATACTCACAGATTAGCTCTACTTTCTTAGCCTTAATCAGAGAAGCCTCCATTACCAGTAAACTGCAAGGAAGGCAAAGATATATGAGTTCTGAGAATAAATCATGGTTGAATATATTTTCCCTGGCCAAGACATTTTTACTGTCTCCTCCAAAGCTCAGGGAACACTGAAGAAGAGGATCTGGAAAGGTTCTAAGAGATGGAAAAGAGAAAGGCATGTATACAATGCCATCCTCTGGGCAATAGAGGTTCATTACAAACCACAAAATAGCAATAACAGAAGACTACACTGGGCCTGCTCAAGCTTGGGTTTGTCAACATCCAGACTGGATGCAGGATGGATTCAGGGATCAGAACCACACTGTTAAATTACTTCCCACAGATGGAATCAGGACAAGGAGTAGCATTGCCTTCATTTATGTACCCATCAATGATCCCTCCAGGCTCCAAAAGATAGTCCTAGTCCAACAGCTACATTTGTGGTGCTTATTAAATTGGTCACATAACAATATCAAAAGTGATTAATCTGGGAAAGGGGTAAGAATTGAGAGCCAGGCAGTGGTGTTGCATGCCTTTAATCCCAGTACTTGGGAGGCAGAGGCAGGCAGATTTCTGAGTTTGAGGCCAGCCTGGTCTTCAGAGTGAGTTTCAGGGCAGCCAGAGCTACACAGAAGAACCCTGTCTCAAAAAAAAACAAAAAAAGAATTGAGGAGTAAATGTTGATTTGGACAGGACTGAAATACGAAGTTGTGGGAGGGAGGAAGTACCAGAATATACTGTATATATGTAGGAAATTGTCAAAGGAAATTATGAGGAAGGGAAAGAATTTACAGTTCACTATTATTTAAAAAGGTAAGTAGTGGTTGGAGGTGTTAAATTGGCAAGGAGTAGAGTTTTGATGGTTACTTTTAGTTGCCAATAAATGCTCGTTGACATCTAAAAGACAACCTCTGTGCAAGTATGTGAATAAATATCTTGATTAGGTTAGCTTCTAAGCACTCCTGTGACAGACTATATAGATTAGCTTAATAGGAAGATCTACCAAAAATGTGAAAGGAACTGTTCCAGGCTGTTGATCCTAGACTAAAGTAAATCTGAGCTATGCTGTGTATAGGCATTCATTGTTCTTTGTTTCCTGATTGTAATGCCTAGATTCATTTGCCATAATAGACTTTACCCTTGAACTACAAGTCAGGATAAATTCTTTTTTCCTTCAAAGTGCTTTTGCTACAGTATTTTTTATCTCAGCAAGAGTAACTAAAACAAATACAATCCACATGTACTGCTCAAATTATCAAGTTTTTCATATATGTACACATTTCTCTCTTGTATGCTTATTTCATATAATGTTACTATATATGTGTGTGTGTATATATATATAGCTTGACAACTGCAATAAAGTAAAAAAAATTATAAACTACTTTATCAACACTTTACTGCTATTACTTAGAAATGCTATTACTTAGAAATACTGCTTTTACTCAGTGTGATGTATTACTGTGTGTTTACCTTAATATCCATTAAAGGGTATTCAGATTGGCTTTGGTTTTCAGCTAATATAAACAATGAATATTCATAGACATATTTTATGAGAAAATACCTTTCACTTGAGCATAACTGTCCCCAGGAACACCTGCTGAGTCATATGGTAATCACATATTTAGTCTAGAGGAGTAATTGAAAACTATTTTCCATGATGACCATGACATTTCAGATTTTACCACTGTGTACATGAGTGATTATTTCCCTCAAACTTCCCTAGAACTTTGTATTTATTATACTATTTTTGTTCATTGGAACAATGCACAGGATTGTCAAATATTTCCATTTATCCACTCAGTGAACAATTAGTGAGCATAATATATAAATGTAGCCTTAAAGAAAACAAAAACTATGTTTCTGTTTTGTGGAATACAGTTTATAAGAAATTTCTGCAATTTATACAAGCATAAGAAAGAGGAGAATCTAGAATTCATTATATTCTTATGAGCTTCATAACAGTTAAGAAGGGGTAGAGAAGAAGATCCTATGGAATGATATTTAGATTGTAAGAAGGGTTGCCCATGGTGAAGAATTTCCAGAAGATAAGCCTTTGGGAAATCTGAAGCAAACACATTAGCGGCAATGGTCACAGTATAAACTTACACTACAACAATACTCAAGATTCTAGATTGAGATTATATAATATGGAAAGGAACTACTGAGTATATGGAACTGCATGGATTTAGGGAGACAACTGTGCTTATCCAAGTTTCTTAACCAGTAAGTACAAGAATCTAGAAGACTTGTTGTCTTCCATGTCTACCATATTGATAGATAAGAGACAAATAGCATTAAATAATAATGTGGGGAAAATTGCATTATGGTTAAACAATAAACTTTGGGTCAGAGAGATGAACAACAATCTGCCTTAGTGGGCAGAGAATGATTCCCTCCTATGGGTCTGCATGTCAGCTCTCAGTTGAAGACCAAAACCATCCAAGGATGAGATTCCTGCTTCCTCTCTCCACCTACTTTCTGCAACCTACTAATCTCCATCTTTTCCTTCTCTAGTGCTTTTCTTTTTAAAAGTTGGATTATTTGGCGACAGGATTTAGCTCTCTTGCTTTTTCCTGACTTATCATTTTTAGAATGTTAATATGTATGAACATATTTTTTCTTTCCTCAAAGAACACCTCCTCTATCATCTATTAGCCAGGGGGATCCATGAACAACCTACTTAGACAAAATCTAAAAGGAACTGTAAAATATATTAACAATGCTCATATCACCTATGTCATGAAGTGGATTGAAGATCAAAGCAGATTCTATGTTGCTATATCCTTTCATATAAACTATAGTACATAATATATTTATGTTTAATTTTGAAAATTAAAGCATATATATACATATATATATATATTCAGTTGTAGAACATAATGCCTTGTTATATAGATATTCATAAGGACACATTACGGGACAACTAAATTATGCTATTTAGTGTATATATTACCACATATGCTTGTCTTATTTCTTTGGGAAAATCACTTAAAATCTACTATCTGGTTAATTTTAGGTATATAGTATATTATAAAATGTATTGCATTTCTCAATATTTTAAAAATCACAGGAAATTTGCAAGGAAATAATGAATTCTCCCAAGCCTTCATTTGGTATGCTAATTTCTTTTTCAGTAATTTTTTATTTACTTTGCAACCAGATCACAGCTTCCCTACATCCTCTCTCCCTACTCCCTCACCTCCCCTACTCCACAGTTCCCCCTTACCTTCTCCTCAGAAAAGGGGAGGCCTCTCATGTTTATCAACATGCCTTGGAATATCAAGATATAATAAAAATAGGCACAGCTCCTCTTGAGGCTAGACAACACAGCCCAATTACAGAAAAGGGATCCAAAGGTAGATAACAAAATCAGAGACATCTTCTCTTCCAGATGTTCGGGAACTAAAGACCATGAAGACCAGGCTACACATCTACTTCATATATGTAAATGTGTATGCTCTCTGGCTGGTAATTCAGTCTTTGTCAGCCCCTATGGACCCGGGTTAGTTAATTCTATAGGTTTTCTTTTGAAATCCTTGGCCTCCCCGACTCTTGATTCCTTGAGCTCTGCCTAATGTTTTGCTGTAGGTCTCTGAATGTTTCCATCAGATGCTGGCTGAAACCTCTCAGAAGGCAGTTGTGCTCAGATCCTGCCTGCAAGTTTATCAGAATATGATTAATAATTTCAAGTTTGGCTCTCTCTCATAGGATAGGCCTTAAGATGAGCCAGCCAGTCATTGGTTGGCCATTTCCTCAATTTCTGCTACATCTGTATTTCTTTACCCTGCTATAACAAAGTACCTGTAATTAGATGACATAAACAACAAACACTCTCTCACAGTCCAAAAGTGTCTGAAATGTAGACATGAGATTTAAATCAAGGTGAAGGAAGACATGGTGGTTTGAATATGCTTAGCTCAGGGATTAGTTGGGAGGTGTGGTCTTTTTGGAGTAGGCGTGGCCTTATTAGAGGAAGTGTGTAATTGTGGGGCTGGATTTGAGACCCTCCTTCCAGCTAACTGGGAGTCAGTTATTTCCTGTTTGCTTTTGGAACAAGCTTTATAGCTCTCAGCTCCTCCAGTGCTATACCTGCCTAGATACCGGCATGCTTCTGCCTTGATGATAATAGATTGAACATTTGAACCTGTAAGCCAGACCAAATTAACTGAAGTCCCTTCCAAAAGTTTCCGTTGTCAGAGTGTCTCTTCATCACAATAAAACCTTAACTAAGACAGAAGTGTATAAGTGGTGCTAATTCTTGCCAAGTGCTGTGAGAGTGGACCATTTACTTCCTGTGCCCTTGGGTTGTAAATGGTTTCCTTTCCCAGCCTCTTCACATTCTTGCCTTTTTATTCATAACTATATGTCCACATTTTGTCTTATGAGGATGGCAGGCATAGTAGGAAAAGAGTGACCCTAATCACCAGGCTTTAATAACAGTATCTGAGAAGATTTCAACTACAATTAAAGCCACACTTTAGATCACTGGAATTTAGGACTTCAGTTCATGATGTTACCTGGAGCATAAGGATCTCTGACATTTATTCCTCTCTTCACTTCCCACTCCCCGTCATTGCCATTCATCATTTAGCCATTTGAGAAGAA
The DNA here is from genome assembly GCF_008632895.1 of Mastomys coucha. Classification (NCBI taxonomy): domain Eukaryota; kingdom Metazoa; phylum Chordata; class Mammalia; order Rodentia; family Muridae; genus Mastomys; species Mastomys coucha. The sequence continues at coordinate 25,562,216 of NW_022196900.1, read as the reverse complement.
CAGAGATATAATGTCTTATATGTCTCCATAATCCTTCAGTGTATATTTACCCTAGTCACTTATATCACTACCATATGGACTTCCAAAGCAGATATTAATTTTATGTCACACCAACATCCTCTAGTGTACCCCATGTAATTTTTACAGTCTTAACAGGATGTCCTTTAATATTCCCACAAAGGATATCATATATGTATATTTAATGCTTTGTACCCCTTTAGTTCAAAATAGGATTTCTTTAATGTTTACATTCTTTACATTTTTTTTATTTTATTTTAGATATTTTCTTTATTTACATGCGAATTTCTCCATTCCCAGTTTC
>NW_022196900.1:25519443-25560387 GCF_008632895.1 Mastomys coucha | reverse complement strand
TAACAAGGACACATGCTCCACCATGTTCATAGCAGCCTTATTTATAATAGCCAGAACCTGGAAACAATTCTTTACATTTTAAAAACTGTATTCTTAGTTATTTTTAGTATGCATATGTGTATGTCATATGTGTGCACATAATATGGAGGCCAGAAGAAGACATCAGATCCTATAGAGCAGGAGTTACAGGCCATTGTGAGCCATCTAACATGCATGATGGGAAAAGAAATTGGGTCCTCAGAAGAGTATTAAGTTCTATTAACCCCTGAGCCAACTCTTTAACTCTCTTGACAACTTTTAAGAATACAGTATCCTCCACACACTTATGTAGGACAGCCTTTAATCATAGTCTGTCTCAGACTTCCCTGTAAAGAGACAGAGGCCAAATCTCCTTGATAGAAAACAGAGTTTGAACTGTGTTGTTTTTCTAAGTGAACCTGATTCAAGGACTGATGGTATTCTTCAGTTCTTATACTGTTCTTGTCTTTGTGAGGAGCCTAACCATGTTTCTAATGATTGGAGTTCTCCTTTGTAACTAATAAAACCTTGGACTACAGTAGTTTACTCCAGGCTCTTGTTTTTATCAGCCTTCTTTCCTCTGCTCTACAACATTCATGACCACAGCTGTAATGAATACTAATTAGTGCTATGGTATCTGTCACTACCTCTATATTTACTGACATAGAAAAGAAAGTTTCCTCCACTTTGTCTATATTTTATCTACTTTGTTGATAGAGCTATTTGCTTGTTGGTTTAGATCATTTTGGAATTAATGAAAACTGATTCATTTAATGGACTGTTATATGTTACTATTGATATTTAATTTGCTTCTCAAATGGTCTCATATTTGGTCACTAAGATAAGCATTAAATCGCTCAATCCCATCATATCTTTCTCACATACCTCATTCTGTGAGAGCATTTTTTACAATTCATAAAGAAAGATCTTTGGTTTCCAGGTTCTGGCTATTATAAATAAGGCTGCTATGAACATGGTGGAGCATGTGTCCTTATTACATGTTGCAGTATCTTTTGGGTATATGCCCAGTAGTGGTATAGCTGGGTCCTCCAGTAGAACTATGTCCAATTTCCGGAGGAACTGCCAAACTAATTTCCAGAGTGGTTGTACCAGTTTGCCATCCCACCAGCAATGAAGTAATGTTCCTCTTTCTCCACAGCCTCTCCAGCATCTGCTGTCACCTGAGTGACAAAAAAAAAAAAAAAAAAAAAAAAAAAAAAAAAAAAAAAAAAAAAAAAAATCTTTGGTGATCATTTTTTCTATTCGTAAGTTTGTAATTAGCCATTTATCCAAAGAATTATTACTCCTCTTGCATTCTTCCTTTTCTTTCCTTCATGTGTATGTATGCACATACATGAATATACTTGTACAAAGGCTTGAGGTTGGTGTCTTGCTCCACTGCTCTCCATATTGTCTCTTGAAAAATGATCTTTTACTGAAGTTAGAGGCTGCTATTTGAGCTAGATCAGATATCCAGTAAGACCTCAAGATCTTCTCATGTCCTTACCCCGGAGGTAGGTTGCATATACCTGCCACCACACCCACCTTTGGCACTGGGTATTTGAATACAGGTGACTAGACTTACATAGCAAGCACTTTATCTATGGAGCTCTTTGTCTCTCCCTAGGCTCTTGGAATTCCTTTGCTGGCAGAGGAAATTTAGAATCCAAAACTGTGCATATATGTAATGAGCTCATTGCTATTGTTTTATCATTTGAACATAAACTCAAAACAGACAAGGATCTTTCTCTCTCTTTCACTCTTTCATATACATATATATGTACACATATATGTATACATACATATATATAACAAAGCATATATATGCATTTATAAACATGTATATTTAAATCTGTAAACACAACTTAAACATACCAGCTATAATATATATATATATAAATTCACACCCTCTCCATAGCTGTTTATAAATGTTCACATCTGTTGTCACTTTTATAATTGTATTTATATAATACTTAGTGTTAGTTGTAAATTTGACCAGATATAGAATTATTTGGGAGATCAATATTTGAGCAAGCTTGTGAGAGATTATCTCTATTAGGTTAACTGTATTGGAAATAACAACTTCATATGTGGACAGCACTATTTCATATGCTGGGTCCTGACATGAGAGACTGCCGTATGAAACTGTGAAGGAGAAGGCCTAGTTGCAATAGGGACACTAACATATTAGATTCCAGGGTCATGGGTCATATAACAACAAAAGCTTTGGTGTAGAAGGGAGCTGGTCCAAGAGACGTTATGTATGCACAAAAGAGCACACATGGTATGCATTCACTAATAGGTGGATATTAGCCCCAAACCTCAGAATACCCAAGATATAATTTAAGACCAAATTAAGCTAAAGAAAAAGGAAGACCAAAGTGTATATTCTCAATCATGGACTGTAATTTTGAACTTTGAGTAATCTTGAACTGTGAACTAAATAAAAACTATGTCCCTCATTAAGTTGTTTTGGTAGAGTATTTTTATCACAGAAAAAATAAGAAAGGAAGGAAGGAAGGAAGGAAGGAAGGAAAGAAGGAAGAAAGGAAGAAAGGAAGGAAGAAAGGAAGAAGAAAGAAAGAAAGAAAGAAAGAAAGAAAGAAAGAAAGAAAGAAGTTAAGGAAGGAAGGAAAGAACAAAGAACCTAAGACAGTCCTATTCTGTGGGATCTGAGCAAATTTGTGACTCACATGCAATCTATGAAATGGGTTGTAATGACGATACATGATTGTAGGATCCAGGTTGAAACAAACTATTCAGCTTCCATCTTGCTAACTAGGAGTCACAGGAGTACTAGACTAGTTATGCAAGAAGATCAACATCCCTGAAGGCTTAAAAGGATCCAGCATTCCATTACAGAGTCTCACTTAATGTTCTGCTATAGTGTCTCATCCAACCTTCTCAGATGACACAGATTCATGTAGCCTGTGCCTGCTGTGCTCACCAAGATTCCTGATTCATAGGCTACATGAAAGTAGGTTTTGAGTTGGTTCATCATACAGTGATAAAATTCTAGGACACCTCACCATTCTACTTCAACATGTCAAAGAACTATCTAGAATTCCTTCCTTTTTATGTTTGAAAATCATTTTTCCAACAGTGACAAAACTGGTCCTCATTACATCCAAAATATTTACTTCTTTGCTCAACCATTTGATTATTTACTTAATGCAAGTGACTTCCTAACCACACTCATTCAGTCTTTAAGAAGTCTTTAGTTTCTTATATGCTAAGTACCCCACTTCCTTCCACCCCCTCCACACTCCACAGGCATCAGAACTGATCCAGTTGATTACACCAAATCTCCTCTGTCCTCACTATGACCTTCACCTCCTTTATAAGTGAATTAAGCCACGCATTCCTAGCCACTCTTGTGTCATCTTTAGTCCCCCTTTGTGAATACTGCCCAGCAAGGGTACTTTATGCATTTAGTGCTTCCCTTTCCTCTTAGAAGCAAGTTGAGAATATGCAAAGACCTCAGAGGTCCTGAAAAGCAATTTCATGGGACAGGATATCACTAAGATAAAATTTAGACCCTCACTCATGGATGGACTTATGACAAAAGGGTGGATGACCCAGCTAGGAAAAAATGCATAATAAGACTACTCGAGATGAGTTTTTAGTTCAATGTCCTTTGCTGCATCCAACAAGACACTGATAATATCTGTATAGCTATGATTTGACAATTCAGGTTCAATCTTGTATTCTGGATATTTTATAGTTAGAACAAAATAAAAATATTTATTTTTTTCCTCTTTCCTCTTAATTCACTTATAAAGGAGGTGAAGGTCATAGTGAGGACAGAGGAGATTTGGTGTAATCAACTGGATCAGGAGTTCTGATGCCTGTGGAGTGTGGAGGGGGTGGAAGGAAGTGGGGTACTTAGCATATAAGAAACTAAAGACTTCTTAAAGACTGAATGAGTGTGGTTAGGAAGTCACTTGCATTAAGCAAATAATCAAATGGTTGAGCAAAGAAGTAAATATTTTGGATGTAATGAGGACCAGTTTTGTCACTGTTGGAAAAATGATTTTCAAACATAAAAAGGAAGGAATTCTAGATAGTTCTTTGACATGTCGAAGTAGAATGGTGAGGTGTCCTAGAATTTTATCGCTGTATGATGAACCAACTCAAAACCTACTTCCATGTAGCCTATGAATCAGGAGTCTTGGTGAGCACAGCAGGCACAGGCTACATGAATCTGTGTCATCTGAGAAGATTCTTTCTATCGCTCACAGGATGGTCTTGTTTTTATAAACATAAGAGCATCTCCTTATGTGTTGTTTACCAAGTGTGCTGTCATTCTTATTCATGCAATAGAACTCAATTTCTATTTAGGATTCTTGAAGTGTTGCTCAAACAATTTACTGACCCTGGTCTTAGATTTTGGTTTGAGAAAATGAGGGTAGCATCCCTTGCTTTTCAAAAGTGGGCATCTACAGAAAGTTATGGGAGAGTTGTTAGACGTTCTAGGGAATTTCTTTACAAAGAAAGGACCTTTGCTTAGGTCACTTTTGCCATTGTGTCCTATGGGTTGTTAATGCTTAGTTTGTGTTCTTTTGCATTGCTGTTGGGTGACAAGTCCAAGGAATTTAGATTCTATCCTGGCCTTTACTGAAGAACAGATATCAAGGTTTGTCCAGTTTATTCTTATTTGTGTATGTGAGTGTGTATGTATTTTTGTGTCTGTGTGCATATGTGCATTGCACATATATTGCATGATAATATATATAAAATATGATATATATCTAATATAATGTGAATATATGTGTGTGTGTGTGTGTGTGTGTGTATGAGTGTGTGTGTGTGTACCTGCAGAGAACAGGATAAGATTTTAAATCCTTTGTAGCTAAAGTTACGGGAAGTTGTGAGATGCCTGACTTGGGCGCTAGGAACCAAATCAGGTCCTCTGGAAGTACAACAAGCACCTTAATCACTGAGGTGTCTTACACTTGCAAATATATCAGTTTACCACATGTGTGGGAAGAGATGCAGATACTTTGGATTTTTTAGTTTAAATCTCAATGTAAACAATGGGTAAAATTTTCAAAACCTTAGGTACTTAGTTGTTGTCTTTCAACCTGATGAATGAAAATATGCACATCTGGACCTACTTCAATTGTTGTGTCCAGTACCTTTAATGCAGTTTACAATGCAGCCATCCCAAGAAACTGCCTCTAGATCTTCCAGGAAATGGTGTTAAATAGCCTAGTGTGTTAGTTACTTTTGTCCTTACTAGATAATGTTTTGAAAGAATCTAATCAAAGTGACTTAAGAAAGGAAAAGTTTATTTTGATTTATAGTCTAAGAAGAAATTCAAGATGTGGCAAAGATACGGTGGCAGAAGGATGAGGCTACTTACTGGTCATGGTGCATCCACAGTCAGGAAAGAATAAATTTAAATACTGGGGGTCAGCTAGATTTCACTTTTTAACTCAGTACATGCTTTAGTCCAGAGAACATTGTGGTCATCTATGTTTAGAATGGGTCTTCTTACCTCAATTAACCTACTCTAGATAATCCTTTTCAGACAGGACTATCTCTTCAAAGATTCTAAACACAATCATCTTTATAATCAATATTAACTATTATACATGATAACAAACTGCTATGTTTCAGGTGACAGATAGGCTTAGGTTACAATGTCAGCCCTTCATACACTTAGCTCAGGTATATCAGGGAATAGCAAACATCTCCAAACTTTCTATAAGATGAAGTTAACAATGTGTGCTTTGTGGATGACAATCTATGTATGCCTTGTCAAAGTTAATTAAGAATCTCCCCGAGTAGATGTGAGTATGCAGTGTGTACATGTGTGAGCACACACACACATATACACACACACACACACTTATATACACACTCACACACACACACACACACACTTACATACACACTCACATACACTGGACCAAATAGTCCAATTAGAACTTTACATGAAGCTCCTTGGGGTTTAATATGGTGATATTGGATTCAGGATTTACCACCTCATCTTCATTATATCACTATTTTCATTATTACTTCTTAATTATATTTACATTACTTCTTCTTAAATTTATATAACAGTAACAGCGAAATCAGTCAGTCCATCCTGGAACTGTTTGGAAGCCTAGACTGCAAATGTGAGAAGCTTCCCCAGAAGGCTGTGCAGATGTCTGCTGTCACGGGGCTCTCTGATGCACAGATTTGTCTCTTGTAGTATATGTGCTGCCGAAGTGAGCACCAGATTTGTTTCTTTTCATTTTCTCTCACCCTCTCTTTCTTTCAAGTCCTCAGCACCCAAAAACAAGGTCATTAAGGCTGTTCTTGGGTTTTAATGTCAAACATGCGTATCTGAAGGCTCTCAAGGCTTTAGAGCACTGAAGGACATCTTGTCTGGCAGGCTCCCCCTTCCTTTTAACAGTTGTGGTTAAGGAATAGCTAGCAGACACTCTTGGCTCGCTCTCTGACTTTGTTTTCTTCTCTGCTATTCATGTTCCATACTTAGCACTGCCTGACATCTGGGGCTCTTGGATCATGTGGGAGGCAGCTACACAGATGTAGCCCAGCCACTTTCCTTCTGGAGCTGCTGTTTCTTTTAACTCAAAAAAAAGAGGGGGGGGGATAGGGTAGGTTACACAGGTCTATTTTGTGACCTGCAGCAGCCTGAGGATTTTCCCTAAACTTTAATGGGCATCAACTAAAGTAAAATGAGATTCATGATCCTTAATACGTAAATAGGATAAAGCAGAGTTTAGGGGTTAATACCTATATATTTAATATAGATTTGAAATGAGCAGCTGGAGAGCAGGAAGGAGGTAAGAGGAAGAAAGACAGTTCTGAGAGAACAGTCATGGGCTTTCATTAGAGAATGCTGGTCTTAGTCTTACTGTTGCTGTGATTAAACATCATGAACAAAAGCAACTTGGAGAGAAGAGGATTTATCTTGCTTATACTTTCACATCACAGTTCACCCAATGAAGTCAAGGCAGGAACTAAAGCATGATAAGAACATGGAAGCAGGAGCTGATACAAAGGTCATGGAGAGGTACTATTTACTGGCTTGCTTGCCTTGACTTGCTTAACCCAGGACCAGCTCCACCCGGGGTAGAATCATTCACAATAGGCTGGGTCCTCCCACATCAATCACTAATTTAAAAAATGCCTTACAGGCTTGCTTTCCACCCTGATCACATCAGGGCCTTTTTTCAGTTGATATTCCCTCCTTTCGGATGACTGTAGCTTGTGTCAAGTTGACTTAAAGCTAACCAGCACTGTGTCCCATTTAAAAAGTACCATCTATACATATGTGAATCTGAAAATGAAACAATTGTGATTAAATGCTAATAATTTTCTTGATGAATAAAATTACATTTTTTTCCTGTATCTTTTAATGGGACATCCTTTTTCAAAACAGACAATTTTAAAAGAGAAAGTAAGGATGATTCAATATTTTCCTCTATCTTAATGACTAACTCTACTAGTGCTGATTAATTCTGTAAATTCATTAGAATGAAGACAGGACACATAGTACCTTGAATGAAAAGAGATGATTCACTCATTTGAGTCTTTATGACCCAAGGAGACAGAAATAAATATGACAATTTCTGTCTAAATGATTCTTAGTTCAAATTTATGACTATTAACCTGTATTTAAATGTCTCTCTTGTAAATCCATATTTTTTGTAAAAAAATAAGTAGAGAAAGGGAAAATGTTATAATACATGGAATATATATGTCAAAGGGTCTCCAATAATAGGTACAATTGACATTTATATATTACTTTACAGTCTATAAAATATTTATTTATTGGGTCATTCCCTTGTCACAACAGTGTTATGAGGAAAATCTTATTATCAAAATTCAATGGATGAAAAAATTTAAACTCAAAGAGCCACAGAGGGGTGCTCAAAATATACAGTCCATAGGGGAAATGACGAGATTTATACTGGAATCTTCTGAGTTTAAAGTTTTGTTTTTACTAATTTAGAAGAAAATAGATAATTAAACCTTTAAGAAGGCTTGTGTATAACTTATGAAATTTTTAGTAGTTTAATCAATAGCAAAAATGAATCAGTAGGTAGTAGTTAAATGAACCATTATTTGTGATATTTTTATTTAGTACCCATAGTATGACAAGTACAAGCCCTTCTCCTGTTTCATACCTCTTACATAGGAGAGGTATGAAAGCTTGATTGAATGTTGACATCTCCACTTTTAGATTATAAACTCCAAGAGGTACACACGCTACAGTGAATGGAGACTCTTCTTCCACTGGCTGACTCAAATAATCTTCTGTCACACAGTGGCACCTTTCAACAAACACAACCAACACTTAGCCTTCTGGGAACACTTATCCAAGCATTCTGAATTGACTTGATTATTTATTTTTTAACCGAAGATGGGGCTTACGGACAATTACAACCAACAATCAATAGCTGTTTGGCAGAAATCCATTTACTTTCTTTTTTATTTTTTTCTTTTGTGTTTGTTGTCATCATACACAGTGAGGTTAGGCTAGTCATGAACTCCTGTGTTCTAAATACTGCCCTAAGCAAATGTAAGGAAAATTTATGTAGAAAGAAAAGGGGCAAAGACTGGGTTTTTCCATAGTGATGCTGAATTGGGCTGAGTCTCTGTTCCCCTACTGACCATGACTGGAAACAAATGGAAGAACTAAGGGATGGGGTTGGGAGGGGGCACAGATGAGCCAGAGGTCATACAAACTACATCTCTTAGCTGGGAGAGGGAATGCAGGTGCTGCTAGCTGAAGGGGAGCCATTCTGACCTTCTGTGACACTGACTTTCTACCCCTTGGTACTGAGCACTGTGCTAGAGAATCCACTTGAAACAAGAGTTAACCCAATGCTGATCTTTTCTTTAAGCTTCATGAACTGATGGAAGAAACCAGCAGACAGCTCACAGTCTGGGCACCAGTGAGCCATATTCAAGATGTATAATTGAGATTATTGTAGAGTGCATTGAGGGGATAAGGCACTCAGGAAGGTCTTCCTGGAAGAAGATACAGCTGAGCCTACAGATAAATGTAAGATCAGTACAAGAGGTAATTAAGAACAGCTCTGTCCACTCATTTATCTGTCCATCTACACACACACGCGCACACACACACACACACACACACAAACATGTTAAGTATTCACATATTTAGAGAGGTATCAAGACCTTGTCTAAAACAATATTTAAAGGTCAGTGTTAACATTTTAGGGCATGACAATTATTGTTTTATGTTTATCTTAATAAAAATTGTCGATTTGGAAAACTGAGACAGAATTCTGCTCAAAGCCAGTCTGGGCTATCAAATGAGAGCCTAATCTCAATAACAAACAAAGATTCCCCCCAAGTGTAATTACAATAGTCACACTGTTTCCTCCCTCTGGGTACACCCAATTTTCTTAGCCAATTATTTCTTAGCCCATATTACTTGAACATTTAAGATATGTTCATTTTTCATAATTGAAGCAATATTGCAAGTAGCTCCCACCACCACAGCCTTTGCCCACATGGCTGGCAAGCCACTCAGCAGCCTCCCTTCTGGTTGGTTTTCATTGTCCACCTGTTAGTGCAGCTCATTCTTATCTGGAAGCCAATGTGTGATTAAGTGTAACTGTCTCCACACCTGTATGGGAGAATCCAAAGGAAAGAAAGATGTGACTGTCGTCAGCCCCTACCTTCCCAAGTGTGCCAAGCTGGTGTTAAAGACTGGGACTTAGACCTTGTTCTATAGTTATGTAAAGTATTACCATGGGAATGAGGGGAAGCACACCAAGTGTCTTTCTATCATTGCAACTTCTTGTTAATCATTTCAAATAAATATTGAAAACAAAACAAAAACAAAAAAGGCTATCTTCGCCCAGCCCACTAGATCTTCAGGACTCCAGATGTTCACTACCATACCTGGTCCATCTTAAACATAAAATATTTAGTTAGTTCCATGAGTTATCTTAGTTTCAAATTTTTCTCCTAGCACTTTTACCAAACTTTTAAATATTAACTAACCATTCTCGGGACTTGATGCATACCAAATAATATATTTATACTTCAGGTTTATAAATCATAAAATTGCAGAGAGCATTTTGGAGTTCAGTACCCAAATGAACAGTGTGGCCTCAATTCTAATCCCTCTCTCCTCACTGCCTTATTGCCTATTAAAGAAATAACTGAAGTTATTTAATTACAGTTGACTGGTCTTAGAGCAGCTCAAAAAGGTCAACACTCTTTGTCCTATCTCATTTATTCCTACTTCCAGAGAGCACCTAATTTTAACATATTAAAATGTTTGTTTTACATTTTTCTAAAGGTGCTTTTTACAACATGAATCTATAACAATGTACATATTATCTCATATGATCATGTACACCTACATAATTATATATATTTTGATTTTAGTTGAGACACTTTTATTGCATTTTAGCCATGTTTGGGAAAGGTTGGTTGCTGTCTTATAGTCCATAACTTGTTTGTCCTCATTCCAAAACCAAAGTATAAATATTTTCATTTTGTTAACTTTCCAGAAAGTTCTTATGTATTTTTAAAACTAAATCAACATTTTAAAATAATTAGATTATGTTAATATTTTTCAGAACAGAACTATAAAATGTGACAATTATTTCATTTCATTTTATTCATTTTCTTCCCTTTGTGCTTCCAATGAACTAATTAATTCAATTCAAAGATTATTTTTTAAGCTTACAAATATTCATAAGAATAATATAAATATAACCATGGTTAACAAATAGAACTCTATCTATCTATCTATATATCAATCATTTGTCCATTATAATATGTGAGTTATCTAGCTCCAAACTGTCCATAAATTGCTGGGGTCTGAACACCTGCTATGATTGGCTAGCTGTCTGTGTGTACAACTTTCTAAGCTACCAAGGACCTCTGCTTTTGCATTTCTGTCTTCCAGCTTTCTATGGTGAAAATCAGATTAGTTATTAAATTAGAATAACTTTTGGAGGGCAACTAGCTTTCAGTATGTGTCTAGCCTGTTAGCTCTAGTATTCCTAACTCATCTGTTTTCCATCTTCCAAGAATTTGCTGGTTCTCTTTTTCCAGTTCATTGTACTTCTGGTTTTCTTCACCTTTCTGAATTCATGCATTTTAATTTCATTATTATCATTTTCATGATAGTTACCAAAAAGGGAACCTAGAAAAACACATGTTTAAGATAGCCATTTTAAGCAAAATTCTTCTGTTATATATAACCACATTATGAATTTTCATAATGGAAGTTACACGGATAAACACAATTTAAAAAATAACATTAACAGTAGGGTAATATAAATCACCTTTTAAAGAATGCAATGGAATTTAAGAAACTTGTTACTTCACTATATTTTCATATGAAAGTGCTCTATGCAGACACATTGGGTTTCATGAACTTTTTCAAAAGCATGTAACTCAAACATATAAAGTATGGATTTCATGCTGGTATAAAAATTATTGATGAATATCATGCCAATTGAAGTTTCTGATATCTAAGAACCATTTGAAGGGAAACTGTAGGAACTGAAGGTGGTTTCCCTTAAGAATGGCTTTTAATTTATGAGAGAAGATAAATGAGAATTAACTATAGTGTGTGTGTGTGTCTGCATGTCTGTAATTTTTAGAGAGTTGTATAAAGAGTATTAAGGGAAAATAATATTTCTGAAAATAATTCACTTGAAATAACTTCAGTATGTTAAATAGTGATGAGGGTAAATTGAAACCATTAGAATACATTGAAGATTTTAATTTAGGAGCTACATTTCTGACTGTAAATTCTGGATACTCTATGAATACAGAGACATGAATAGAGGCTGGAAGCTTCAATAGGAGGCTGATATTTTTGTGCTATTTTTGTGATATACTTGCTTATAGTAAGTTCTTATAAATTGGAGACAAATAAAGAGAATTTTTATAATCATTAGTTAGATGAATAAAAGATTTATGGGTGAATTAAGATTGAGCCTGATAATGACAAGTATTTAGAATAATTTCATTCATGTATTTGTCTTAGGATCCTGAGTGACATTTAATTTCAAATACAAATATATATTGCATGGTAGAACATTTTGAGGGTATATTATTAGTAGTTAGAATTTTTAGATATTTTCAAATCATCAAAGTTGAAATTCCACATGAGAATTTAGATGATACTTTGAAATTATAAGTTCTTCTAGAGTAGGTAGAGGCTGGAGTGACAAAAAGTTTGTATTTGTACCCATGACAATGATAAAAATCTCTCATGAAGATGACCAATGAGATGGGCCAGAGATAGAACACTTGTTCATCCAGTAATGAAAAGAGAGACAACAGAAGGGAAACGTCCATGGAGGTTCAGAAAAAGTCCCTATGGAAAAAAAAAAAAGCAAGCCAAATAAACTTTTGTGTAGCAAATTAACAGCATGTTTCACAAAGAAACAAAGTTACAAGTTCATTGAAAATTTTGAGAGATCTTCAGTGGGGTAAAGGTCGAAATCTAATGGAAATGGTTTGATGAATGCCTGGAAAAGATGGTATTAACTAGCTAGAGTAAATGAGATTTTTTTTTAATTGGATATTTTATTTATTTACATTTCAAGTGTTATCACCTTTCCCACTTTCTGCTCCTCAACCCCCCATCCCATGCTCCCTCTCCCTGTTTCCGTGAGTGCGCTCTCCCATCCACCTACCCACTACCACCTCACAGCCCTGGCATTCCCCTACAGTGGGCCTCTCCTCCCATTGATGCCAGATAAGGTCATTCTTTGCTACATAAGCAGATGGAGCCATGGGTCGCTCCATGTGTACTTGTTGAGGTTTTTCAAAAGCATGATTGAAAAAGAAAAATAACATTTAAATGGAAAAAAGAGAGATGTAAGAGCAAGGATAAATCAATCATTCCAGTTAAATATGGACTGAGGAAAACATACTAAAATTGTGACTATATAGTAGAGAGAATAAAATATTAAATGGTAAAGACTGAAATGTGAAGAGAAACACTATAGTTTCTACAGGTGATAACCACCTTGGTTTTGAAAGGGTTGTCTTTTGTGATTTTCTTTCTGTTTTTAAATTAATAGAGGAAAGCTGGGAACTTGGATACATATAGAGAGCTAAATTTTAAGTCAGACTATGAATATTTGAAGAATTTACTACTAATTTCATTTTCATTGTATTCTTGGATAAAGAAGTAGATTAATGTTCTTCAAGTGAGGTGGCAGAGAGAAATTAGAAAATATGACATATTTGTGGATGAAAGGAAAGATAAATTAAGAAAGTAATAAAATTACTTTGTCAGTTTGAAGACTAAACTGTAACTTCTGTTTATGACTTTGGAATGGCATCCCACAACAAAGTGTTGAAGAATAGATGCTACCATTGAAGAAAGAAATGTCTGGATTTGAACTTGTAGCAAGCACGTGACATTAAGTAAATTAAATTTTACCAGTCTCCACATTTTTATTGCCTTTAAAACAAGTAGGTTCGCAAAATTCCGGGAGTCATTTACTTTTTCTGTATAATTAGAAGAAGTACCTCTATTATGTCCCCCAATAGTTTTTAGTGGTAATAATTCCTTATGATCTTACCTCTTACCAAGACAAGAAATTTTAGTACTCAGATATTTTTTGGTTGTTAAAAAATATATAATGGGTTTCTTTACTAAAAGACTTTTAACAGTTTTTAATTGACTCTTTTGCATTACTAATTTTCACAGCAAACTTTATGTGGCAGTACTTAAGATCTTATAATCAAGATTCTCTTCTTGGGAAAAAAAGATAGACGTTTTACTATAGAAAATTCAGTGAATAGTCCTTTTGGCCAATTACAGGTGAGAGTTGAAAGACCCAGTAAACAGTAGTATGTTCATTCCTTCCTGACATTGAAATTTGAGACTCTCGGATGGGAATCATTTATTTTTATATGTTTTTCATATGTCTATTCTTCCATACCTTTTCTTTGTGCAAGCCTTAAGTGCTATGCTGAACCTGATTTATATTACTTTACAAGAGGTCATGGCTGCATTTTAAAGAATTTTGTTGGTCAGTTGACATCATGTTGATAGTTTGATAATGACAATCATGGGCATATTTACACCACAGAAACTGGCAAACACTTTAAATGTAAACTTCCTCATTTGAGAAGCAGTTTTTGGACAATTTTCAATGTACCCGTAAAAAGTAAATTGGGACAGTAAGTATATTAAGTTGAATTTGACATACATTGCACTCAGAGGGCTTATGCTCAGTTAAATATAACAAGAAATAGACCCAAATAATGTAAATCATGACAGCAGGTGATTCTCAGGAATCACAATGTATATACCATTTATTAAACACTTATTAATACATGTCAGGCATTTTTTTAGACATGGGCATACAATGTAAGAGATTTTGGAAAATAAATTTGGTGATGTTTTATAACAGAAAAGAAAACAGAGGCATGGAAATGGAGAATCAAAAATGAATATTATTTTTTAAAGTATGGAAATCTGCGTGTATTTTCACACAGTCAGAATTGAAACTTGAGAGTTAGAATGTGGAACCCAGGTCACAGGAACTTTTAATGATCATCTCTATTGTATTATGACACCTTAAGTCGGGTTAGAGAAGCTTCATTTTGTAGCAGGTGACAGTTAATTCAATGACTCACTGCTGACCAAAGTGCTAACCATAAATGACTGTTGAGTGCTCAACTGTAGAAGTGAGTTTTCTACCTCAACCCATTCAAGGCTAGATAATGGAGGAGGTAAAATGGAGGATAGAGCTGGAGGATGGAGAGGAAAGCTATGAAATTCTGTCTTCTACATATATGTCACACAGAATAGACATCATAACTATGAATGTGCAATAAATGTGGCTCTTACCTGAGAGGGCATGTATACACAAAACTAGGATACAGTGTTAGAAGTGAAGCTAGTGAGTGTCAGCAAGGATAGAGGAGGGATAAAGGAGGGTAATGAATGTGATCATGGGACTTTCTTCATATATATATAAAATTGTCAAAAATATTTTGAAAGAGAGATAGTTGAATGAGATAACATAGGTATTCTAATGTGGCAGTGCTAACACACAGTTGAGGAAAATGTCAGCGTTTTACAAATACTCTATTTGTGTTTGCAAGAAGTAGGCATGACTCCTTTTCCCACGTGCAATCCTGATTCATGCACAAAAGAGCAAGCTGATGTGAGCCATGTCATTAGAGGCCTAAACTCCAATTGTCCTTCTCTTTGGCCTGGAGCCAGGTACTTGCTTCAGTCCGTGTCATTTTTCTCCGAGGTATGCATAAAGTGGAGGTTACCCGTGTCACATCTGTTCTTGCTTTGTGAGTTCATTGGGGAAAAAAATTACTGACTTTATTTTCCAAAGGAGACCCTTTTAAGAACTGCCGGATGCAGGGTGGCCAGGAGAGAGACCTGCACACATTCTTAAAAGCAAGTCTTTCAGCTTTAGAATTCATAAAGCATACCTTGGACTATGTGCTCAGACTCTAAGGATTCTATTCGATCTCTGTTAGGTTTAGAATTTCAGAAATGTCACAGTACTGCATTCCTTCTCTACAGAAGAAATTGAACCTGTGAATCTATATTACACACCCACATGCAAAATCATCATAGATAGGATGGGCTTTTTTATTGCCCCCTCCCCTGCAACAGCTTCCAGCTTTAAAACAACCTTGTTTTTTTTCTTTTGAGTATAATGAAAAAGGCTTCCTCCAGGAAGAGGCTTTGTCGGAAATGAATAGCAATTTTGAGATAATTATGTCTAGGATTCCTTCATAACATTTTATATAATTCTTTTTTAGAAATGTTTATGGAATGCATGTATCTTGTAGCACACGTTTTATATGATATACAAATTCATATTTGAAAATACACATTTTAAAAAATTAGGCCAATTACCAGAGCAAGATGCACATGAGTCTTTGAAATGAGACATTCTAGGTATCATTTTTTTCCTCCCTTAAAGGATAAATAATAGTTTTATTAATAAGCACAGAAAAATAAAACCATAGAGTTGTGTAGAATGATATAAGTAGGATAAGTAGATAACTCCTTAGATGGCTAAGCTATGAGGTATCATAGTGTGATCTCTGTTTTCAGAACATCTACTCTGAAAAATCATATGGAGAATTGGTTCAGAGGCCCTAAAAAGAAAGAGAAGAGAAAAATTATATACTACCTAATTTTATGTCAAGTTGTCACAAGCTAGATTATCTGAAAAAATGGAACCTCAAATAAGAAAATAATTCTGTAAGATGGAGATGAAAGAAATCTTAACTAATGACTGATCAAGTAGGGCTCAGGCCATTGCTTGAGGACACCCTGGGCTGCTGGTCCTGGCTCCATAAGAAAGCAGGCTTAGCAAACCAACATGATCAAGCCAGTAACTAGCACTCCTCCATGGCTTCTGCATCAGCTCCTGCCTCCAGATTCCTGCCTGGTTTGAATTCCTGTCCTGACTTTCTTTGATGATGAATTGTGATGTGGAAGTATAAGCCAAACAAGTCCTGTCTTCCTCAAGTTGCTTTGGTCATGATGTTTCATCACAGAAGTAGTAACAGAGACTAAGACAAATGGGGAAGCAGAAGATCATCTACATCAATTGTCATGTGTGTATTCATGGAAGCATATGTGTAGAGAACAGGTAGCTATCCAGGGTCCTCCTCAAATAATTTCTCTGCCATATTTTTCTAGACAGCCTCTCTAACTAAACTTAAAACATTAATTAGATAAATTGACTGGCCAGTAAATTTTAGTAATTCTCCTGTTTCTGCCCTTCCCCTAACTTTAGGGTTATAGACTTATAAGCTGGATGCCTGGCTTCTACATGAATGTAGAAGATTCAAGTTCAGGTCCATATGCTTGTAGAACAAGCATAGAAAACAAGAGTCTTCTCTGTTTCCATACTATTTTGCTTGTTAATGCATATAATCTTTCTTAACTATATACCAGAAGTTTTTGTGTGTGTGTGTGAGGTGGGAAATATGCTTTGTTATTGTACTTGTCTTCCAGTTTAGCCTAGCACTTGCTACTCATATATATATATATATATATATATATATATATATATATATATATAATATATATATATATTTGTGCCATCACATATATATATATATATATATACATATACATATATATATATTTGTGCCATCTGCTCTTCCTCTGTCTCTATGTTTGCCTGTCTCTCCTTCTACACTTTTTAAAATCTATGCTGACCCAACATTAATGACTTGAAATACTGAATAGCATGATGACTTATATTCTCTGTTTACTTGTTGAGACATTCTTTCATTGGAGCCAAAATGTCTGACCTTGTGTGTCCAAACTTGTGACCATTTTTACAGGACTCAGAATAGAGCATTTATGATATGAGTGTCACCTTTCTCTCTATAACGTAAAAAAAAATCAAGTATGACATATCCAAAAGCTAAGAAAAGTCCTGGTATGTATTTACCAAATAGTAAATTTCACTTTCTCTCTTTTCCCAGTATTTTCCTACCTCTGACTCTCTGGCTTAACGCTGACTATCTCTCATCATGTATTATCTTTCAGTATCTTTAAATCCTTATTTCTTTATAAGGAAAACAAAATAAAATAGTAAAAAATCAACACTAATTTTATTTTAAAAGGAGATATTTTTGGTTGAATGATTTTTTTCATATTTCAGTAGCTACTCTTGACAGTTGATTAAAATATTGTGCATGCCTTCATTTCTTGGATCAATTACTTCATCATGTTTATGTCTTGAAGCAATTAATTTGAAAACAAGGTGATATTCACCAAATGAGATTCTACTTCCTGGAAGAAAATAATGATCAGAATGAGAATTTCAGTGTCCTCTGTTGGAGAAACCCTAGAACATCTATTAGCTCATGGATTTATTAATTGAGCATTCATTTATTAATACCTTCCAGACTTCAGACCAGTCAGCAGTAACTCAAAATAACTTTAATGTAAAAGACATATATTTTATATGAAGACATCATGTAGATAAAATAGACCTTTAAAACTGAAAGAGTCCAATGGGATACTAGTTTTCCACTGTAGACCAGGATGCTCTCGGAGGTCAAAGAAAAAGAAAGCTGGGTGCTTTTAGAAGAATTGATAAGTGCATGAAACAAGAAAAGAAGTAACATGAAGTTTCAGCACTAAATGCTCCCTAAAAGTTTATGTGGTCCAATCTATTAGACTCTAAGCCTGGTAAAGGAAAACTATAAAAAGGCCTAAAATTGTGTATCATATACAGGAAACTTCAAGAAAAATTTCATTTATTCAGTCCCTATACTAATATCCTTCTCAATGTATGCACAAGTCCATGTTGTGTATTCTGAAGTCCCTGATGTGCATTTTAGGGAATAAAGTGTTCCCAAAGCTCACAGCAGAGGTAGAGTTCAAAAAGACTGGCTGAATCAACCAACCAAAGTGTGGTTAGGCAGAGGCACCACCTTAAGATGAAATTCCCAAGTCTGCCTTACTAGGTATTCAGGTGCAGATGATCCAGGTGCTCATGAGGCAGTGCTTGCAATGAAAGCCAGATAGTTTCTAAAGTTGTTGACAGCCAAAGGCTTTCTGATGACTACATTTCCTATATTTAGGTAGCTTTCCTTACAGAAGCTTGGCTTGGGATGGCCCATCTCTTTAACTATTAGATAATAATTTGAATCATCTAATATTTATTGAAAAATTTCTATGCCAGATACTGTACTAAGACATTATCTTATCTGGTGTTCCAACACCTTTCAAAAATATTGCCATGTATCTTATACATCCCAAACTTATGGGCCAGGTTCTTTTAAACCATGTATTATCAACAACTAAAATGGCTTCCTAATGTAAATTATGAGCAACCTAACAATATATAAATGCCATTTATACTTACTTGAAAGAGGCAGCAGCAGGTATTCTAGCAACTATTTGTCTCAAGGGAGTATTGAGAATGACTCTGGCTTTGAAAAAAATATTCAGTTTTGTAAAATGCTAATGTCTATGTCGATTTGATTTCTTCATATGAGTAACTTTCATAAACCATTGAGAGACCATTCTTATGCAATGTTACTCATGTATTCCAAATTTGGGAAATGTATCCTTTTCTCATTGCTAACCCTGGTACTGGAACTAATAATAGCTTTGGTTTACTCAGTAAATTGTTCTAAGGTTTTTTTCTCTTCATTTAATAGATCTGTTAGAATATTTAACCTTAAGTAAAACCAAGAATTTAAGTGATATTCATTCAGCAAGCAATAGTAATTATACCCAATATTACTAGTATTGCTTTTATTTTCGGAACATTTCTAATGATTGATGAAGATAAAAAAATATTTTCTTTCTTCATATAGACCCTGGAAGTAGGGGTTGCCTTCCTGCCCTGGTGCAGATTGAAACCTGACTCCTGCCTTTCTCTCCCTTGTTAAAAAGTACTAACTCTTGCGTGTGCATTTTTCTCTCTACCTTTCTGTCACTATGAAAATCATAATGGTTTACACTGTTGTCCAACTCTGGATCCTTTGGACTGACCACTTAACCACCCCCAGTTTCAATGTAGCCTTATTTGAAATGAGAAAAGACTAGGTAAGAAAATCTTGAATGTGACAAGGCCCAACAAATAGCTCAGGAAACCTCGGGTGATTAATAAATGCCTCCAGCCCACTGACAGATAAAATGCTGAAAGTACCAAATGACTCAATGACAGACTAATTTTGATTCTGTCTTTGTTGCCCTTCAAAATGGAGCTCAGCAAATCCAGGATGAGGACCTCATCTTTGTATACATGATTGTTTATGGGATACAAGGAGATCTGTATTTAATGCCTCCTTATTTAATGTGTTTAAATATATTGGATCATTTGTGTTTACATCTATATATATGTACAACCAAAATGAGACTGAAAATGATAGCTTCATCCAAAAACTGAGCTAATTTTTTGTTACTTTTATTTTTTCCAGTTTAGCCATTGCCCTGCTCCTGGTCCACCCTCCCACAGTTCCTCATCCCATTCCTCCTCCACACTGTCTTAATGAGGATGCCCCTGCCAAGCCTCCCCACTCTCTGGAGCCTCAAGTCTCTCAAGGATTAGGCACACCTATCTTCTTCCTCTGAGGCCAGACCCAGACCAAGCAGTCCTCTGCTGTATATGTCTCCAGGGCCTCAGACCAGTTGGTGTATGCTGGCTGGTTGATGGTTCAGTATCTGAGAGATCTCAGAGGTCTGGGTTAGCTGAGACTGCTGGTATTCCTATGGGGTGGCCTGCCTCCTCAGTTTCTTCCAGTATTTCTCTAATTCTACCACAGGGATCCCCAACTTCAGTCCAATAACAATTGAGTGTAAGTTTCTGCATCTGTCTCAGTCAACTGCTTCAAAACCTAAGCTAATTTTTTATTTATTTATTTTTTTATGGGACAAACCCAGTCCTCACAATTAGGCCTTTAACTAGTAATTTCATGATACAAAGAAGTGCATGGTAATCTAAATTCTCTTGTTAAAGTAAGGAGATTTGAAATATACTATGCAGATGTGTTTTTCTCACTTATAAGACATATATTCTCTAAAAGGAGCCATTCTCACTTACAAGCTAATGGACATGCTCTCTCTGCCTCTCCGGAGTCTGGCTGGTAGGGCTTCACTGCTCACAGGCAAATTGGGACTCATTGGATCAACAAAGAGACTTTAAAAGGATAGTAGCTTCATTGTAAGAAAGCCAGTGACATTTACAAACATTTCACATTTCTTTGATATAAGAAGATAGCGATATTCTTGGCATGAAGGATGAAATCATGGATGTTCAGCACAGAACTTCTCATTTTAAAGCTATTGAATGTTACACTGGTTACATACATTAGAACACTGATTCACAACTTCGTGAGATCCAGAGCTATCAATAGAAATACAAAAGAAACAGAAAAAGTGAAACTATATGTCGTGGGCTCTTTGGAAAACCCTCTTGTACTCTTCATGTCACCTTCATTTTTCTTTAGCCATGCTATCTGTCATGATGAAGCCTATTACTGTAGCATGAACCCCCACTTTTTCGTTGTCTTAAACTGAGGAGAGCTTCCCAGCTCTGTTACCATTGTCCTTACTGCCTCCATATCTGTTGCTTCTTTCTCTCGTCCACACAAATCTTTTCCAAACTCAGGTCTTCAGACAGTTGCACTAAGAGGATCAAATCATCACAGATTAAAATACACATTCCTGACTGAGAACAGTGAGAACACTCAGAATTGGTAATGTTTGACATGAAGAACCGATACTTGGATTTTATTTTATTAATTGTTTTGTTTGTTTACATTCCAAATGATAGCCACCTTCCTGGTTAGCCCTCCACAACCCCTCCATTCCATCCCTCCCTCTCCTCCCTCCCCTTTGCGTCTAAAAGTGTGCTTATACACCCACTTACCCACTCCTCCCTCAGTGCTCTAGCATCCCTCTCTGCTGGGGTATCAAATCTCCACAGGACTAAAGGTCTTCTAGCCCACTGATGTCAGATAAGACCATCCTCTGCTTTTCATATATCTGGAGCCATGGATCCCTCCATATATACTATTTGGTTAGTGGTTTACTCTCTAGAACCTTTGGGTAGTCCAGTTAGTTGAAATTGTTTTTCCTATGAGGTTGCAATCCCATTCAGCTCCTTCAATCCTTCCCCTAGCTCTTCCATTGCGGTACCCGGGCTCAGTTCAATGGGTGACTGTGAGGATCTGAATCTGTATTGGATAGATGCTGGTAGAACCTCTTAGGCAACAGCCATACCAAACTCCTGTCAGTAAGCACTTCTTGGCATCAGCAATAGTGTCTGGTTTTGTTGTTTGCAGATGTGATGGATTTTGCATTTATAATTAGTAGCTGCATTTGTCCTCTGGCCCATTCTTGCTGAGGAATATTCTCTATGATATTGCCAGATGGATATAGCTTTAACCTAGACTATAATATGCAAGTTATATGTTACCAATATAAAAGTGACATGAAAAAATTTCTTTAGTGACATGAAAAAATTAGTACCACTGTTTATTTTCATGACTTTCTCAAAAAATTCAGGCAAAGCCAAATATTTTTAAGGATCTATCTATCTATCTATCTAATGATCAATTGATCTATCTATCTATCTATCATATTTGTGTGTGTTTGTGTGTGTGTGTGTATGTTCAGGTTCACATGGAGGACAGAAGAGGGTTGCAATCCTCTGGAGTTGGAGTTCTAGGTGGTTGTGAGCTGGGCTGCCTCGTGTGGGTTGAAACCAAACACTTCTTCTGGAAGGACAGGAAACTCTCTCAGATATTGACCCATCTCCCCAGATCAGAGCCATGATTTTTTTTTAATTACATAAATGCTTTCTGATGACTTATGCTGTTCTAAAGAAGAATAAGCTGTTATAATAGTATTTAATTAAAGAAGAAGCCTATTTGATGCATCTTTCTGAAAGGATTTTACCTCACCTTCAGTAGCATCTGAAACAGTTTTTGATAAATATTCTTACAAGAAGTTTGTATGCACTGGTTTTCCTCTCATCTAATTTATTCAAAGTAGATCCTAATTTTCCTATAATACCTGGCTATGACAGAAGCTTGAATTTTACTGTAAAAAAAAATCTTATTTACACACACACACCAGCACACACATCCACATGTGTACCTATACATCACTCATTTCTTTAGAGATTCTTGTACATGGAAAAAAATTTCTGACTATCCTTCTGGTATCATCTAAAATACTACCTATCCCATTAAGTCTTACCTGATTATACCATATGAAAGCAATCTCTTGTCCTTGGACATATTTTCACTTTGTTTGTCTGTGTCTCACACATCACAAGTCCTTTCTCCCTCATATGAAAGATCTTATATTTGTATGCTTTCCTCTCCATTAGCATTCTTTATCACAGGCATTGAAATTCACATTTGTTCTATTTTAGTGGCTCTGCTAATAGAATCTGTATTTGATGAATAGCCTTATTAATGGAAAATTTAAACATCTATCACTGGACATTTATAATTCTTAGCATTCCATACTATATAAAAAGCAGGTATAAAAGTGGCTAAGTTCAAAATAAGTGATTTCAAAATACACAGTGTTCTCTAGCCTCTTAGGGCTGAAAGGATCTTGGAAGGCATTGACTTCTACCAACTAAGTATATAGTGCATACAGCAGAAACCCAATGTGGGAAAGTGACTTACAAACATTGCATGGCCACATACAGGTAGCAGAGATAAAGACTAGGTATTCAGTGAAAATTCTGAAACTTTTTCTTCTCTGTCTTGCCCAGTGATTTGGATATTACACATCTGTAGACTCAACTAACCCTAGCTCAAAATGTTTATCAAGAAAGCAACTAGGTGGGTCATGCTCTTCTCTGGGTGGCTCTGGACAGGTAAATATGTTATAGAGAGTACCTAAATATTGTTTAACCCTCCTACTGATACTCCTCTATCCCAGTGGACTTTTTAGATGAAGTCTTGGCATTGAGATATTTTCATTCTTCACAGAAGATTTTAACTCACCAAGTACATATGATGCAAAGCCTCAACTATACACTTTGAGAGTTTTCCTCCAAATCCAAGTATGTTTTAATTTATTGTAAAGCAAGAAAAATTTTGATTTTCAGAGAGGCAAAGGAAAATTAGGCTAATTTGAGCCTATTTTGCAAGCATATAGCAAAAACTTTAAGGAAGACTGAGAGAACTTTTATACATTGAATCAAAGTTTGGGCAAGATTACTACAAATACTCAATTTCTCTAAAATAAAGGAGTAAACTATAAGAATAAGTTGCCCATGAATGTGTGATGAAAACAAAATTTTTGTGATTAAAGCCCACATTTTCTTATCAAGTAAGTGGAATGTGTCAAATGAGAGAGACAGCATGCTTTCAGAGTATCTTATGATATTTAGCTATGCATAAAAAAGCCTGCAGCTGAGGTGATATGTGAGACCTCTGAAGACCACGTCTCTCAGCCTTCCTGCACAGCAGTCCTCTTACATAGAGCTTCTCTTTCCTTCTCTTAAGAACCTTACTGGAAGTCATAAAACTTTTATTTTTGTTTTTGTTTTTGTTTTTTAATTTTATGGTCACAATAATGATGACGAAAAATATGGAAGCATTTTATCAGGCCTTTGATTAAAAACATTAGTATTTGAGACTATTGCTTTAATTTCTCTTTATCTCAAGAGTCTTGCAAGATTTGTAACCAAGTCACTCATGAAAACTGAGAGATTTCTTTACTGCACAATGTTTGTCCTTCCTGGTGTCATTGGGATTATGATGCATTGTCTGTTATGATCTCTCAATAAAAGCCTTTGCCTCAGATGCTGGAATTCAGTCATGGCTGAAAGCACTATGGAAATTGTTTTCTTTTTTTTCTTTTTTCCATTATCATTTATCTTTTCTGTTACTGCCTTAAAGAGGTGGTAAGATGACTCTTAGCAACAAGGGGCAGTTTTTCTTTTCTGGGTCTAGGTTACAACATGTTAATGTAAAAGATTAGGCTAAAGCTAAATTATCCCATTTCTTTTAAAAGGTGACACATAAAAGGTATTTCATGGGGCAGCACCAACCAAATCATATCTGACCCACCCTGGTAGTGACATTTATGGAGAAACATAGCTATTGTTGGCTGTTTACAGAGAGGAAAGTGTCTTTGTCATATAATTGATATTGCAAAATCCTATAAACACCATATTCTCTAGAGAGCTATATATTATATTCCAGTGAGGTCATTTTTTAACAAATTTCAGGGACTTTGCAAGAGGATTTTGAGCTACACATGCATAATTTCATAGCACCAAATATTTCTGAGTAGGTGTCAGATTGATTGTGTCTTTTTACATATAACCTTAAATGCCAGGGTTTGAATAAAATATATCTGATAGGGTATTAAAAATCTTGAGATACATAGATTCTGAATCTCTATCATAATTGAAAAAAAGAGCTAGAGAGCTTATTGAACTGCATACTTATGGTCTGTAACCATTGAGATTCTGACTCAGTGTGTTTATAGAAGGGCACAGAATGTGTGCAAGGAAGAAGTAATACAGACATGGTGGTGCACATATATTAATGATGTATAATATTCATGCATGAGAAAAACTTGTTTCTGAAAGTTCTGATGCTCATTGGCATTTTCATAATTATCACTCAACTGGAATATATTGCAATAACTGCCTTCTTAGTTGCTCAAATTAGGCACATTGGAGTCTCTGAACTGGTGTTTCTTTATGAAACATCTTTCATTATCTTTTGGTATGGCACATTTTTGTTTTTCATTTTTTTGTTTTGTTTTTTTTTTCTCAGTAAAAAGAACATTTACAATGAAAGATTTGCCTCACTTCGTGCATGCTCAGTCCTTTTGTCAGCATTGAACATCCGGGTATTCTCTATTACATAGGACCCCCATCTTTTCACATTTTTTAAAATAATTATGTCATCGTACTTAGATTGAAATTTTTATAAAATTCAAGAATTTTTCTGGTAAACTCTTTGTTATATCTTCCCAGTAATCAGGTAGCTATATCGTAATTATTTATCAATTGCACAAAGAAAGAACTCAAAAGGGCAGGGTTACATAATCTTTCAGAAATTATCAGATTCAAGTCATCCATCACAAGAGTGAGGTGTTCAGATCAAAAAAGCAGGTAGGACTGCCTTAATATAACACCTAGTGTTTATGCCCATGTATTTCTACCTACAGGTTTCAAAACATTCATGAAAAAAGGACAAACTAATGATGTCTGGATGTGTACATGCCACAATATTTTGCTCTAAGAACTTATAGCTTGAAAGTGAGAAACAGAGTCATGTAAGTATCCTGTTTTTGTGAACATCAAAACTGGAATTTAAGTGATGCAACTGGTAGAGAAGCCAGATGTTGCACTGGAATGGCCAACCCTCATGCTTCTATACCATATTTTTCAAATATCCTGTGTTCTCTTCATGATGTAGGACAGAATGACTTTAGGAAAGAATGAAAATTTAAATGAACTTTGTTTTTGGTGACACATCTTACAGCTTTGACAATAAGGGACATAGATCTCCAAGAAATAATACCACATTCACTCTCAAAAACTTGCTTGACCAATGAAAATTCCTTTAAGATAGAAACTTATGATTATCCAATTAAGAGAGTTCTAGTGATGTCATGATTTCTGAAATTTTGAAAAACTTGAGCACCAAATGATTCAAGGAAGTTAGACATTAGTACCTTGGAATGAAGTCTCTGTATTTATAAAACAACTTAATTTCCCTTTTTCTAAGTCTCAGTATAAAATTTTTGACTGAAAAAATGAACATATATTTTGAGGACTTTTTATATCTAACAGTTTGTGGGTTTCAATGGAGGCTACAATACATGAAATAGAAATCTCACTTACTTGACTCCTGGACCTACCTGCTGCTAAATTTAACAAGGTCCAATCTGGTGTCTTTAAGTAAGTATGTATTGTTTCTGGTTCCTATTCTCCTAAATTGCAGCTTGTAGATAGGAAGCCAAAAGGACCTCCCATTCTGGAAGGTGCCAAATTGCTTTTGCAGACCTCAGCAATTCACAATGTTTGAAGACACTACAGATATGTGCAGATCTGTGGTTGAGCCCTCTCAAACAGTACATAATTCAGAAAAAGACTTGGAGCTCCTCCATAAAGCCATATTTCAGTCACACATTTTAGGCATGCAATTTTAGCCAAAGCCATTATATAGCAATACTGAGGACTTGTTTTTTTTTCTCCTTGAAAAAATAATATAGATTTGGACAAAGCATAGTAACCCCAAATTACAAGAATTGAATGTACCTCTTATGTGAAACTAAGAGCTACAGATCAAATGATCAATCATAGAAATGTAGAGTTTGATGCCTTCCTAGAGACTTCTCAGTCCAGTGTCTCATATAAGACTTCAATCTTCCCTGGATCCCCATGGTCTTTTCTTAGCTTCTTGTCCAAACTTATGTAAAACAGACATTTTCTGGGGCAAACCGATCTGATATTATTATGCATTTCTTACCTTTAGAAAGCCCCCTTTAGAAGAATTACATCCATCTGTGTTAGTTGTGCAGCATCCTGAAATAAAAAGAACCGGGGGTGGGAATCTCCTCAGTAAAATGGTCCTTAGTTTGAAGACGAGAACACATTTCCCTCCACCAGGTCTAGACTGTTTCAGTCTCTTGACATAAACATTCCCTGTTTCTTTAGTGGAAATAATGTAAGCAACTGAAGAAAAGCATAGTGTACTTTCAAAGTACTATAGCTCTAAATCCCAGCCTTCTATGTGTGAAGGAATGAAGATGGATTCTTTGCCTTTTGTTGCTGTATCTCAGCTCCATTGTTTGTGAATAATGGACAAAAATGACTATTTCACAGGGTTATGAGTAAGAAAGTATGAGTCAAATTTCATGAATCTTTGTCCATGGCAAATGGTAAGCACTATCACAGATATTAAGAGCCTTAGAAGTCACTGACTATAAACCCTCCACTCATCATCAACTTTGGCCCCCAACTACTGTTCTCCTGGTAATACTAGAAGGTGAGTATGAACTTCACTACTCTTTGGGACTTATATTACTATGTGAAATGATGAAGGTATCTGGGTTTTGTTGAGAAGTATTAAAAGAAAGCTACTTCCTCCTGATCAAAAAAAAAGTTTTCTAAGATCTATATATGCCCTGGGTATTTTAAGATATCCCAAACTTTATGTACTATTTTCCCCTTTTCATTATTTGAAGGAATTAATGTAACTTGACATATTAGTTACCTTGCTGAGTTCACCAGCTCAACAAATGTGAGTCTGATGAAGACAGGCTAAATTGAAGGGAGAATTAATTATCCCTTATTGCTCTATTAGCCTTATCCTTCTTAGGACTCCCTCCCTTGGTGCCAACAGTTACACTGCTTCCATTTTGTAGTACTATGGATGTGGCCTGCATTTCTAAGTTAATATCATTTTAGTTTTCCTCTTTCTTTCAGATACTGGTCAAAGCCAGGACATGCTTTTTCTGATATTCTGAGATTAATATTTCTCCAAAGTACCTATCTGTCTTGACAACCTCCATTGCTAAAATTATGTCTTTCCCTCTTCTTCTTCTTCTTTTTCCCCATCTTTCTTTTTCTGGCAGCTGGTGGGATTTACAGCTTGATAGACAGGTTGTTTATTCGATTAAATTCTAAAACAAACAAAGAAACAAAAACTGTCCACAGGCTTCCTTTTGACTTGGATTTTAAGTTCTTTTAGTAATGAGACTAGACCCATAAAGAGGTACCCCCAGTCCTTCAATAATAGGAACTTATACTTTATTATTTCCATGCCTCTCTGGTTTTATTGTCTGTTTTGTTTTATGCAAGTCTGCTATGATATGACATGACTTCATATCTATTTATCTTGTAATGTTCCTGATTGTCACTTTAAAAAAATGAAGAGTCTGGAAGTAAACAAAAGTCTGTATAAACATAATACATAATCTAAAATGTTTCTACCTGTTTTGGGGGGCCTTTTAAACTTCTATTCATATAAATATTCTATATTGTTATGATATCTCAATTTTCTTCAATTGTAATACTGGCCAAGTAAAAAATGTCCTTGGATATTTTTGATGCAACATTAATATTTTTGAGGAAGTCAAAGTAGCTGGCATACTTGAACAGTAACCACTTTTTACAGGATTATTTATTATGCATTCGGTATCCCAAAAGCAATATCTGCAGAGGCAGTATGATTTTGTCATTTTCATTTCACTTATTCTTTAGGTAGAGTGACCCTTTTTCGTTTCAGAGTAAACCTTTTATGCTCTGGACTAAAATAATACAAAATGACAACAAAGCATCATCTTTTTGTGAGGTCTGACATAAGTTTTAATTACTGTGGAGGCAAGGCAGATCATAGACTAGAATTTGGGAGCTGAGATTGGTCATCACTCTACACTGAATTGTCTTGTGTTTTGGGGGAAATGAAAGTCCTTGTCCTTCTGTAATCCCCAGCATTTCATTGGATAGGGTAGGATGAAGTAGGGTAATTTTTAGGGATTCTTTTAGATTCGTATTTCTAGTGTTTTCAGTTGGAAAGATGATAGTTAGAGGAAGTATTCTCAATGAAAAGAAGTTTAACAGTTGAAAACACCCATTTGCTCTTGGAGAAAGAGTGTGTGCTGCATGTTTTTTGTCCACTTGAAACAAAGCTAGTCATATATGTGTGAGGAAATCATGTTTGAGAAAATGCTATCATAGGATTGGCATGTGCACAAGTCCATGGGACATTTTCTTGACTATTGATAGAAGTTGCACAGCCCCACTCACTATGTATAGTCCTACTCCTGAGGCAGCTGGCCCTGGGCCATAAGAGAAATAAAAACAACCAAACAAGGAGGTGTAAGCCATTAATCAGTATTCCTCTATATCAGTTTATGCCATCAGTTTCCAGCCTGAGTTCCTACCTTGTCCTCCCTAATGAAGAATGTAACTGTAAGTCAAATAAACCTTTTTTCTCTCCAAGTTGCTTTTGGTCATGGTGCTTTTTATTTTTGTTTATTTTTTTATTAGATTTTTTTTATTTACATGTCATACAATCTCTCCTTTCCTAGTTTCCCCTCCGAAAAAAATAAAATAAAACAAAAACAAAAACAAACCTCTGTTCCTTCCCCCTCCCCACTCACCACCCCACTCTCTCTTGCTTACTGGCCCTGGCATTCCCCTACACTGGGGCATAGAACCTTCAGAGGGCCAAGGTCCCATTGATGACCGACTTGGCCATCCTCTGCTATACATATGCTGCTGGAGCCATGAGTCCCACCATGTGTGCTCTTTGGTTAGTGGTTTAGTCCCTGGGAGCTCTGAGGGTACTAGTTACTTCATATTGTTGTTTATCCTAAGGGGCTGCAAACACTTCAGCTCCTTGGGTCCTTTCTCTAGCTTCTTCACTGGGGACCCCATACACTGGGAAAAGATCTTTACAAATCCTATATCCAATAGAGGGCTAATATCCTATATTTACAAAGAACTCAAGAAGTTAGACTCCAGAGAAACAAATAACCCTACTAAAAAATGGGATACAGCGCTAAACAGAGAATTATCCACTGAGGAATTCCGAATGGCTGATAAGCACCTAAAGAAATGTTCAACATCCTTGTCATCAGGGAAATGTAAATCAAAACAAACCTGAGATTCCACCTCACACCAGTCAGAATGGCCAGGATAAAAAAACTCAGGTGACAGCAGATGCTGGATAGGTTGTGGAGAAAGAGGAACACTCCTTCATTGCTGGTGGGATTACAAACTGGTACAACCACTCTGGAAATCAGTTTGATGGTTCCTCCTGAAATTGGAGATAATACTACCAGAGGACCCAGATATACCACTCCTGGGCATATATCCAGAAGATGCTCCAACATGGAATAAGGACGCATGCCCAACTATGTTCATAGAAGCCTTATTTATAATAGCTAGAACCTAGAAATAACCCAGATGTCCCTCAGCAGAGGAACTGATACAGAAAATGTGGTCATGGTGTTTTATCACAGCAATAGAAACTTTAATAAAGACAGAAATTTCTACCAGGTTATATAATAGAGACCATGTTATGGAGAACATTGTGTAAAGACTTTGAAACTTTGAGCTAGAAAATCATTGAGTGCTCAGAACTCAGTGGGCACTTTACAACATGTAAAGGATCATGGAAGATAAAACTATTGGCAGATGCTTGGCTTTGGAATTTTCATAGGGAATTAAAGGCTATCGTGGGTAACATTTTGAATTAAGACAGTTGTTTTGCAAAGAAACGTTATCCAGTAACTGATGGGAACAGATACAGACTCCTTCAGATCAGGGAGTTCAGCAGAGCAGGGGGAGGAAGGAGTAATGAGCCGTTAAGATGAAGGACACCATAAGAACATGGTCAACAAGATCCGCTAACAGGGACTGTGCTCACAGATACCAAGGAGCCTAAATGAATCTGATCTAGGTCTTTTGTGTATATGTTATTGCTGTGTAGCTTGGTGATCTTGTGGGATTCCTAACAATGGAATTATAGGCTATTTCAAACTCGTTTGCCTGCTTTTGTGCCCCTTTTCCTTCCAGTGGGTTGCCTTGATGTGAGAATATGTTCCTGGTTTTATTTTAGCTTATTATACTACTTTTGGTTGATTTTCCTGGAAGGTCTGTTCTTCTGTGAGGAGAGGTGCAAGAGATCTAGAAAACGAAGAGGTTAAGGAAAGATACTGGGAAGAGGGGTGGGAGGGAACACTGCAGTTATGTAATATATGATAGATGATTTTTAAAAAGGGAAATATATAACATGAAAACATAATTTAAAAAAGACATTATGGTTCTGATCACCCGGGGTTGAAGAACAATTTGCGACTAAAAAGACAAGTATCATTTAGGCAAAGTCTTCTGGGACATATTCACTCAGTGTCAGCATATATAAACAGTCTCTGGAGGAAGCTAAGGCTGTACAAGAATTTGATGGCATGGATGGATCATGAATATTAATTTAATCTGTAACCATGTGGCAGGGTCAGAATCCCCAAAGAGAGGCTTGAAGATGCCATTGGTGAGGGTACAGCCTAAGCTACAGTAGAAACCTTAGTACATTGTAGGTATCAGTATCATTTGCAATCACATTTGTAAAGAAAACTTTACTGAAGCTCAAAACATACATTGAACCCCAAACAATAATATTGAGAGACTTCACCACGCCACTCTAACAAATAGAAATGTCATCAGACATACTATAAAAACCAACAGAAGTTATGAACTAAATGGATTTAACAGATATCTACAGGACATTTCGCCCCTCCCCCAAAATAAACCTTCTCAGCACCTTCCAGAAGCTTCTTCAAAAATGACCATATAATCAGACACAAAACAAGCCTCAACAGATACAAGAAGACTGAAATAACTCTTCCATTCTGTTAGATCGCTATGGATTAAGGCTGGAATTCAACAACAGAAACAACAGAAAGTCCACTTTCTCATGGAAACTGAACAACCCTCAACTTGGTGATAACTTGGTTAGGGAAGAAATTAAAGACTTCCTAGAAGTAAATGAAAATGAAGCCACAACATACCCAAACTTATGGGACACATTGTTAAGAGGAAATTTCATAGCATTACGTGCCTTCATAAAGAATTATGTAGATCCCATACTAGCAACTTAACAGCACGCTTGAAAACTCTAGAACAAAAAGAATCAAACACACCCAAGGAGTAGATGGCAGGAAATAGTCAAACACAGGGCAAATATCAGCCAATTAGAAACAAAGAAAACTATTCAAAGACTCAACAAAATCAAGAGCTAGTTCTTTGAGAAAGTCAACAGGATAGGCAAACCTTTGCCCAAATTAACTACAAGGCACAGAAAAAGTATCCAAATAAACAAAATCAGAAGTAAAAAGGAGACAATAACAACAGAAAGTGAAGAAATTTAAAGAATTATTAGGTCTTACTTGAAAGCTTGTACTCCACAAAATTAAAAAATCTTAGTGAAATGGGTGATTTTCTAAACAGATACCACACATGACATTCCTGTCAAATAAAGGGCAATGTTGCTGCTGTGAGGCTTTAAGCTGTTACCTGGTTCAAATAGTGTTGAATTTAGAGCCAAATAACCAAATTCCAAAAAAAAAAAAAAAAGACCTCAAAGTTAAGATTAGATATTTTTTATGAAAAAAAATGTTTTACTAGAAAATTTCTTATTTTTATTATAACAGCAATATATAACAAACAATAACCTGTATTTCTATCAACAAATAGCACCACAACAGTCACTGCATCTCCTCCGAGTTTTTACGTATCAATGAAGTATCCTGGGCACACATTTTTATTTGTTTGTTTTCTAAAATTAGCAACACAGGGATGGATTATTAATACTCTTCTGAGGATAATGTTCAAAGACTAGAGAAAATATTACCTTGTGATTAATTTTCTTGTGTTTTCATTCTTGAAAAATGCAGCCTTTTTATTGATGACTCAATCCTGCAGTGAGCTCCCTGACCACAGGTTTTGAATACTTCTTCAGCAGTGCTAGAGTTGGATTTGCTTGTGTATAAAGAAATTTTTATAAGCAATTTCATGCATACTGCTCAAAGATTCTTAGGAAAGAGTATATTGATTTTTTTGACCAGAGTTTATAGGTCATGAATCATTACCAAGGCTTCATAATCTTTATTAATCTTACTGGTGATAATGCATCACAAGTTAATTTCATTTCTTTGAAACAACCTCTTTAGGTATTTATCATTTCCCTTGTGATTATTGGTTACATGTTTTGTAAGAAAATTATATTTCCAAGTCCCAACTGTTTTCATTAAAGTACTTATCTTTTCCATAGTGATGTAAGGATTTTGACTTTTTTATTATATAGAGTGTATTTTTGTGCTTTGCTTACTTTAAGTTTTCTTATTGTTTTGGGATGTACAAAATGTAATGTTTGTATTTTTAAAATAATAAAATGTTTTCTTTGATGATTTCATAATGGAAAAATGTTAAATCAAGATCAGCTAAGCTATTTAAATAACCTTATAAGGACAAAAGAAATAGAAGTAGTCAGTAAAAACGTCCCAACCAAAAAAAAAATTCCAGGGTCAGATGGTTTTAGTGCAGAATTCTACCATACCTTTAAGGGAGAGATAATATGAAAACTCTTCAAACACTCCACAAAATAGAAATAGAAATACTACCTAATCCATTCTATGAATCCACAGTCACTTAGATACCAAAACCACACACAAAGACCCAACAAAGAAATAGAAATTCAGCCCAATTTTGCTTATGAATATTAATATTAAAATACTCAATAAAAGTCTCTCAACAACACTTTAAAAACATCATTCATCATAACCGTGAATTCTTCATCCCAGTGATGCAGGTGATTGTACAATATATGAAAATCTATCACAATAATTCATTGTGTAAAAAAATTATATGATCATCTCATTAGATCCTAAAAAAGCCTTCAACAAAATTTAATAGTCTTTCATGTTAAAAGTCTTGGAGAGACCAAGAATTTAAGGCACATACCTAAATATAATAAAAGCAATGCACAGCAATCCGATAGCTAACATCAAATTAAATGGAGAGAAACTTGAAACAATCCCACTAAAATCAGGGTCAAAACAAGGCTGCCCCTCTCTCTAAAAAAATGAAATGCCTAAAGTTTTAGCTAGAGCAATAAGACCAAAGCAGACAAAGAGATTATAATTGGGAAAGGAAGAATTCAAGGAATTACTATTAGAGATGGCTATGATTTTTATATAAGTAAACCCCAAAATTCTACCAGAGAACTCTCATAGCTGATAAAAAAAACTTCATTAAAATGTTTGGATATAAAATTAACTCAAATAAATAAGTAGCTCTTCTTTATACACATGATAAATGTGTTGAGAAAGAAATTAGGGGAAATAGGACCCTTCACAATAGCCAGAAATAATACAAAATATCTTGGTATAACACTAACCAAGTGAGTGAGATTTGTGTGACAAGACCTCAAGTCCCTGAAGAAAGATACTTAAGAAGACCTCAAAGGATGGAAAGATCTAACATGCTCATGGATTGGTAGGATTAACATAGTAAAAATGGTCATCTTACCAAAAGCAATCTACAGATACAATGCAATTCCCATCAAATTTCCAATGCAATTCCTCACACACATGGAAAGAGCAATTTTCAATTTTATATGGAAAACAAAAATCTCAGGATAGCCAAAACAATTCTGACCAATGAAAGAAATTCTGGAGGAATCACCATCCCTGATCTCTAGCTGTACTACAGAGCAATAGTGACTTAAAACTGCATAATACTAGTACAGAGATGGACATTTGATCAATGTAATAGAATCGAAGACCCAGAAATAAATTCACACACCTATGAACATTTGATTTTTGACAAAGAAGCCAAAACCATATAGTGGGAAAATGAAAGCATCTTTAACAAATTGTGCTGATCTAATTGGATGTCTGCATGTAGAAGAATGCAAATTGATCCTTATTTATCACCTTGCTCAAAGCACCAGTCAAAGTGGATCAAGAATTTCAACATAAAACCAAATCTGAATATAATAGGAGAGAAACTGAAATAGCCTCGAATACATTGTCACAGGGGAAAACTTCCTGAACACCAATGGCTCTGGCTCTAAGATGAACAATTGGCAAATGGGACCTTTAGAAACTGAAAAGCTTCTATAAGGCAAAAGACACTGTCAATAGAACAAAGCAGCAGCCTATAAATTAGGAAAAGATCTTCATTAACCCTGCATCCAATAGGGGTCTCATATCCAAAATATATCAAGAAGTTAGATGCCAAAATACCAAATAACCCAATTTAAAAATGGAGTACAGAGCTAAACAGAGAATTCTCAGAAGAGGAATCTTGAATGGCTGAGAAGCACTTAAATGTTCAACATTCTTAGTCATCAGGGAAATGTAAATCAAAATAACCCTAAGATTCCACCTTACACCCATAAGAAAGGATATGATAAAAAACTCAAGCAATAGCACATGCCATGCCGGTAAGGATGTAGAGAAAGAGAACATTCTTTCAGTGCTAATGGAATTACAAATATGTTCAACCACTATGAAAATCAATATGGCTATTCTTTAGAAAATTAGAAACAGTGCTACATAAAGACTTAGCTATATTGCTCCTGGGCATAGTCCCAAAAGGTGCTGCACCATATCACAAAAATATGTGCTCCACTATAATCATAACAGCCTTATTTGCAATAACAAGAAACAGGAATCAACCAAGATGCCCCTCAATTAAAGGATGGACACAGAAAATGTGGTTCATTTGCACAATGGAATAATATTCAACTATGAAAAATAAGGACATCATGTATTTTGCAGGTGAATGGAAGGAACTAGAAAATATCATCCTGAGTGAAGTAATTCAGACCCAAAAGAACTTGCATGGTATCTAGTCTCATAGAGGAAAGGGAAAAGGGGACAGAATAGAGGGATTAGGGGGTGGAACTGGAAAGGGGAATAACATTTAAAATGCAAATAAATAAAATAACTAATTTTAAAAAATGAAAATACATCCATATTTGTCACCTTACAAAAAGCTCAAATCCAAGTGGATCAAGGATCTAAACATAAAACCAGATACACTAAATCTAAAATAAGAAAAAGTGGGAAAGATACTCAGACTCATTGGTATGAGGGGAAATTTCCTAAACAGAACTCTAATGGCTCATGCTCTAAGGTCAAGAATTGATAAATGGGAGCTGCGGAAACTGAAAAGATTCTGTAAGGCAAAGGTTATAGTTAACAGGACAAATCATCAACCTACAGATTAGGAAAAAAAAATCTTCACTAACTTCACTAACTTTGGATAGAGGGATAATATTCAAAATATATAAAGAACACATGAAGCTAACCTCCAAAAAAACCAAACAACCCAATCAAAACATGGAGTATAGAGCTAAACAGAGAACTCTCAACAAGAATCTTGAATGGCCAAGAAGCACTTAAAGAAATCTTCAAAGTCCTTAGTGACCAGGGAAATAGAAATCAAAATGAATACTTTATACCAATTTGAATGGCTAAAATAAAAAACTTAGGTGACAACAAATGTTGGTGAGGAAATAAGAAAGGGAAACTCCTACATTACTGGTAGGATTGCAAGCTGGTACAACCACTCTGGAAATTAATGTGGAGTTTCCTCAGAAAAATTGGACATAGACCTACCTTAAGACCCAGATATAGAGGGAGTGCTCTGACCCAGTGACTCAGGCAGGACCAGCTGGGAGGCACAGACCTCAGAAGTGACAGGGAAGCTAGGACAGGATGCTTTCTACCTCCATCTACACCAAGAAGGGACTGCGGATCCACAACCCTCTCTACCCCTTCCGACCCCTCCACCCCCGATCCTCTCCCCAATCCCCCACTCCCTCCCACACACAAGCAGATAGCTTGTCTCTAGGGAGTGCTTTGACCCAGGGACTCAAGTGAGATCACCATTTTTTCTCCAATGACTTTCTAAGGCAGGACCAGCCAGGAGGCACAGACCTCAGAAATGGCAGGGCAGCTGGGACAGGATCCTTTCTACCTCCTTCTACACCTATGAGAGACTGCACATCCACATCCCTCTCTGCACCTTTCCCACAAGAGGAGAGAGCCTGTCTCCAGAGTGTGCTCTGAACCCAGGACTCAAGAGGGCCAGCTGAACCACAGCCTTCTGCCCACAGGTCTTACCAGAGGAGAGCTGATCTCCTAGAAGTGCTGACACAGGCTTACAGACCCACAGGAAGAACAAGTTCCAGCCACAGACAGCAAGAACATCTAACACCAGAGATCAACAGATGGTGAAAGGCAAATGCAAGAATCTTACCAACAGAAACCAAGACTACTTGGCTTCATCAGAACCTATTACTCCTACCACAGCAAGTCCTGGATATCTGAAAACACCAGAAAAGCAATATTTGGATCGAAAATCATATCTCACAATGGTGATAGAGGAATTTAAGAACGACATAAATAACTCCCTTAGGAGAACACAGGTAAACTGGTATAAGCCCATAAAGAGGAAACACAAAAGTCCCTTAAAGAATTACAGGAAAACACAAGCAAACAGGTGTAGGAATTGAGCAAAACCATCCAGGACCTAAAAATGGAAGTAGAAACAGTTAAGAAACACAAAGAGAGACAACTCTGGAGACAGAAATCCTAGGAAAGAAGTCAGGAACCATAGATGCAAGCATCACCAACAGAATACAAGAGAGAGAAGAGAAAAATCTCAGGTGCAGAAGATAACAAAGAAAACATTGACACAACAGTCAAAGAAAACACAAAATGCAAAAAATTCCTAATCCAAAACATACAGGAAATCCAGGACACAATGAAAACACCAAACCTAAGGATAATAGGTATAGAAGAGTGTGAAGACCTCCAACTTAAAGGGCCAGTAAATATCTTCAACAAAATTAGAGAAGAAAACTTCTCTAATCTAAAGAAAGAGATGCCCATGAATATACAAGAAGCCTATAGAACTCCAAATAGTTTGGACGAGAAAAAGAAATCCCTCCTGCCACATAATAGTCAAAACACCAAATGCATAAAACAAAGAAAGAATATTAAAAAATTCAGATATACCACTCTTGGGCATATATCCAAAAGATGCCCCACCATACCACTGTGGGACATGCCCCACTATGTTCATATCAGCCTAATCTCTGATAGCCAGAAGCTGGAAACAACCTAGATGCCCACAACAGAAGAATGGATACAGAAAATGTAGTTTGTTTACACAATGGAATACTATTCAGCTATTAAGAACAAGGACATCCTGAATTTTGCAAGCAAATGGATGGAACTAGAAAATATCATCTTGAGTGAGGTAACTCAGACCCATAAGGATATGCATAGTAGGTACTCACTAATAAGTAGATATTGGCTATAAAATACAGAAAATCCAGGATACAATCCACAGAACTCAAGAAGGTTAACAAGCTGATGTTTCAATCCCACTTGGGAGGAAAAAGAAAGCAATCCCAAAAGGAAGAAAGAGGGAGGGATCTGAGTGAAAGAAGAGAGTGCGAGGAAAGGGGGAAACATGATTAGGTTTTGGTGGTGGAGACAGGAGAGAAGCCCTGAGGACCAGCAGAAAGAATGGAAATAAATATGCAATTACATGGACCCTCTAGAATGTACCAGAGACCTGGGAAGTGAGAGGCTTTTGGGACTCAAAGGGAAAGTCCTTACATGAAATGCACAACAGTGGAGAGAGGAAACATGTAGGGTCCACCTCCTGTAGAAAGACATCAAGTGGAGTGATGAGGTTGCCATCCCGCAGTCAAAAAATACTAACCCAGAATTGTTTCTGTCTAAAAGAACTACAGGGACAAAAATGGAGAAAAGACTAAGGGAAAGGAGGTCCAGTAACTGCCCCAACTTGGGATCCATCTCAAGGGGAGGCTCTAAAGCCTGACACTATTACTGATGTTATGTCATGCATACCGACAAGAGCCTAGCATGGCTTTCTTCCAAGAGGCCTAACAGGCAGCTGTGGCATGTACAGATCCTTAAACCCAACCAATGGACTGAAGTCAGGGACCCCTGTAGTTGAATTACGGAAAGGCTGGAAGAAGCTGAGGAGAAGGGCTACCCCATAGGAAGACCAGTAGCCTCAAGTATTCTAAACTCCTAAGATCTCTCAGATATTGAGCCACCAACCTGGTAGCATACATTAGTTGGTAAGAGGCCTCTGACACAAACACAGCAGAGGACTGCCTGGTCTGACCTCAGTGAGAGAAGATATGCCTAACGAGGCCTCTGACACAAACACAGCAGAGGACTACCTGGTCTGACCTCAGTGAGAGAAGATATGCCTAACCTTTGAGAGACTTGAGACCCTAAGGAATGGGGAGGTCTGGTGGGGGTGGGTGGGGGAGTTAATTACTCTACTGTGAAAAAAGTAAGCAATAATTTTAAAAAAGAAAATGTAAATCTCTTCAGCATGAAGTGCTAATAAGATCTGAACTCACAAATTTTGCATTTATTTGAAAGAGTTCTATTATTAGGCCATTAGACCTACAAAGGCCCATAATTCAAAAATTCATGTTGTGGTCTGTTTTCTCAAAAGTTTACATGACTACTACATTCTATGGCAACGCACCCTCTGAAATCTTTGTGTCTATAAAATTGCTACTTCTTCAAGGCAATCATTCTCTACTATAGTAAACTTGAATCACTTTTGCCTTGGTCCCTGATCTGCATTCTTTGTCCTTTTCTACATTTCTTTGCAAAGTTTTCTATGCAGGGTGGTTGGTTTTTATTATTGTTTTCAAATAATAATTTTATGTTGTAACCCACATTGATCTAGAACTTTTGATGTTATCTTCACCCTCATGAAAGCTGGGATTAAAGTCACATGCAGCCACACCTGGATTTTTCATTTGTCTTCGATGGTTACTCTTCCTCACATTTTCCTCTAGACTGTCAGTAAATTAGGGGCAGAGAACTGAACCTAGTATTGTTTACTGATGAATTCTAAATTTTGAAAGCACTGATCTATAAAAATTACAGAATAATACTGTTTGTAAGACCAAATACACTTACTGTTTTTATAATTCACTTTTAATCAATTGCTACTTTTCTTTCAGCACATATTAGTTATACAAAGTGTTTTATTATGAAATTTCACACATCATCCAATAATGCACCTTGATAGTACTTACCCTTGACTATTCTCCTTTGTCCTGTCTCTCCCCTCAGTTACCAAATGTGGCTTCAGAATGCTTCTCAAAATCATCTTCAAATTTACCATTGCCATTAGATCTGAATTTTAATTTGAAATAAAATTTAAGTACTCTGTTTTCTGAGAAATGAGTATTAAATGCAAACAATAACACCCACCATTAATCTATATAAAGAACTAAGTCAGACCCAGTGCACAAAATTCTAATCATGGCAAAGAGTGGATACTCAATAATTATTTCCAACTAATATGTTTTTATATTATGTAAGTAGATGATAATTCTACTTATAGTATATGCAAGAATTTATCAAGAGATTCAACTTAATTTCTTATTTTTCATGATATATAGTACTATCCCATCCAAGAGCTTTCCTTAAATTTTATCTTCACTTGTTTGATTTCCACAGAAATTAGTATACACCATTCTTTATACCATTTGCCACTGCCCTATACTTACCAACAGTTGAATTCATGGAATAATGGATTCTTCCAATTCATCTTGTTACATTCTTTTCATATGTTCACAGATTATGTCCAAAGCATATATGTAAATATAACTTTTATTCTACAGATGTAATTTTCATCTCCA
Source organism: Mastomys coucha (assembly GCF_008632895.1). Classification (NCBI taxonomy): domain Eukaryota; kingdom Metazoa; phylum Chordata; class Mammalia; order Rodentia; family Muridae; genus Mastomys; species Mastomys coucha. The sequence goes on along the minus strand of NW_022196900.1, from coordinate 25,519,647 downwards.
AGGCTTATTGTTTAGGCTTTCTATACTTTTCTGAACTCTGGCTGCCTGGTTCAACTCAGATGATCTGCTCAAATTCTTGTCCAAGCTGACTGATTCAAACTGGCCTCTCTCTCCCTCCTTCTCCCTCCCTCTCTCCCCCTCCCTCCCTTCCTCCTTCCCCCTCCCTCTTTCTCCCTTCCTCCCTCCCTCCCTCCCTCTCTCTCC
>NW_022196900.1:25487251-25519416 GCF_008632895.1 Mastomys coucha | reverse complement strand
CCTCCCTCCCTCCCCCTCTCTCCCTTCCTCCCTCCATCCCTCCCTCTCTCTCTCTTTCTTTCTCTCTCTCTTTCTCAGCTTCTCCTAAATAGTCTCTCTTTTCTGCCTTGTTCTAATAAGAGTTAGACATATTTTATCTCTAACGCATTATGTCAAATTTTTCTCTGAATCATCACTTTGCTTCTCAACTAGAAGTCAATTTCAAACATGGCTGCTTCCTTCAACAAACTAACTTTACCTTCATTGTTTTTAATTAAAGGCCTGTACTAAGGATCTGTCTGGATTCCAGACAGAGGGATTGGATGTGTGTCATTTGATCCAGTTCACATAACACAGACTTTTTTTTTTCTGTTTTTTTCTAGATGGTTTCTCTGTGTAGTCCTTTTGATGTGATTTCCTGCCAGAGCAGCCATGTTCCTTGATTGATATTCCTCTACACAAATTGCTGTGTGAAGTCAATGGTATACAATCTCTTACATCCATACTCATGCTACTAACAGGTGGAGCCTTGTGGGAAGAAATAGGATGTAGTGTGTGTGTGTGTGTGTGTGTGTGTGTGTGTGTGTGTGTGTGTGTGTATGTGTGTGTGCGTTCACATGCATGTATGTGTGTATGTGTGTGTGCATGTATACATGTTTGAAGAATTTTCTAAGGCTAGCTATTTTCTGTCCATTGCTTTTTGCTTCCTACTCTAATAAGGCAAACAACTTTTTACTGTCCTATTCTTCTACCATGACATTCTGCCCTTCCTTTCCATCGAACCAGGTAAATTTAGACAGAAATCATAAACCAAAACAAGTCCTTCCTCCCTTTCTGTTTTCTTCAAGTATTTAGCACAGGAATGAAAATCTTAATAACACAATAAGATACATTTATTACATATTGTATATATGTATAACATAATAATGGTTTTTGATACAGGACAGGAACTTGGAAATTTCCAAGTTAAATCCCATAATGTATATAATGCTACTGAAGTTCGGAGAAGGGAAAAGCATCACAAAAGTTAGGCATCTAATTCTGGTTTAATCCTAGAAGCCAGTTGCACAAGATTTGATTTCTTTTTGTTTTATGGTTTCCAATTTTATTTTTTTATTTTATTTTTTATTAGATATTTTCTTTATTTACATTTCAAATGAAATCTCCTTTCCTGGTTACCCCTCTGAAAATATATCAAATACAAAAACAAAAACAAAAAATAAACCCAGTTTCCTGCTCACCAACCCATCCTCTCCTACTTCCTGGCCCTGGCATTCCCCTAGACTGGGGCATAAACCTTCACAGGACCAAGGGCCTCTCCTCCCATTGATGACCAACTAGGCCATCCTCTGCTATACATATGTTGCTGGAGCCATGAGTCCCACCATGTGTGCTCTTTGGTTGATGGTTTGGTCCCTGTGGGCTCTGAGGGTACTAGTTAGTTCATATTATTGTTCGTCCTAAGGAGCTGCAAACCCATCAGCCCCTTGGGTCCTTTCTCTAGCTCCTTCACTGGGGACCTTATGCTCAGTCCAATGGATGGTTGTGAGTCTCTACTTCTGAATTAGTCAGGCACTGTCAGAGCCTCTCAGGAGACAGCTTTATCAGGCTCCTGTCAACCAGCACTTGCTGAAATCCACAACAGTGTCTGGTTTGATGACTGAACATGGAAAGGAATCTCAGGAGGAGCAGTCTCTGCATTGTCCTTCTTTCAGTCTCTGCTCCATAGTTTGTCTCTACAACTCCTTAGATGGGTATTTTGTTCCCTACTTCTAAGAAGGAACAAAGCATCCATACTTTGTTCCTTCTTCTTGAGTTTCATGTAGTTTGTGGGTTGTATTTTGAGTATTCTGAGCTTCTGGACTAATATCCACTTATCAGAGAATGCATGCCATATGTGTTCTTTTGTGATTGAGTCACATAATTCAGGATGATATTCTCCAGATCCATCCATTTCCCTAAGAATTTCATAAATGCATCATTTTTAATAGCTGAGTAGTACTCCACTGTGTAGATGTAACACATTTTCTTTATCCATTCCTCTAAGGGACATTTGGGTTGTTTCCAGTTTCTGGTTATTATCAATAAGACTGCTATGAACATAGTGGAGCATGTGTCCTTATTACATGTTGGAGCATCTTCTGGGTATATGCCCAGGAGTGGTATAGCTGGGTCCTCTGGTAATACTATGTCCATTTTCCTGAGGAACCACCAAATTGATATGCAGAGTGGTTGTGCCAGCTTTCAATCCCACCAGCAATGAAGGAGTCTTCCTCTTTCTACTCAACCTCTCCAGCATCTGCTGTCACCTGAGTTTTTGATCTTAGCCACTCTGACTGGTATGAGGTGGAATCTCAGAGTTGTTTTGATTTGCATTTCCCTGATGACTAAGGATGTTGAACATTTCTTTAGATGCTTCTCAGCCATTCAGTATTCCTCAGTTGAGAATTTTTAGTTTAGCTCTGTACTCCATTTTTAATAGGTTTATTTGATTCTCTGGAGTCTAACTTCTTGATTTCTTTGTAGATATAGGATATTAGCTCTCTATTGGATATATGATTGGTAAAGATCTTTTCCCAGTTTGTTGGTTGCTGGTCCTATTAACAGTGCCCCTTGCCTTACAAAAACTTTGTAATTTTATAGGTCCCCTTTGTCAATTGTTGATCTTAGAGCATGAGCTATTGGTGTTCTGTTCAGGAAAATTTCTCCTGTGCCTATGTGCTCCAGGCTCTTTCCCACTTTCTTTTATATTAGTTTCAGTGTATCTGGTTTTATGTGGAGGTCCTTGATTTACCTGGACTTGAGGTTTGTACAAGGAGATAGGAATGAATCACCTTGCATTCTTCTACATGCTAACCACCAGTTGAGCCAGCACCATTTGTTGAAAATGCTGTCCTTTTTCCATTGGATGGTTTTAGCACCTTTGTCAAAGATCAAGTGACCATAGTTTTGTGGGTTCATTTCTGGGTCTTCAATTCTATTCCATTGATCCACCTGCCTGTCACTGTACCAATGCCAGGCAGTTTTTTATCACAATTGCTCTATAGTTCAGCTTAAGGTCAGGGATGGTGATTCTGCCAGAGGTTCTTTTATTTTGAGAATAGTTTTCGCCTATCCTAGGATTTTTGTTTTTCTAGGTGAATTTGCAAATTGGTCTTTCCAAGTCTGTGAAGAATTGAGTTGAAATTTTGATAGGGATTGCATTGAATCTGTAGATTGCTTTTGGCAAGATGGCCATTTTTACCATATTAATCCTGCCAATCCATGAGCATGGGAGATCTTTCCCTCTTCTGAGATCTTCTTCAATTTCCTTCTTCAGAGACTTGAAGTTCTTGTCAGACAGATCTTTTACTTGCTTAGTTAGAGCCACACCAAGGTATTTTATATTATTTGTGACTATTGTGAAGGGTGTTGTTTCCCTAATTTCTTTCTCAGCCTGTTTATCTTTTGTATATAGGAAGGCCTCTGATTTGCTTGAGTTAATTTTATATCCAGCTACTTAGCTGAAGTTGTTTATCAGGTTTAGAAGATCTCTGGTGGAATTTTTGGGGTCACTTAAAAGTATACTATCATATCACCTATAAATAGTGACAATTTGACTTCTTCTTTTCCAATTTGTATCCCTTTGATCTCCTATTGTTGTTTAATTCCTCTGGCTATGACTTCAAGTACAGTATTAAATAGATACGAAGAGAGTGCGCAGCCTTGTCTAGTCCCTGATTTTAGTGGGATTATTTCAAGTTTCTCTCCATTTAGTTTTACCTTGACTACTGGCTTGCTGTATATTGCTTTTACTGTGTTTAAGTATGGGCCTTGAATTCCTGAACTTTCCAAGACTTTTATCATGAAAGTTTGTTGGATTTTATCAAATGCTTTCTCAGGATCCAATGAAATGATCATATGGTTTTTTTCTTTGAGTTTGCTTATGTAGTGAATTACATTGATGGATTTTCATATACTGAACCATCCCTGTATACTTGTGATGAAGCCTACTTGGTCATGATAGGTGATTGTTTTGATGTGTTCTTGGATTCAGTTTGCAAGAATTTTATTATGTTTGCATCAATATTTGTAAGGGAAATTGGTCTGAAATTTTCTTTTTGTTAGTTCTTTATGTGTTTTAGGTACAAGAATAATTGTAGATTCATAGAATGAACTGGGTAGAATTCTGTTTCTATTTTGTGGAATAGTTTGAGGAGTATTGGTATTAGGTATGCTTTGAAGGTGTGATAAAACTCTGCACTAAACCCATCTGGTCCTGGGCTTTTCTTTTGTTTGTAAGACTATTAATGACTCTTTCTATTTCATTAATATATATGGCACTGTTTAGATCATTTATCTGATCTTGATTTAACTTTGGTACCTAGTATCTGTCTAGAAAATTGTCCATTTCATCCAGGATTTCCAATTTAGTTGAGTATAGGCTTTTGCACTAGGATCTCATGATTTTTTTGTATTTCTTCAGTTTCTGTTGTTATGTCTACCTTTTCATTTCTGATCTTGTTAATTAGGATATTTTCTCTTTGCCCTTTAGTTAGTCTGGATAAGGGTTTATCTATTTTGTTGATTTTCTCAAAGAACCAGCTCCTGGTTTGGTTGATTCTTTGTATAGTTCTTTTTGTTTCCATTTGGTTGATTTCAGTCCTGAGTTTGATTATTTCCTGCAGTCTACTCCTCTTGGGTGAATTTGCTTCTTTTTCTTCTAGAGCTTTCAGATGTGCTATTAAATTGCTGGTGTATGCTCTCTCCAGTTTCTTTTTGGAGGCACTTAGAGCTATGAGTTTCCCTCTTAAGACTGCTTTCATTGTGTCCCATAAGTTTGGGTATGTTGTGGCTTCATTTTCATTAAACTCTAGAAAGTCTTGTATTTCTATTTCCTTCTTTATTTCTTCCTTGACTAGGTTATCATAGAGTAGAATATTGTTAAGCTTCCACATGTATATGGGCTTTGTATTGTTTATGTTGTTATTGAGGAGTAGCCTTATTCCATGGTGATCCAATATGCTGCAAAGAATTATTTCAATCTTCTTGTATCTGTTGAGGCCTGATTTGTGACCAATTATATGGTCAATTTTGGAGAAGGTGCCATGAGGTGCTGAGAAGAAGATATATCCTTTTGTTTTAGGATAAAAAGTTCTATTGATATCTGCTAAATCCATTTGTTTCATAACTTCTGTTAGTCTCACTGTGCCTTTGTTCAGTTTCCATGATCTGTCCATTGGAGAGAGTGGAGTGTTAAAGTCTCCAACTATTATTGTGTGCATAGCTATATGTGCATTGAGCTTTAGTAAAGTTTCATTTATGAATGTAGATGCCCTTGCATTTGGAGCATAGATGTTCAGAATTGAGAGTTCATCTTGGTAGATCATAACTTTGGTGAGTATGAAGTGTACCTCCTTGTCTTTTTGATCACTTTAGATTGAAAATCAATTTTATTCGACATTAGGAAGGCTACTCTAGCTTTTTTTCTTGGAACCATTGGCTTGGAAAGTTGTTTTCCAGCCTTTTATTCTGAGGTAATGTCTGTCTTTGTCACTGAGATGGGTTTCCTGAATGCAACAATATGTTGGGTCCTCTTTATGTACCCAGTCTGATAGCCTATATCTTTTTAATAGGGAATTTGAGTCCATTGGTATTAATATATAGTAAGGAAAAGTAATTGTTGCTTCCTGTTTTTTTGTTGTTAAAGTTGGAATTGTGTTCATGTGGCTAACTTCTTTTAGTTTTGTTGGAAAATTACTTTCTTATTTTTTTTCTAGGATGTAGTTTTCCTCATTGTGTTGGAGTTTTCCATTTATTATCCTTTGAAAGTCTTGATTTGTGGAAAGATACTGCATAAATTTGGTTTTATCATGGAATACTTTTGTTTCTCCATCTATAGTAATTGGGAGTTTTGCTGGGTATATTAACCTGGAATGGCATTTGTGTTCTCTTAGGGTCTGTATGACATCAGCCTAGGATCTTCTAGCCTTCATAGTCTCTGGTGAGAAGTCTGGTGTAATTTGATAGGCCTGCCTTTATATGTTACTTGACCTTTTCCCTCACTGCTTTTAATATTCTTTCTTTGTTTTGTGCATTTGGTGTTTTGACTATTATGTGGCAGTAGGAATTTCTTTTCTGGAAAGAAACTATTTGGAGCTCTGTAGGATTCTTGTATGTTCATGGGCATCTCATTTTTTTAGGTTAGCGAAGTTTCCTTCTATAATTTTGTTGAAGATATTTACTGGCCCTTTAAGTTGGAGGTCTTCACTCTCTTCTGTACCTATTATCCTTAAGTTTGGTCTTCTCATGGTGTCCTGGATTTCCTGGATGTTTTGGGTTAGGAACTTTGCATTTTGCATTTTCTTTGACTGTTGTGTCAATGTTTTCTGTTATCTTCTGCACCTGAGATTCTCTCTTCTATCCCTTGTATTCTGTTGGTGATACTTGCGTTTATGGTTCCTGACTTCTTTCCTAGGATTTCTATCTCCAGAGTTGTCTCTCTTTGTGATTTCTTAACTGTTTCTACTTCCATTTTTATGTCCTGGATGGTTTTGTTTAATTCCTTCACCTGTTTGGTTGTACTTTCCTGTAATTCTTTAAGGGATTTTTGTATTTTCTCTTTAAATGCTTGTACCTCTTTACCTGTGTTCTCCTGTATTTCTTTAAGAGAGTTATTTATGTTCTTCTTAAATTCGTCTATCACCATCATGAGATATGCGTTTAGATCCAAGTCCTGCTTTTCGGGTTTGTTGGGGTATCCAGGACTTGCTGTGGTGGGAGTACTAGGTTCTGATGATTTCTGTTGGTAAGATTCTTGTGTTTGCCTTCCACCATGTGCTAATCTCTGGTGTTAGATATTCTTGCTGTCTTTGGCTGGATCTGTAGGCCTGTGTCAGCACTTCTGGAAGATCAGCTCTACCCTGGTTGGACCTATGTGCAGAGGGCTGTGGGTCAGCTGTCCCTCCTGGGTGCTGATGGATAAATGAAGGCTGCAGCTTCTGTGGTCTGTGCCTCCTAGCTGGACCCACTGGAGACTTGGGGTCAGAGCACTCTTTGGAGAGAAGCTCTCTGCTTGTGGGAAAGGTGTGCAGAGAAAGTTGTGGTTCTGCTGTCCTTCCTGGTTATAGACGGAGATAGAAAGGATCATGTCCCAGCTATCCTGCCTTTTCTGCAGCCTGAGCCTCCCAACTGGTCCTGCCTTAGAAAGTCAGTGGAGAAAAAATGGCCTCCACTTTTATTTTGAATATGTTTTGAAATTATTTTTACTTTGATGTTATTTTCATTAATTTCACAGTTTCGTTGAAGTTGTAACTCTGATAAAACTCCATTTTTCCAGGCCATTATATTTGAAAGCAAATTCCAGTTATATAATCTTATGTGAAGAGATTGATTAGAATACAGAGTACACAAAACAAAAAAAATTATAATATCTAACTTTATGACTGAGATGACTGATACTTAAGTAAAGTTCGGTCATTATATCTAGCTTAGAATGAAAGAAATTCAAGTTGAGTATGTGTGTAACACTCTCTTTCGAATCTGTTCTTCCCTTTGTTTGTATCTGGATTCACAGGCCATCATTTGATTTGCTGCTTTGATGTGCATCTAGTGCAAGCATCCAGCAATGTGGAAATACCAGCTCCTTCCTTAATTTCCGAGGGTTTGTCTAACTTTACCTTGAGTATGTCTGGTGACGAAACATTCACTGCCTCTGAGAAGTTGATGTGGAATTATTAGTTCCATTGTATGGAACTGAGATACATCTCACACTAACTTCGATCTGTTGGTCAGAGTTCTTTTGTATGGACCACAAAGCACATCATTCTCCAGCAACTTACTCCAACAATAGACTATGTGATATGTGAGAATGGGGAGCATTGCCAACTCCTCCCCTGCACATATGCCCATCCAAGACAGTTATCCACCAGGCAAAATGCCCTTCTCACTTGGACTACTTTAAGTGGAAAGTAAACAGGACATTTGGTTCTTTTCTTTTCTTTGATGGCAAAAATTCCTTTGATTTACCATGAAAGATTGTTTCTGGACTCTCCAAATTAAAGGGTGAACTGACCAGTAAAAACATATCATTCAGGGTGTCCTGAAGAACAGTCACATTCCACGCCACTTAAGTACTATGTGAGGGAAAAAAGGGAAAGCAAATCAAACTTGTGCAATTCCATCTCTATTCTGGTCACATTACATTGATTAAGTGCTAAGATTATCATAACACGTTTTTTTAAAGTCCCCAATTTTATAGGTGTGAAAACTGAGACCCCATTGGTTTTAGTTGCTTGTTCCACACAAGGCAGCAAGAAAATGGTAGAGCTGGATTTTTGACTCAGGTTTGGAGAATTTCACCAGCCATTTCTTCATCAGCACTTCTTTTTCATAGTGCACAAAAGTGGTCAGATTCTTGATTCTTCACATGCCTGTGGATACCTCCCACGGAGCATGAATGCTGTCTTCCAGTAAAATTCCCATAAACTTACTAGAAGGGCCACAAGTGGGCACTTCCATGATACGTCTTGAACAGTAGAGTGTGTGTAAACATGCTTGTAAAAGACAGGATCACATGACTACTGGTCCTCCATAAAAGAGATTCTAGAACCAAAGCACTACTTACCATTTTTCACTTATTCTCCTTTCATCAGCGACATGAGGTCCTGCCTCAATATAATTCTTAAGAAGGCTCCTGAGGTCAACCTCAGGCCTATACACAACACCAACTTGCACAGGCACTTCCAGACATATATAATCACATAATGTGAATCTACATGCACACATATGTACAGAATACACACATAACTATGTATATAATAAGTAAGGCATAACCCCTAACATTAATATCTCATTTTTTTCAACTTCTGTGTCAATGGTTACTATGTTATAAAATACAGTGTTACTTAACACATTCTGAAGCAAAACTCTGAATACCAAAGAGCAGAATTTTCTTGAGTTCTGTGAGTATAAGTCAATAGGGGTAGATTTAAGTAAGGTGAAAATAGACTCCTCTTTTTTTTACTATATCAAAACAAATTTAGAGAGTAAGTGAACACTTGTCATTCATGATATGTGCCATGAGTCTAGGACATTCCTATTGCTGGATACAGACAGGGAGTTGTAATCTATCTGGACCATTGTTGGTCATTAGGCAGAGGAGTGAACAAAAGTAAAACTTTACTTGTAAAGTAAAGTTACTTCTTTTACAAGTAAAACACTTGCTGGATCTGGAAGCTTCCACTTAGGTATCTTTCTTACTCCTCACCAGGAAGAAGTCATCTGCCCATACCTGAGTTTGAAAATGTATCCCAGATTAAGACACCAGATGTTGATGAACACAATAGCATCCTTAAGTTCTCCTCCATTTGTAGACAGTATGAAAGAGATCAATGCATCAGCAATGCAATTCACCCCATTGCCTTAACCAAATAACCCAATTTAATATTTTATCATTAAAAAAGAAGAAAAATTATCATCCTTAGCTGAGTTTTGGAAAGAAGAGGATATTTCCTTCCCTCTAGAAAGCTTGTGAGCACAAGAGCAAAGTCTCAAACTTAATCAAGCATCCTTGCCTCTTGACTGTTACAACCTAAGAAACCAGCACAAGCTTGGAGAATTGAATGAGATCCACATAACCTGCTATCCATTCTCTCTTTGAATTACATTGTTTTGTAATTCATTGTCAATGAACATAGCTTCCGACTGTGTAGAGTGTCAGGAAACTCTCAGTCTTAATGCAAGATCTCCATAATAAATAAATCCCTGCTTTACCTGGCATATTCCAATATATATTTTAACCCCTATATTGGTGTCATGTCACCAGACCCCCAAAACAATAAATGAAAACCAGACAAATATCTTAGGAAAAGGAAAGGCCTCCACGTGCCACCCCTCATTCTAGGTTTAATGTTAATTCATTTCCTTATTCCGTGGCCAACAATCTTCTCCCTCAAGCCTCAGTCCCTTCCCTCCCTGGGGAAAAGACTAGGTATATTTTGAATTCATTTAATGTGTTTTTCCTTTTCTTCAGTCATCTTCCCTAGTAACGTCTTCCATATGTCTGTGAGCCATTCTGTTAAAGAGCTCTGCCTGAAGTCCTTATTTATTCTGAGTGGATTGGAATGGCAGCCTTAAGTCTGGTATTTCCTCACATTTGACAGCTTGAATTACAGGCTCCGGGTACATTTAACGCAACCCATTCATGTGGAATAGCTGTTGTTCTTCTCATAGTAGTTTGAAAATATAAATATTTACAAACCCCTAAGACAAAAGCTCTTGCTGACAATATCTCTAAAGCAACAGCTCCCTAATTAGTTTTCCACAGCAAGAATCTAAGTTCTACTGGGCCATGTGTATCCATTTAATGTTAAGAGAACCTCTGCAAAATCACTAAAACCTATCTCTCTGTATGTTCAAAGAGGGAAGGGAATGGGACTGGATTGTGGAACGCAGCTTTTCTTAACAGGATACAATGAGATTTTTCTAGGCTAGCCAGACACCAAGTCCCCAGCTCTGTAGAGAACAGGCTCTCTGTAGAGAGCCTGTGGGAATTCCTGCTACTTGGATTTCTTCTTTATTTCAAGTACTACAAAAACAGCCTGCTTACTATAATTTATTGACATGCCAAATCTATTTCACTAAGTTAAACATGAGGCATAGAGAGACACAAGGATTCATCCAAACTTAAACAGCTAGCAAGTGCAGATTCCAGACAGTTGAGGATAGTCTTTGTCCATACATTTTGGACTAGAAGAGTCAGGAGAATATTGCTCTTACATTGAGTGACAACATCTAGTAATATTGAGATAGTTAATATTTGTGAAAAATTATTCCTATTATACATAAATATTTAGTAACTCTTAAAATTGAATCCATGCATGCTGATTTCCTTTACTTTATCATAACCCTATTTGCTATAACCTATCTTATGCCTATCATCTATCTATTTATCTTCTGTCTGTCTGAATGTATGTATCTATCCATCTTTCTAGTCTATCTATCTATCTATCTATCTATCTATCTATCTATCTATCTATCTATCTATCTATCTATCTGCCTATTGTCTATCTACCTGCATTTCTTTCTTTCTATAATATTTCTACATATCTATGAAAGTGGCTACTTTTACATGTAAAGAAAATAAATGTGGCTATATTCAAATAAGAAAGATCAGTTCTTATTCATTTTGAAACATATGAAGGAGACATGAATTGAGTATGTCTGCTCTTTTACATTAGAGACGTGAGATTATTTTAGCTTTCTACTCTAAGTTCTCTCAGATACATACATCAACAACATAGACTATGGTAGCTGCTATAATAGCATACTATTATCTAAAATCTAAATACTAATCATACTAAAATCTTGCTTCAAGAATCAGAAAAGAAAAGGAAGAAAAAATGTATCTGTATCCCTTTAAGGTAGAATACAACTTACAAACAGAATGGGGTTGCTTCATGATTCCCAGTCATGCAGGAGGGAAGGTGGTAAATGCTATTTCAGAAATAAGAGGTCTTGTGCTCAGGTGAAAAATGAAGACAATGTTGCTGAGTGTAGAGCTGTCAAAACTAGTCCAGTTAACAAACATTGGGACCAAAGCTAGAAATCTTAATTTTATTCTTGATTTTCTGTCTTGACCAAGGAAAAGTTTGACAGGACAAACAATGGGAATCTCCTAGAAGCTGTTAGATCATCATATTTCAAATTTCAGCTTCAACATTAGTCTATGAGGTGTCATAAGGTATTGAGTTGGGTATCAACCTGCCCAGGGTCAATTGAATTTCTAGTTAAATTAATAAGGATGGTACAGAAAGTATTTGAAAGATGATACACACACACATACACAAAATACACACACACACACACACACACTCACATGCATGCACACACACACACATACAAACAAACATGAAGATTTTGTCCATTGCATACATATTACAGCATTGTACAGAGTAGATAGTAAAGAATGTGCAATTTTCCCTTATAAGTTAAGTGAATAAAAAATTCTAACAGGCGCCAAATGACTGACAGCACAGTGTCCTAGATAATCAATAATTCAAGGCACAAAGTACCAAGGAAAATGGAAATGAAAGATCCAAGGGCATTTCCATGTTTTGCCCTATTTCACCCAACATGTTACTTGGGAGTACACAAAAACAACAACAAACAACAACAATGAAAAGGGAGGAAATAAACAAAGACCTACACAGAAGCTCCATAGTGTTTGAATAAAGTGAAATGGCTTTCTCTTTTTAAAATGTTAATGCAGAAAATGACCCAGATGGCCTAAGTACATTTTTTGTGATGAAGGCCAGTGAAAATGAAACTTAGGCCCTCATAAAAGAAAGTCCTGAGAGATGCTTGACTGGATGGAGGTAGATAGAAAATAATCGAGAACCCAGCTTTGTCCATATCCTAAAGAATCTGTGGTCCCTGATACATTCACCAGTTCTGGTCTCACTGGCTTGGGATCATTTCTAAAATGTGGCCAAGAAAACTATAAAAAAAGAAAGAAAGAGACAAAAATGAAGAAAATCCAAGACCATCCACTGGGGTCCAGTAGATTCTAGGATCAGCATTGTCAGAAAAAAACTCATGGTTTTTTCTTTTAACCATTCCTGTACTGATCACATCTATGCCTGTCTGTTGATCTAATGAGCTACTCTTGGATTTGCAATCATCAATGTACTCATATCCCAGTTCTTTTACATACGCAATGTATGCCACTGAGAAATTTTGGCATGTTCTTGGTTCTTACTTTTGGAAAATTTAAAAAGAATATGTGCCTCACAGGGTCGCTTACTGTCAATTATGTGAGATGAGGTGTTTACAAATTCTGTGTAAGCTCAGAAGCACAACTTTGTTGTGCAAGATGTGTAACAGATTCAGAGCTGATCCAAGTCTTCTCATGCTAACGATTGCATCATTTTTCTAATTGGTTTGTCCTCATGCTAACAGGAACAACTTCTATTTTTGAGCTACTGTGACATCACAAAGTTTTCTTGTGTTGTGTAATCAAACCATGATGTCTTGAGATAGAATCTTTTCTTTTAGACAACTTAGGTTGGAACACAGCTGTGAACATTCACGAAGATGACAACTACAGATAGAACTTTTCTAACATTCTATCAGGAAATCTAGATGTATCTCTCATCACAGAGAAGAAAGGTTTTAGGAAACAGTACCAAGTATGATGATAAAACACAGCAAAAGACCCATGACTATGAAAGTTATCAGGAACAAATGGTGTGAATTCAGAACTAAAAACCCTAGCTAAAGTTAAACTTGTAATCAATTAAAGTAAAATATGTAGTGTGTAAGGAGAATATGATAATGCGTTAATGAATTTTTAAGGAATTAATCTTGTCATGAGTATTTTAAAATATTTAAATCATAATAAAATTAAAAGCAAAACTGCCATTTATATTTTAAAATTTTTGTTTAATTGGGTTAGCATAACTTGTTTACATGAAGCTGTGCAACAATTATCCTAAAAGTATTATGTTTATTTTGTATACAGATCACATGTAATTTATCTCTTTTTGCTTGTGTTTTATGTCACTCAAACCTAGCTCACTGAAGACACCAAGTGAGGTAAATGGTGTTGTTTAGTATGAATATTTAAACCATTAAGTTAAGTTTTGAATTTGTGTGTTTTTATTAATAATCTGAGCAATCCTAAGAAAGACAACTGCACTGTGAAAACACTACAATTTAAATGCTTCATTGCCTCAAAAGATTCAATTTGAAAGGACCCTGTTATGGTGGTCTGGGGAGGTGAAGCCTAAATGAAACAGGTTCAGGTCATCAATACATGGATGTCCTCAAAGCAGGAGTAAGTTCACTTTCTACTCTTCTTCAGTGAGTGGGACTTAGTTTATCCCTCTTTTGTCCTTTCACCATGCATGTTAGAACAGAGTAAGAAGTCTAGTCCAGATCTTGATATTGAACTTCTTAGCCTCTAGATTAATTTTTCTTGGAGAAAAATTAATTTCTGTTCCTTATAATTGCCTAGTTTTGCATCATTTGAACCAGCAGTAGAAAACAGAATAGGTCACCTAACTGTTTTTCCCATCTGGAAAATAAAAATGGTGTTGGTGGGACCAGCTAACTGTGCTGTGCAGAAAATAAAAATAGGCCACTGTTTCCTGTTTTTCTGTATGTCACTCATGTGCTTCAGTAAACCCTTTTACATTTCTGTATGTAATTATTTTTTACATAACACAAAATAGTCATCTTGCTAGCTCCTATATTTTTAGTGGCCTAACTGTTAAATGTGTGAAATAGTCATACACATCACTCTCTAGGGTCGGGTATACAGGAAGGGCTCAATAAATGATGGTAGTCATGCCTGTAAAACAGCATGAGACTCAATGTAACAGAAAAAAACTGCAAGCATTATACACTTATTCCATTATATTTTCTTTTTGTACTGTATCAGAAATAGAAAGATTAAACCCATTTTGTAGGATAAAAGACTGAGGTATGCCATCTAGGAATAGTCCAGTTCTATAATCACCTGGCCTCATAACCCAGGCACTTCAGAATTCCAAAACAAGGTATCATTCCTTAGAAAGCGTTCCAGGAATCAGGCTGACCCCTTGGTTTCTCAACAAACATGTTCTTTCCATTAAAGCCTTTCGCCGCAAATCTGTCCCTGCACTGAAAAGCGAAGTTGCTGCTGTAAGCTGACAGTTTGGAATTTGCTCCACTTGTTCAGGTTCTTGAGTTTCATATGTGTGTGTGTGTGTGTGTGTGTGTGTGTGTGTGTGTGTGTGGAAGTTAAATATATCTTTTTGAATGTGATTTATGAGGACTTTCCGACAGTGTTCAAGAAGATTGCTCATACACTTGTGCACTATGTGCCATAATCTAAACATGGGAAGGAATGTTTAAGAAAGCAATTCCCTAAGTGTCCCATCATGGAAATCACAGTACCCTAAACTTGAAACATTGCCCCCTCCACCCCAAATTCAACTTGGCATTGAACTGAAATAGACTATAGTTATTATACATTTGTGGCTTATCTGGTTTATATTAAATACCTAAAGGGAAATGCATATATTTATGGCTTCAATAGGAGAGAGAAACACAATGTCAACCTCCCAGGCTCAGGCTTGATGAGGAAGCTGCTCGTGAGAAAGACATGACTGGATCACTTCCTTTTTCTGCTGTGAGACAGTGGCAGGAGTCAGTGACTAAACAGGGAATAATTGTGAACGTAGGCAGTTCTTAGATGAATAGGCTGGCTGGCTCCAATGGACTCTGCTTTAGACTCCCCTGATTTAGTGCTGTACTATGTTGCCTGCTACCATAATCCAAATTACTTCTCAGAGTATGACACTCTGGGGGCTAGAAGTATTAATAGAGCCTCTATTTCCAACTTAAATCTCCATGCGCCTTTCAAGGATTTTATCTTAAGATGCTTTAAATGGCAAAGAATATCAAATCTGCTTCAAACTGGCTCAAAACATAAGGGGAGTTTATTGACTCATATAATTCAAAAGTCCAGAAATAGCAGTGTTCTAAAATGAGGCTTAATCTGTTAGCTGAAAACAAAATGTCACTAGGACTAGGGCTTTTTAAATTCATTTTCAGGGCTGCTTACTCAATACCAGGTTAGATAGGTTTGCATGTCTGTTTATCATGTTGTGTTGTGTTTTATTTTGTTCGTTTGTTTGTTTGTTTTCATTACTTTTGCTCTGTGGTCCAGAGCTTCAGGATTCGTCATTCATATCCAATGAGAGAAATCAAGACAGACTGCATGATTAATTGAGGGGGAAGATGCTTGTTTGCTGAAAATTCAAGAGTAAACTATCTGCTTCCACCATTTAATTTGTACACCAAAAAGATCAGCATCCCAATGAAGAAATGAGATATAATAATAGATGCAGTTTAATCAGAAATTGCCTCCCTAAATACTTGGTATACAGTTAATCTCACATAAAATATTAAGTCAAAGAGATGGCATTGGATAGACAATTATATTTTAAGGAAGACATCTATACACTACCCCCCAGAGGAGTCTATTTTGTTCTACTGACCATCCACTTGGAATTGTACTCTCTGTACATATGGAATTTTTTGTAGTCTGACAAGCACACCTTCATCTTTGGGAATTTGTTCCACTCTTTCTTCTGGAGATTGTCTTCTATGCAGGTGACTGAAGTAATTTTAAAGTTCCTATTTAAGCACACCTTCCTCCATTAAACTCTTTAACAGCTTGTTTCCTCACTATTTATATGCTCTGATAACAGCTAATACCCTTCTTGAGAAGGATATCTTTGAAGGAACTTACTATGCTTGTCTCTCTCTTTGCACCTAAACATTCTTGGAAAAAACATATTTCATCTCACTTATTGATTACTCCAATTGGAGTCAGCTCTCAGCCTTGCATATTGTAGGAACCTCAGCTAGTGGGGTTTTGAGGTCAGCGTCCTCCTGGCATAGTCTGTTTCTGTAACTATCAGGCTCCTTTCCTGCTACTTTGGGAATATCTTGAGTGTTCAGTATTCTCACCTAGCAACTAATTAGTTGCCCTTTGTTCTTCACATTTCTTAGCTACTTTAGAACTCTGAGTTAGCCTGCTGGGAGAAAACAAACACAACACACACACACACACACACACACACACACACATACATGAGTTTAGTAATATTTTTACTTTTCAGAATCACCCCTAAAACAACAGCTTTGAGCAGTAAGTCCATAATTCAAGGGTCTGAATAAATAAAGAAAACCTCTTCTTTCTGTTGCTTCTTTCCCATGACATCATCGGTTTAGATGTTTACTTTAAATGGAAAAAAAATGGCTTTGAATGTTACTAAAAAGAAGACTGCATAGAGCTGGAGAGAGCACTAATACAGGTAGAAGAGACTCCATAGAGATCTCAAATACCAAATTCAGTGTCAAGGTCATTAGCTAACAGTTAATGTGGAGCCTCAGTTAAATGGCCATGGCACAGTTTTGTCCAGCTGTTGGAATCCCTGTTCATTTTCCTCTGTACAGAAACTGTTGCTCTTGTAACTCTTGTCCCTGAAAACATCATTCACTAATAACTTGAGTACATTTGAAATAAAACTAGGTTATGCTTGTGATATTTGATACTATCTATCAGTACTTCTATCAGCAGAGAGATAATGTCATTCACTATTTCTCAAACAGCAAGCCTTGGCTCTGTTCCTGAATCTTTCTGTCTGTGGCTCCATAGCCAAACAAGCAAGCCAGGTGAGGCTCTCTCCTTCCATAGTACTGATCCAGTGATCACCCACTTAAGCAATGTCTCTTGGCTAAAAGTGATGATCATCATTCCATTGTGATCTTTAGTCTTAGACTAGACTCAAGACAATGATCTGCCCCTAGCATTTATTCCATTTCTATTGTCTCTAGTATTAGCTTACTATGACTTGAACTTTGTTTGTCTTTCCCACCTTCCAACTATGATATTCTATTCACTCTTATTGAAATAGTCTTGCTTCAACCCCATTAGACAGATGCATCCATCATCCTTTAGCTCTCAGATAAAATATGACCTCTCCTCGTGATGATGCTCCATCATGATCCAGTATAAGTAGTGGTGCCCTATTATTGGCAATAGTGGGTATTAGTTCTCAATATTTACCACATTTTAATGCATGGTTCTTCAGGGCTTTATTTTTATTTTTATTTTTTATTACTCTGTGAGAAATATGTGCACATGTGAGCAGGTATGCAAACCAAACCCATGCATAGGCCAGAGCTCAAAGCCAGATGTATTCTTTGTTCTTCATCATTTTGTAATTAGCATAAACAATATTAACTCTCACTATGGCATTTTAAAGAAAATTTTGGTTTTGTGATTTTTTTTTTCTTTTTTTGAGCCAAGGTCTCTCATTGAACCTGGAAGTTGTCTAGGCTGGCTAGGTGAGCAAGCCCTCACGACATTTTTGTTTCTATGTCCCAGAACTGAGACTGTAAACATGTGTCAGTATACCTGGCTTTTTACTTACATGCTGAGGATCTGAACATAGGCTTCCATGACTCTAAACAAGTACCCTACTAACTGACCCAGCCATCCCTGTTGTGGATAGCCCTGGGGCTAATTGTATTTGATGTTAATTCTGTTTTTCTATGAGGGCCTGCAAACAAGGAATGAGTCAGCACTCAGGTGATTTCCTGTAAACCTTCTTCCCACCCTAATTTATAAATAAAGGCTAGAGCCCATGACTGGGGAGAGAAAGGGGGAAGGTGGACCTGAAGGTTTTGGGGAAAAGGGGGAGAGAGAAAGGACAAAGGGGAAGCTGCTGCGTGGCCTGGAGAAACCGCAAGTTATAAGGAGTCTCATAGATGGGGAAGATGATAGTGTAGTGGTAGATCTGCCTAATCCAGGTGCACAGCTTGTATTCATATTAATTGAGTTGTGTTTGCATTGCTGGGGCATATTTGGGTTGGAGATTTACCGGAACACATCTCTTCAGCCCCATTGTTTTTATTTTATTGCTTATGGATTTTTGTGATTTCCCCATTTAAAGTTTACAGGGTAAACATATGTATTCTTGTATAGTAGTCCATTAAATTGTCAGGGCTAGATTGAAGGCCTACTGAATTAAAATAATTTTAGCTTATTTTGCCTGTTTGTTATCCTTGAAAATCAAGGCTTTTTTGGATCTAGATTTGCCATGAATTAAGGAAACTTGAAATCCAATACTATCTTAATAATAATTTTTTTAAGATAATGATTTTTAAGACTATAGTATTTAAGACTTCTTTCTAAGGATCAGCCATGGAATTCGACGTACTTGATGCATATCTTGGGGAAAAAGAAGGTTGCAATCTGAAAAATAAATGACAGCTTTTACCCTTATATGGCAAAACAGACTTTCGTAAATCCTGAGAGTCTTGTGTTCTGAGATATATCACAGCACTTCACCCCACAGCACTGGACAACATTTGCTGACTGATGAATGTAAATGCTTCCCACTCCTCTTGTAGGTTTATTTTGCCCTAATCTTTCTTAACTAGGGGCTTTTCCAAGGCCAGTTAGGCTCAGTCATGTATCCTTTTTACTTCTTGTCGTGTTTTGTTTCCATAATAAAAGTGAAGTCAAGTCAACAGCTTTCTATTGGTGCATGTGTACTTTCCCTTCCTTTAAACCTCAGCTCTATAATTTACCACTTTTTCTGGTTAAGATTATCTTTGTCCATGACCTGGTCTTTGGCCTTATGAATTTCCTGCTGTTAATGTGTATAGACTGCATACAAAACAGTTTTCCTGGGTTCCATTGATACTACAATCTTTGTGAATGCTGTCATTTTATCTGGACCTGTCATTCTCATTTAATTTTCCATCCTCTGTGCCAAACTCAAGCCTTTGCATAGTAATGGCATCAGAAAATGCTGTTGATAGAATACTGGGGCCAACAGTAAAGACAAGAAAGTGTCAAAAATGTCAAATCCACACCCTAAATCCTCTTTACTAATTTCCATGCAACACATGTCATGTATCCCATCTCAGGTAATTTGCTTCATTCTGAAAAGAATGTGTTTAGGCTAAGCATTGTCAATTTATCTCTTGCTTCCTGGTATAATCCTTCTATTGTGGGAGGATGATCTCAACAAAGAAACTCAAAGCTAAATACCAGTTATTTCCTGTTGGTTGTGCCCAGACATTGGTCATGGTGGTTACTCAATTAGAAAATTGGAACATGAACTTCCTATACTGTGAACTTAGATAATATATTTTCAGTGATGATTGGCAGATGGATCTCAAAGAGAGTCCCCTCTGTGAAAAAAAAACTAAGAAAACTTTTATGTTAATTTGCCTCAACTAAGGTATGCCATTTGATAGGCATTCTCCAATTGTGTTGTATAGATAAAGTTCAATTTACCATTTACATTTTACAAACATGATTCAACAGATGTGGTCTCCTAAGGAGACCAACCAAATACATGGCAATCAACATAGAACATTAGTTTTAAGAGATTTCTGAACTCTTGTGTAAGAGTTTTTCTCACATAGATTTTCCACATTTAGAGATAAATGTGTTCGTAATTAGTATCCAATGAACTGACTCTTTTTTTTTTTTTGACTTGACATTTTATTTTCCAATTACTTTAACTGCCCTCCTACTTGGCATGTGGTTGCCCAGCTCACAGGAGATGGACTATTTATTAAAATGCCTGAATCAGAGAAATAAGATCTCACCAGCTGGTGCCAGGTATGGAACGTGGTGCTATCTTCATGTTGCGCACCATAATGTACTGATTACTACTATTTTTTAAAAGCACACATATAAACACACTTATTACATATATTTGTTGCAAAAAAAGAATCACACGCAAAAAAACCCCAAAAAAACCAAAAAACCAAAAACACAGAAAGTAGGCTTACATTAGTTTGGGACGTTTACCTTTTATTTTACAAGTTTCTGAATATGGGTTAACACTTTTTTTTATCAGTTTCAAGCCTTGTTTTATCTGCTTTAAATGTATATAACTAGAGTACTATATGCTGAAAAGATGAACTGACTCTTACCACAAGCATTACCACACAAGGGACTAGCAGTGAAAAGGATGCATCTTCCTGGGCATTCATCATATCATTTTTAAAATCGTTTTTATATTGGTATCATTTGTTATCAATCGATATATTTAATTCAAAATTAAATTTCACTTTTAAATTTTTTATTTGCCTTAGTTTTTAAAATATTCATCCTACTACGAAATAAATGTTTAAAAACTTCATGAGGCAATGACTAGCCTATGCAGTGTAAAATCAGTAGAGACTCTTGTAAGCATTAAGTATATCTCACACAGAACCTGATAGTATACAGTTGATTCTAGAACTATCACCAAATGGGAAAAAAAAAGAGATATCTTGAACTTAATAGGTACCCATTCCTATGATTGATTTTTAAGCTAAATTGAACTCCAGTTTCAAGAGGTTACACAAACAGGGATAAATTGATAGATTAGTCAAATTATGGTTACCTAAAACAGCCACATAAAAAGTAACTGTCCAAGGCATAATGGGAAGGCTATGAAAATAAGTTTCTACTAAAAGATCAGAAAAAAAAAATCTTTCAGGCAGCAATTGTACAAACTGACTCTGTATTTATAATGGGACCAGCTTGAAACATCCTTATGATTTAAGATTTCACTTTAATTCCCTGCTGGTTTTATTAGACAGAAGTAGCCTAATTCTTGTGGGAACTCTCAGCAGTTTTTTCAATGATAGCTGCAATGAATTGCACTGAAACTCCCCAAATGATCTTTATCAGTTTCCTCCACCACCCTAGGTCTCTTCCTAATTGCCATGATCATTTTCCCTCTTATTCTCTTCAAGTCTTTTACTGGCATTTATTGAATGTCAACCATATTACAGCCCTACTTCAGATCCTGGAGGCCTCTGGAATGGAAAAATCAATCAGTTGCTTCCTCTAAGTCCTAAGTATACTTGAAGTACCTTCACACCTACTGATAAAATGCTTATGGCCTGCAGACTAAGCTTCCAAATAATGAACTACATGGGGATAAATCCAGTGATTTTTACCGTCACAGCCCAGCACATACAGGGAGCATACAAAAGGTACTCAGTAACTATTTATTGAAATAATAAATCTAGGTTGATGAATTAATGTACCCTTTCCCTTTATTCTATCAAACAATACAGTCCTTTGGTATCATATGTTTGGATACTGTATCTACCAACCTCTAAATCCTTCTAAATGTTTGTTAATAAATAACAAGTTGTACTTGTTATTCAAGGCTGAAAGATGTCCCATAATAATAGAGCATATTTATATTATACCATTTCCACATGTTTTAATAGTTTCTTTTTTAGCATTCCTAATCATCTATATTAACTAGGGTTCTTTTTTAGAAGAAAAGCAAATATTGGGCACCTTAGGGAGGTTAGATTTGAAGACTGAGGAAGCTAGGACATGTCAAAGCCATTTAAGCTCCATGGACAATGTTCCAGCTCCTTGCCATTATCTTATAGCACACATCATGCCAACCAGTTCCCAGGACATGAGGCCAGATCGATGTCTTCCATCCTTCACCTCTGATATCTGATGCTTCATCTTCATGTTTCCACATCCTTCTTGCCACCTATTGCCTATGTGATCACACTTTAAAAGCCCCTCCATTATCAGTATTCCTCATAGATGAATAGTACTATATGATAAAGTAAACTCTAAATAAAAATGTGGAAAATTGGTATAAGTAAAGTTGAACATCCTTCTCCTTGAGCTAGATAAAGCTACTTGAAAAATTCTACAGTCATCTTTTTTGTCATGATCCCTTTCAGTTTTACCCATCACTCCTAAAAGAAATAATGTTACCTTCAGCACATGACTGAACAATATATTTTTATGTTTTATATTTCTGTGATATACATTTTAGCCTTTTGTATAGGTAGTTGCAAATAGGATCTTGTCAATAAGTTTAGATTTTTATGTAAAATCTTTACCTTTAGATACAATCACACACACATATATAATATGATGTGTGTGTATGTATGTATGTATGTATATATATGTATGTATGTATAAATTCCAAACTTCCCAGGACAATTACCTCCCTTTACCAAAAATAAAGAGGCATTACACCTGACAATTTTCCAGTTTGGAAATTGCTTTATATCATTGTGTTTTACCAATGTGTGTTTGTGATCAACCTCAGGTCAAGATCTGCTTTTATTATAAATAACACTTATAAATAAAAGACAGCATTTCTTAGTAACACCAAAGTTTTGTTCCTTCATTTATTATTTAAATATATTGTTTCTGGAATATGCTACTGTAGGGAATAAGATATTTTTATTTACAGTTTAATATCTTCCTAGATTAAAAAAACTTCCATAACTAGCAATTTGATTTTATACCCCTCCTCAATTGTTTTACTGACTTTAGGAAGAAGATAATTAAAAAGTATGCAAAAGCTCAGAAGTGTAAACTGATTCTAACAAAAGGCATTTTGGAGAAAATTTACTATAAAATTCAATTTTAGAATGTTTTGGAAAGAAGAAAATATCTCCTATAAATGTCATGAATTGTTCTTCAGGATTCTTAGCTTATGACCCCTACAGGATTTTGGAACAAGAGGGCACATTTTTCCTGTTTTAAATAAAAAAAACATATTAGTTCTACTGAGTCCTTATTTTCCACTAGACTGATGAAGTTTACAAACTGTTCTCATTGGATCCTCCCAGTAGGTTTAAATGGTTGGCATAAGAATCAAAATAGCTGCCATTTACAAGAGGCCCCATCCTCAGAGACTTTCATACAGATCTTAGGGTAGCCGGCAGCCGGCATATGGTTTGGATACTTTGGGGTAGAACTGGGATGCGTACCCAGGCTGCCAGGCAGTCCAGTCCCATGTTTTATTGTTTGTTTCTTTGTTTGTTTGTTCTTTTTGTTGTTGTTTGGTGTTTTTTCATTTTGTTTTGTTTTTCTAGTGGATTAATCTGTCTTTCATGACCTGACCTGCAACAATACATATTCTTCTAAACCTAAGGAAAGTAACCTTGGCTCAGAGAGGTGGTACATGGACCACAACAAAACAGTTCCTTGTCAAAGATCAATACACACACACACACACACACACACACACACACACATACACACGAGATAAAACCAAATAAAAATAAGCAAATTACTACTGAATTATGACATAGAGAACTAGACTGATGGTCAAGTCTGTAGCTTTCCAGGCATGGAATTTTCTCAACTAACTAGGGCCTCTTCTTTCAGTTTTACCTAACTGTGGCCATTGTAAGTGATCCTTCCCAGAGACAGCCTTGAATAAGCCACACAGAGTCAACCCAATCTGATTTTCTTATTTCTCCTTAGAGAAATTAACTGCTCTAAGCAGATTCTTAGAAATTAGTGATGTAAAGAAATACTATAAAATATCTCTGTGAGAACATGCAAACTAGGCTCCTTTTTACTGACAATCATCCATGATGTTGGGCTATATTCCATAAAAGTAGATTTTCCATACTCTTAAACTTCTTATTTCCAATACAGTATAGATGCTGTCATTTCCTCAGTCTTTCCTGTACAGCCATTCTCAGGTGTAGGTATATATTCCTAAGTAGAATGCACTGTGAAGTATGTATTCTTTACCTATGTTTATGGGTTTTTAAGTCTCCTGTTAGCACAAAGGCAATCTGAGGTAGGCTGCTAAGGGAATGGTTGAAGAGAATAATGCTATGTGCACATCAAAGGGAATAATGAATCCTTACTTAGAAAAATGGGGAAGATTTCAAACAAAATGTGATATGTGTGTCGACATGAGAGTTGGAATCAAAACTCAGTCTGAGCTGAAACCTAAAATGATTCAGTCCAAACTGAGGAACTACTAAGGCCAAGGTAGAACAGCAAGAAACACAAGGGACATTTGAGGAATAAAGATTTATTAAAGAAAGAAAAAAATTCTGGGCTTCTGAAATAACCAATAAAATATTTGGAAAAGCAGACCTCAGAAAGTCTGTGTGATGGCTAAAAAGAGGGATGAAGAGAGTGTCTTCAGGTAGACATTGCTGAAATACTGAACAGAGTCTGGGAGAAGCTGGAGCAGTGTAAACTCTCTAAGAATAGTCTCATCAAACCTGGGGAGGGGACTGCATTGTCCACCAATGCATTTGATCAAAAGTTAGGTCAGAGCTGTGGACTAATGAGTGAACAAGAATGGCTTTGACTTTTAAGAATTAGTGATATAGGCTTAAAAATACGTTTCTTTGTATGAGCGTGTGTGTGTGTGTGTGTGTGTGTGTGTGTGTGTATGTGTGTGTATGCATCTGTGTGTGTTCATGTACGTCTGTGCACAGGTGCTTGTGTGTGTGTGTGTGTGTGTGTGTGTTGCATGTATGCACGTGTAAAGGGAAAACAAGAAGGTAGCTTGTGATTCATTTTGAAACAAAGAAGAAACCTAGAAGAGTCAGGTCACCAAAGCCATTCTTCTGGTTTCTAGCAACTTCCAATGCACCTTTAAGAGTTTGAGGGTTTGTGTATTACATACTCCTGTTCTCCAAAATATTTCTCTTTCTCTGTTATCCCTGCAACAACCCTGAAATGAAACAAAACTGTGCTTAATTTTATGGCACGTAGAAAAATAAAGCCTGTGGAAATGTTCCTCATTTCCTGGAGGGCAATGACTCTTAACTGCCTGAAGAAATGGAAAATGATTTTTACCATCATAGGGAGACGAAAAACAGCAATTTCCAATTAAGCTGTTTGCTCTCTGTGTTCAGAAAGAGGAATGGATTGCTTCGGAGTGCTTTCTGTAAAACAGAATTAAAATTATGGTACTCAGTAGAGGACAGGAAAATTACATGATGCAAACCTAATGTGTAACCTAGAGATGTAAGTAAGTGCCCAGTGTACTGTCTGGCACAGGGCACATTGGTATTCTGCTGGCTTTTATTGCCCCAGAATTCTGAATATGAATTTTTTGATTCTGGGATTCTTAAGGAAGTCAGACATAAAGTCACATTCAATTATAGGAGACAACAAATGCTCTCTCAGGATTCTGGCAACAGAACTTATGACCATTTTATTCTGACTGCATGAACCTGGTTACAGAAATACGCTAACAAACACTCTCTGCCTCTCTCTCTCCCCTTCCCTTTCTTCCTTCTTTCCTTCCTTCCTACCTCTTCCTTATTGCTCTTTCTATCTGTTATCTCCATTTCCATTGATTTCTATCTGCTTCTTTTTCCACGAGAAATAAAACATCCAACAATGTTAAATGAAGCTCCTATTGAATTCTCTGTTTACATTTCACTAACCTTTTATATGATCTGGGTACAATTAAGTGACTAAGTTAATATTGATATAATACTTCTGATTTATAGATATGATCTGAAATGTGTCAGTTTTCCCACTGATAAATCTTTTCAGGATGAGTATATAATCTTAAATTTAAGTACCCTATAAGCTCAGAATCCTCTGGTTTGGAGGGCAATCTTTTTTTTTTGTTATTATATTTTTGTTTTCATCTATGACTATAGTATGGGCCAATTATTTAGGAAACTATCTATATTTAAGAATTACATATTTTGATAGAATGGCATACTACTACTGTATTCTTGGTGTGTCATTCTATTTTGTAAAGGGTATTTATATTTTTGGTTGCTTTTCTTTTCAAATTTCAGTTTGTTAAGATGGGGATTTTCAGAAAATTTGTTTATAGAAGATTATTATTCTTTCAAATATATTTACTATTTTGTTGGTAAATGTTTTACATAGAGATATCTGTTTAAGATCTTCTTCCTATCATATTTTTCTACACAAATTTCAATTTCTACTGATGAGCTTTGCCTATAAGTTATTGCTTATAATTTATATGTTTGCTAGGTGATGCAAACCATCCACCTTTCTCCTCATATGATTTGGAACACAGTAAGGGAAACCATTCTTCTTCATGTAATTATTACCGTATTATATCACTATGGAAAATGGGACTGTTTTTAATCTTTCATGCTCTGGGTTACAATATACTGGTTACTACCAACTGTTGCAGTGTTCATCATTGTGTCCTAAGTGGCTACCAGAACCTTCTTTGCGTCAATTTCTATGTCTTTTTCACACACCCATCACTTCATGGGCATGCCCTTTTCCATGGGTCCTGCAAATTGTCTCAAGTTCATCATGTGTCTTCCTTGTCCTTGTGGTAAGATCGTCTTGTACTAAAGTGAACTATTTTTCTACTTTTTTAGGTTATATTTTTTTTACCTATGTATTGATGTATTTATTTGATAAATTATCCACTTGTGATGGCTTGTATATGCTTGGCCCAGGGAGTGGTACTATTGGGAGGTATGGCCTTGTTGGAGTAGGTGTGGCCCTGTGTGTGAGCTTTAAAATCCTTGTCCTAGTTGCTTGGGAGCCAGTATTCTGATAGCAGCCTTCAGATGTAGAACTCTGAGCTCCTCCTGAACCATGCCAGCCTGGAAGCTACCATGTTCCTGCTTTAATTATAATGGACTCAACCTCTGAACCTGTAAGCCAACCACAATTAAATGTTCTCCTTGCAAGAGTTGCCTTGGTCATGGTGTGTGTTCACAGCAGTAGAAACCTAACTAAGATGCCACTATTATAGTTCTAAAAGCTACTTCAGGAAGACATACACTAATAGAAAGATGTACTCTCTAGTCTTCCCATTGGTATTATATTACATTATACTGTATTATTATTGTTACTTTATATCACTGTGACCAAACACAGAAACAAAATAACGAGGAAGTATTTATTTTGTTTCATAGTATAGTGAATACAATCCATAATGGTAGAGAAGGCATGATGGCTCGGGTTCCAACTGTTAATTAAATGTTAACTTGCAGCTTAGCCTGTTCACATCCTAGAAAGTCAAGCAGCAGAGAACTTTGACCAGAAGTGGGACTATACTACAATTTCTAAAGCCTACTGCCAGGAACTGCATTTACCCAACAAGCAACCACATTAAAAGTTTTACAGTCTCCCTAAACAGAACCACCAAGTCAAAACACATGAATCTATGAATGTCCTTTCAAATTCATACCATGACATTATCCTGTATAGGCAATTTCTGCCAATGTTTGCATGCTTATATTCTTACATTAATTTCTGTCAAACATTATATGTGTGTGTGTATTTGTGTGTGCATGTGCACGTGTATGTGCACTAACTTATTCTACCTTTGTTCTTTGTGAAAATATATGTGCCAGAGTAACTTTAGCTAAAAAAATCCTTATCCTTCATGCTTTCAAACCCATGAAGCTATACAAGTTAAGAATAAATAAGCCATTATGAACCCACATGAATGTTGAGACTTAAAAATCAAACACGAAGCATAAAAGTACAGTTGCTCAAATACGAATCCAATCTCTCCTCTATAAAATCTATAGCAAGGCTTCTGAATGTTATTCAAAGACTCAGTTTTCAGTAGAGTTGAAACAAAAATTCAGTCTTCTACAAATCAAATCTATAAGCTTGTATATGAGTCGTTATCTGTAACCTGGAACTCTGGTCCTCTTATCGCTTGTGAAGACCCTGGTCATCCAGAGAGTACCTTGCCCTTCTTCATGTCATGCATAGAAACACTGAGGTTCATTGACCCATGTTTTTAATTAACTTCCACAACAGATGCTGATGTCCCTAAATGTGTTGTATTTTGCCTTATTTATCTCTAAAATATCAAACAGAACTAGACAGTGCTTAATAAATTCAAGATCCTCTATACCCTTGGTGACTGAACAAGCATGGTACATTTTTAATATACTGGGTACAGAGACTTTGGTACAAGGACAATAGGACAACAGGACAAGGATGTTGCTAATTAAGTAAGAATGAGCACACCAAAAGGTAAAGTTCAGGTTGTATGAACAATGATTGCTGTGGAATCAAAATATACTTTTAAGCAAGCACACAGCACTTTAGGATCTTAGAGTGAGACAGTTAGATTGACACCATTCATAAAGTCATTCTTCATGAGACCAACCACATTCCTGCTACCCATTCTCTGTGCTGGATTTTTCACAATTGCTCACTTACAACTCAAGAGTAACCTTTAGAACTTATTTTAAACTTTGTTTCTTCCTTGGAAATACTGCTGGTTTTCGTAGGTTTTGGGTAACTTCATTAAGATTTGTTACCACCACACATTTTTCTATACGCAATATAACTTCAAAGGTAAAATCTTGCACACATTGCTGGAATTTTGGCATTATTTCAATGTAGAAGATACTGACATTTTCTTCTTCCAATTATGACATTTCAGACCAAAAATGATAATGATATTAAGGTGTATAAGTAGAACTAATTTGAAAAAGTGAAAACATAGTATTTATGATTATCTACCACAACAGCTGTGCCTATTAGTTAAATTAATCATCATTCTGTTCTGCACCACATATTTAGCCTTTGAAGGACTTTCCAGTAACTGTCCTTGTACTCAATGAATTACCATTGTAGATATACAGGTCAGTGTCTGACTTTACCTCTCCTTGGAATGTCTGATTCCAGGAATGTCTGATTCCAGCAAAAGTCACCTCAGCTGTAATATCTTGATCATAGGGACAAAGAATATGTAAAATCCTAAGGGACAGAAGCCTTCTTGAGACATTCACATCCAAAGCACCCGTGCCAAAAGGCATTCTTATACCCATCCACGCACCACAGATGCTGAAATATCCAGGGGGAAGGAATCTAAGAAGAAAGTGAAATTGGCAGTTGGAATAGATGAAGTTACTAATTAAATCAGCAGTGTAGTCAGGGCTGGAATTCAGTCTACTCCCCAAAAGGTTGAATTGTTTCCAGCCCGTAAGTGAGCACATGAAATGAGCAGACCAGTTACTGGGTTTCACACTTTCCAGATGAATGAGCCCATTTTTTTCCCTCTGTATAGGTAAGGGGATTACTAATCCTAAGCCAGGCACTACAGAGATAGTGCAGTAGTTAAAATTTGCTGCTCTTGCAGAATACTGGGTTCAGTTCCCAGCACCAACATTCTGCCTCATACTGCCTGTAACTCCAGTTGTAGTGAATCAAACGCAATCTTCTGGGAACTGTGGCCACCAGCCATACATGTGATACACATACATGCATGCACACACCCACACATATACATAGATTAAAAATAAATATATCTAAAACTACAATTCTAAGCCAATTTTTCTGGCTTTGGGGAACTTACTCTTGAGGATTAAGACCCTGACTTCCAATGTGTCAATGTCATTAGTGATAATTAAGGTGAAAAAACATGTTATAAACATGAGACTCTAATGCAGTGAGATTGAAGTCTAGAAGGGATCTGTGGAGAACTTCAGACTATTTTACACCATATACACATATATACATACACATATGTAATCATATACATACACATACACATACATATACAAACATATATTAAAGAAAACCTGTCTCTCTCTCACCTCCTCCATTTCTCCCTCACCCAATCTACCTGTTGTGTATCAGTCTCTCCGATGTAAAAACCAACCATAAGAAATCGGCAAAGCCGGAAGAATGCCCTCACCAGAACCCGATCATGCCAAAACTGTAATTTCAGACTTGTAGCTTGAACTGTGGAGGTCACTCCAGTCTACGATAGTCTTTATATATGTCTGATTTAACTAATACACACGTGTGTTGGACCCCAGCTTGGCCCTGGTTTGGGCCTTGAGGACAAACCCCAACCTGGCTTGAATTTTGAGATCGGTCTCAGTCACTTAGGTATCGGGGTGACTCCCTAAGATCTGTTTGGCCCTGCCTCTACCCCACCATTGATGAGGTAGAGCTTTGCCATTAGCCCTGTCAGTCACTCCATACACTCTTGTCACCCTTCCGTGAATCGGATGACATCTTTCTCCACCAAAAGTCCCCCTCCCTGTGTTCTGAACTTATATAAATAAGAGGCTAATGCCATAGAGTTGAGTTCCTGCTTAGACAGACGCCCGGCCAGGGTGTGTTTCTTTTGGGCCATCTACACTCTCCATCCTGCTCAGCTCCAGAGAGACCCCAGCGGACAGGGACCTCTCTCCTCTCACCTGGACCTGCACGCAAGGAGCTGGCACGTGTGCATGCATGCACAGACATACAGAAACACGCATGCATGCACGCACACACACACACACACACACACACACACACACACACACACACACACAGAGGCAATGAGGGGAGTAATAAATACAACTCAAAGCTGACTTCATAGAGTAGAGCCCAGGGAATAGGGCATAGATTTGAAATGGCATTTTTCTCATTAAATGTTCTCTAATTCCACTAAAATTAATATAAACGAAGCCAGAAGGGTAACATTAGGTAAGAGAACATAGGGGAAAGAGAGAACTCAGAAAAATTATGACATTGTGGTTTTTATTGAGAGGATCAGTGCTTGAAGTGGTAATCATCTGAATCTGGGGGCTCATTTGAGAAAGGGATGGGGAGCCCTCACATTCCTACAGCAAATGGGCACCATGCTCCTCTTACACCCACCCATACACAGTTGCTCTCAGTGGACACTGGGATTCCTTGCTCTTAAAATTAGAATTTTAAGTAAATCAGACGAAGCAGCCCTTTGCCACATCCCTCTGGAAACTATTCCAAAATCGAGCCGATCTCATTTTTTGAAAATGTTCCCTGAGTAATGGAAACAGGAGGGAGGGGGATGTGCTGCAGACCCCAAGTGCATCTTTCAACCACACTGGAATGTAGCATGCCCGATACACTTTTATAGTGGTTAGGATGGACATGGGAAAGATCTGGTAAATAAAATAATAAGTTCTGTGTCATTTTAAACCACTTCCACTACTAGACACTCTCAAAGACTGAATCATACAATGTTGGCAACATCGGGAAAGGCTGAATTCATATATCATTATATGGCATGTACCAACTATCAAATGGCTAGTTTTATCAGGTAATATAGCCTGGATGAATTTAGTTGGGAACATTCTACTGACCAAAGATGCATACCAAATAATAGCAAGGCATCTTCAAATCTTAAGATTTAATCCATATTTGTCTATATATCAGATGTAACTCTCAAGTTCAAAGTGGGTTTGAACATGGCTGTGGTTTTCTAGCTAATCCTTGCTATCAAAATCTTCTTCTTCCCATCATTTAAGCATCTATGTGTATTTCTTCGCTCCAAACTTTTTAACGTATCTATCTCATTTGCCTTCTACTAAAGCCGGTAACCCAAGTCATTCTGAAGGTCAGTACTTAAATATCTCAGCTACATGAGTGTCTGTATAAATGGCAGTAGAGTAAAGGGCTCCAAATGTTATTCTGGGTTCTGGCTATAGAAACATGTTTTTAGTTGATTCAGCATTAACATATTTTCACTACCCCTTACATCTCATATCCTAGTCTTGATTTCCTTTGATCTTCTTTCTTCTCATCTCTAAATCTAACTTCCAGTGTCTGTGTCTTTCTCTTGCTTTGATATAAAATGTCTCCTAAGAAGGCTCATTATTGGAAAGTTGATTCCAGCTGATGTTAGTAGTTTTGAATTTCCTGGAAACTTTGGGCATTAGTTTACCTTGGGCATGTCAATGGGTACTTTATCTTACCCTTGATCTCTCCTCTGTCTCTCTCACTCTCTCTCTGTATCTCTGTATTCATTGTTCATCTCTTAAACTGGATCTGTTTATCAAACCTTTGAAGATTCCTCAATTCAGGTGTGTGTGTGTGTGTGTGTGTGTGTGTGTGTGTGTGTCTGTGTGTGTGTGAAAGAGAGAGA
>NW_022196900.1:25462698-25487241 GCF_008632895.1 Mastomys coucha | reverse complement strand
AGAGAGAGAGAGAGAGAGAGAGAGAGAGAGAGAGAGAGAGAGATTGAAGGAGGAAGAGAGAGAGGCAGAGACAGAGACAGAAAGAGACACACAGAAAAACAGAGAGATAGAGTAGACACAGTAAAATGACAGAGAAAGTAAAGATATTATTGTAAAGAATTGTCATGAGATTGCAGTGGCTGACAAATGCCAAGTTCTGAAACTCTGTAGGGTAAATTCAGCAAGCTGGAGATCCAAGTGAGTAAGGAACTATTTCTAGCTCAAAGATCAGCACTTTCAAGAACTTATCTAAAGATAAGGAAAAGACACTGTCCCAATAGAAAGACTGTCAAGTATCTGTGATTCTGGGACAGACTTAGATTCTGTTCTAAATAGGTACCTCACTGAAGTCTGGATGAGGCTTACCTGCACTGGAGACGGGACAGCCTTCTTTACTCACTTTAAATGTTAATCTCATTCTAAAACACCTTCATAGAATACATAATGTTTCACCTTTAGTAAATATATGAGCATGTCATGGTCATGTCAATTAGCATGTACAACTAGCCACTATAAGGAAATGAAATGATAGGTCCAGAGGAGAGGAAACAGGATTAAAAGGTGCTAGAAACTATTCAGTTCTGGCTTCAAACTGATCATTGAAAAGGTAAAAAGACGAACTGCAGAATAAGGTGCAGTTCAGCCTTTCAAGTAGAGGGTACAGTACATGAGGCAAATCCAGGAGGTCTTAACATCTGCCTTCCATTCGACTGTCCTTTCTCCTTCACATTTCTTCCTCTTTAAGAAAA
Organism: Mastomys coucha; assembly: GCF_008632895.1. Classification (NCBI taxonomy): domain Eukaryota; kingdom Metazoa; phylum Chordata; class Mammalia; order Rodentia; family Muridae; genus Mastomys; species Mastomys coucha. The sequence continues at coordinate 25,486,453 of NW_022196900.1, read as the reverse complement.
AAACATTTTTTTTTCAGTGCAAGTATTTGGGGACTGACTTTGTTTTGTCAAAATTTCAATGAATATTGTAAAGCTTTTCAATTTCACATTTTATCTCCCCAGTAGGAAAAGTGGAGAAACAAGCTAGTCGTCTATTTCTGATAACTCTATGAAAAAAATGAGGTCCCCAAACATAAGCAAGGCACAACGTATTTGTACTATACCTAGTATGTGCTTCAAGGCATCAGCATCATGGTGTCATTAGAAAGACTTTGTCTTCTCTAGCTCTTTAGAATAGGAGCATAATGATTTCCTTTAACATTTTCCTCCAGTAGCTGTTCCCTGTTCCAGTTGAATATCTCCAGAGAAGTAAACTGATGTTCATTATTTTAGCCTTAAACCTATACGATACCAACTCTTACAGCCAACCTAGGAGGCAATTCTTATCACCTATTTTTAATAGAGGAAAAAAGTAATCTTCAGAAAGATGAGATTATCCCCTAAATTCTCAACATATTAGGTACAGAATTACTTTTTCACCCCATATATTCATTTGTCTCAAGTCTGCCTCCACTGGAGCTCCCAGGAACACAAAATTTGCAACATGGGGTTCAGTTTATAATCCTATAGTTCAAGGGTAAGACTTGAGTTCTGAATATGAAAATATGTTGGAAGGGAGACATCAAACAAACTCAGAAAGATTTTGTGATGATGAAGTCTATTTTTGTGAATTGCATCTATGGTGATTTACAAAGAGTGAGTAATAGGTGTGATTGATGTAATGCTAGCCTGTTTCCCATGACTACCAAAAGCCCATGTTGAAGTCTTTTGTGGGCCATGGTTTACAATAGCAAATGTGGAGCAGAAGTCTGTAGGACCTCCCAGTACTATGTATGCCTATGCACTCAACTCTCAGAGATTGTGGTATAGTTGTGAAGATGAATACAATTCAGATCTGTAGAAGGTTTCTTGAGGACTTGCACCCTGGCTTATTTCAAAAACTCAGGGTACAAATAACTCTTTTCTCCTAAAACTGCTCCTACCCATAGAAACACCAACAGTATCTTTATTTTCACTCTCTCAAATCCCACCCAAACACAAGCAAAACAAACAAAGGCATTTCTGTGTTCAGTCAATGGAGATCTCTGCCACTCCTGTCATTCAATGGGCAGGTGATGCTAATCAGAATGAGTGACAGGCCTGTGTGCTCCTTTCTGCACATTTCATTCATTCCCTGCCAGGGAGAGAATCTCAGTCGATGGAGAAAGGAGTATTGCCTCCACTTACAGCTAATTGTCCAGGAGCAGAAAGGAACATGGTTCTGGTTCCTACCAGCATCTGAAATCATAGCAGATGCTTTCAACTGTTCCTGCCTTTGTAATTCTACCTTACAAATAAGAATTTCAAACCTGGAAAGTAACAGTAATAAATGACTCTCACAAAGAGACATAAAGAGCACAAAACAAACAGTCCAGGAGTATGTGCTTGGGACTATTTAGGATTATTTTTCTATTAGATTAGTACACAGTGAAAACATATTGGTGTCTAAATGCCTTTTAATTGGGGGGAGGAATGTGTTGTCTTGAAATAATTGGAAAAACAGCAGTATTTCTTTAGGAGCATAGAGCTGGGCCAGACTGACAACCCTTCTCAGGGAACTGCTAATATTCTCACAGATTGGGTTCCTAGCTAGAAAATAGTCTTAAATCTCAAATGTGATAAAGACTTATTATAAGTCTATTTATTGTGTTTAAATAATGCTGTATAAGATCTTTGAATATAGTTTATAATAAATGTTATAAACTAAAAATCTAGAAAAAACTTAAAATCAATATTGTTGATGTATACACATACACATACATATATATATACATATGCATATGAGACATAATATATAAGTGAGATAGAGAAATGTCAACTTCCTTAGGTCTGTGAACTCAGAGATGAGACAATGATGGGACCTGGGACAACTTAAACAGCTGAGTAAAGAATCATAATTGTTTCTCTCTAATAGGTTTAGGCCACAGTTATTTCTCTCCCATCTACCACATGATTAAACTGCTCCTACTCCAGAAAATGTGATTGAGAATTAAGTACCCAGAGCATCAAATGAAGAGAATGTTCACTCCAGAGCCTAGCACTACCCCTTGCTTTATGGAGTTTTGCTCTGCAAAGAGAGTAAAAAAACAATCAGCTTATGATGAGTTTTCAGTAAGAATCAGCACATTGGAACACAAAGGCTTTTGACAGGGAAAAGTAAAGCATAAAGTGAAAATGTTTATATCTACCTCAAAATGAAAGTATATCCTGAATTAATGAACTTGGACTGGACAGTGCCCAAAGTGATTCAGAATGTCTATTTGACATCAAAAGCTCTCATACTTTGGAGGTGCTACACTCTTTCTCTGTAACATCCACTGGACAAAGCTGATAAGCTTTAGTTTGACACCTTCATGAAAACAAAGTAGCTACTTCTTGGATACTCCTAGTTGGTAGAGCTATCTTCCTCAGAAGCTTTGTCTCTGAATTACATTTCTTGGTCTTTCCTGGACTATTGTTGAACTCTACAAGCAAATGAAACTTAGAAGCTGAATTTTATTAAAGATCAATAAATAATCATGTGCTGCCTGTGTACTCCCAAACCATCATTCAGCCTTTCTGCTTCTAAATCTTCTCCAGTTTTTGGACCTAAGATGGTCAATGTGATGGGTCAGTTTGATTAAGATACACATAAGTCAAGATGTTACCCTGTGTGTGTGGTTTTAGATGTGATGAACATTTAATTCAGTAGATTTTAAGATGAAAGCTTATCCTATGCAGCAGGGGTGGGACTTGTTAAAGTATTTCAAGGTTTGATAGCACAGACTACTGTATTCTTTCTCTTTAGATTCCCAAATACTGCATATAATACAGTAATTCACAAAAGTGAAAAACAGCATGTTGAAATGAAATAGTTACTTGATATACTTCAATAAAACTGATTCCTTATCTGATACTAATGACTAAATCCAAAGCCTTAGTGTTGAGAAGTACATAGTCTGTTCTTGAGCTTCAATCCAAGCCACTTATATTAGGATTTTACAAAACCCTTTATCAGTTATAAAGAAACCACAGTATCATTGGATATTCAGTAATTAAAGATACTTCTAGACATTTGGTAAGATAAATATGAGTGGAGATTGAAATACAAGATGATTCTATAGCCTTATTTTTTAACCTATCATTCAAATTGCAGACAAGCTCGTGTTAGGAACGGCATCAGCCAAAAAGATGGAGAGTGATTGCTTCATCTCCCTAGTGACAGAAGGCAAAAAGAGCCACCTTCTCATGTGTATGGAGTGTTAACATGTGCAACTATTTCCACAATGATATTCGTGGGATTATAACTTCGATCCTATTATTTGAGAGTGATTCATTTTTACAAATAGCAAAAGAATACCTGCAAGTATTCACAGATCGACTCAAGACCTCTAAACTCACAAGTAATAGAACACACAGACTGTATTTTCCCTGTCACTTTTCCCCATGGATTTCTCTCAGTAAATGGGAAGAAGAGCTACAGGTGAGATAATTTCATGGCTATGATATTCACTCATGGGAATCTGAACCACTTTCACCAGGAAATGCAAAGAAAAATCTTGGCCAATTTCAGGACTCCATTGCCTAAAGCTGTTGTTGTATCTTCCTGCCTGAAGAACACCAAAACATCCATGGTAGTATACATTGGGAAACAAAAGACGTGAGAAAATGTCTCAGACTGGTTAGTTTTCATTTCCTGTAGGCTTTTCCAACACATTCTTGGCACCAGATGAGAGCAATGTGCTAATTGGTAAAATGTCTCTGTGAGATGCTAACCATTTAGAGACCAAGGGCTAGTGGCATACCCATGATGCCCTAAGGGCTTGTCTGGACAGCCTGAGGTTTTCCCTGTAGCTACTGTGGTAGGCTTTTGGTCATATCAAGTATGTTTGCTTTTGAAGGAAGGTCAAAACAGTGGCATCATGGTATTATCTGTATTTCTGCTGCTGAATGTGATCCTTACATGACAATGAAACAGCTTTGCTTCATGTTTACTTTATTTCTTAAAAGAACATGCAAGCTTAATCTTGTCTTGTCATAGCTTGCATAATTACCTTTCCCATCATGGTATAAAACCAGAAGTCACACTGTGCCCTATTTTAAAGGCACTTGCCCAGACCCTGTACTTGAAAAACACATTCAGTAAGGGAGTTAACATTTGAAAGAGATTCTCATGTTATGATGTAACTGCAAAAGCTATGATTTACTGAGCAACTACTATAAGCCAGGTATTTTATAGATGTGAGACATAATTGCCACAATAGCCTCCAAAGGCCTGCAAGAATTGACTCTCAGTGAAGGAAAACAACTTACAAAATCTCACAAAAAAATATCCAGCTCAGGCAGACTTTTCTACCAGATATTTTTGTTACTGCACTGAAGTGTTTCTTTAGAGTGTATATAAAATATGTGAAGGATCTACAAGAAAGAAATCTCTCTGACCTTTTCCATTTAAATTACTTTGTGACAAAAAGTACTTTTTACACTGGGGCTGGAAAAATATTTAGACTTTAGGACTAAGAAACTGCATTCTATTTTGCCAGGTGTTTAATTAAGAATAAAGAAATAAAACATGTGCCATTTATTCCATCTGATCCCAAAGGCTCTACCTAAGACAATCTCTTCTACCACTAGATCAGTTAGATATGTTTTTAAAAGAAATGTGTTTATTCCCCAAATACCTATTAACAGCATATACTATGAAGCCTACAACTTTAAGAAGTAAGACCCAGGAGCAGATAGTTACAGAAGAGCTTTTGGAGAGAGCAAACAGGGAGGTCCACTTTAAATTGACAATGTCAAGAGAATGTTATGGATCATAGAATTTGCATATACATGCAAAAGAGAACATTCAAGAATCCTAGAATACACTTTTAAATGATATCAGAATCTAGAGCAAACCAGGTATGGTGAACTTAGGGCTTCCTTTTTAATTCATTTTCTCTCCCACTTTAAGGGTTTCTCATTTTAGACAAGTATAGGATTTTCTCTCAAATGCATAAGGATATGGTTTGGAAAGAGTGTTGATAATTCTAATTTATTACTTATTTTTAATTGTTTAGGTGTTTTACCTGCATGTATGTCTGTCTGTGTACCATGTGTGTGCATGGTGTCCAAAGAGAAGAGGTCAGAAGAGGACATTGGAATTACTAGAACTGGAGTTAAAGACAGTTGTAAGACCCCATGGGGGTTCTGGATTGAATCTGGATCCTCTGGGAGAACAACTGATACTCTTAAATACTGAGCCACTCTCCAGCCCCAATAATTTTAAATCAGATTTATGTTGTTGCTTGATAAAAGAAAAAAAGTCTACCCAGTAAGTGATATTTTATAAACAAAACTCTAATTGGAAAATCCTTATATACAACTGAGTTCAAAAGAAAATGAGTGAAAATTTGAAGTATCAAAGGGTACTGGAGATACTGAACTGTAGCGAATGAGTGGATGCTGGAGCTACACATGTGGGGCAGATAAAATGTTGCTGAGATCTTGACCATAGGAGGCTGGAGCAATATGCTTCACAAGGTGAAGGGGAAGATCTAGACATGATCATGAGTGAGAGCTTATATTTAGACATCTGGGTTAATCCAAGCTTCTATGCTGCCCACACTTTTATTTAAGGTATTACGAACTTTAATTTGGCCTCCTAAAGAAAGGTGTTGTTCTGAGCAATCATTGCCTGTGGGGAGCCTGAAGCCTGGGAAATTGCATCGCAGTTTAAATTGTAGTATGCCATCACCATCTTATGTAAGTGGCCCTACATATTCTTGATCACTTTCTGGTGATAGAGGTTCATCTCAATTGTGCTTGGCTCTTGAAAAACACATGAGAGATTTCATAATGACTTAGACGTGGCCAAATGTTCATTAGAAAGGTTTGTCTCAAGTTACATTTTCTCTAATGATTATATCACAAACTCCACTTCCATACTCACTGACCAATCTGGATAATATAGAAAAAATAATTGAGTCTTTATCAATCTTATAGGGCAAAAATAGCATACCTATAAAATGATGTACAGATTCAATTCCTCCTCTAAGTCAAAAAGCTTTCCTTATGACCATCAACTCTTTTGCTATCACCTGTAAATCATTACTTTACATTTATTTATCAATCTATTTATTTTTTAATGCAGCTGCCTTCTCTTTCTTTATTCTTTATATTAATTTACTTATTCACTCTACATCCTGGTTGCAGCCCCCCCCCACCGCCTCCCAGTCCCATCCTCACAAACCCCTCCACCCATTACTCCCTCTGCTTTTCCTCAGAGAAAGAGAAGCTCCCCTAGGGTACCTGCCAGCCCTAGAACATCAAGTTGCAGTAAGACAAAGCACATCCTTTCCCACTAAGGCCTGACTAACAAAGGCAGTCCAGCTAGGGGGTGGAGATCCAATGCCAGATAACAGAATCAGAGCCAACCTCCTACTCCAATTGTTAGGGAACCCATATGAAGACAAAGATGCAAATCTGCTACAAATGTGTAGCTAGCCTATGTCCAACTCCTGCATGTTCTTTAGTTGGTAGTTCAATCTCTGTGAGCCCCCATGGGTCCAGGTTAGTTGATTCTGTAGGTCTTTTTTTTTATTAGATATTTTCTTTATTTACATTTCAAATTTTATCCCCTTTCCTCATTTCACCTCTGAAAACACCCATCTCCTCTCCCCTCCCCCTGGCCTTGACATTTCCCTAAACTGGGGCACAGAGCCTGCAGATCTTCTTGTAGTGTCCTTGACCCCTACAGCTTGTTCAATCTTATCCCTATTCTTCCACAAGATTCCCTGAGCTACTGCTGATGTTTTGCACTGGGTCTCTGCCTCTTTTTCCTCAGTTTCCATCTGTTGCTGGATGAAGCCTCTCAGGAGACACTTATGCTAGGCTCCCGTGTATAAACATAGCAGAGTATCATTGATAGTGTCAGGGGTTGGCTCTCTCTCATGAGATGGGTCTCAAATTGGACCACTCATTTGTTGGCAATTCCCTCAATCTCTTCTCCATCTTTATCCCTGAACATTATAGGCAGGACAAATTGTGGATCCAAGGTTTTGTGGGCAGGTTCCTGTCCCTCCCCTGGAAGTTCTGCCTAGCTATAGAAGGTGGCCACTTCAATCTCTATATACCCAGCTGCTATGAGTCTCAACTGCATTCTTTTTCCAAAAAAGTCTTGTTGGCAGTTAATTATCCATAGCATTTATACAACACACTTATTTCCTATGTCAGACTTCACTATCAATGTTTAATTTGTTACTTGTTGAGTCTTCATTGTCAGTCCTACAGAGTAGGCGTTATTTTCATTCCTACTAATAGAGGGAACAAGACAAAGGGTTAAGAAAGGTTGAGCCATCAATAGAGCCAGAATAAAGGTCCTGAGAACATAAACCTTCTGTTTGATATATCTACTGAGTGTCACTCCTGGTGAGTTATTTTCTTGTGTGCTTTGTAATTAAATTCTGTGAGTTCATCTCAGAGATTTTTATCTGAATGAATCCAGAGAGACTTGAGGTGAAAGTATGTGCCCCCAGAGAAGATTTCATTTGCCTACACTAGACATGCTGGAGATACAATGGCAATTTGTAACAGCTTTATTGCGATATAATTTATATGCCATAAAGTTTACTTGCTTAAACTGCAGAATTCAATGACTTGTAGAATACTTGTAGAGTTACACAATGACTCAATAATCTGATTTCATGATATGTTTATCCTGTTCAAAGGAAGCCTCATAGCCAGTAGAATACATTACCCATTCCTTTTTAGGCATTTATAGAGTTTATGCCTTTGCATGTTTCCCTACTATAAATGTTTCACAAAACAGTATCATTCAATGTGTAGTTTTATGACTGAGTTCTTTAAATTAGCAAAATAGTTTGTGTTACTTGTACAGTTTTGGCATTAGTGGTAAATATGATATTTAGAAATCCTCAAACCACATGATACTCAAGTTTACATCAAGTCTCTTGCCTTGTAGACAAGCTATCACTTAGCTGTATCTCTAAGATGGCTGGGATACCAAGGGGGAAAACTGAGACTAGATAGCCTAGAGACCTAGGGTAAGATCAAATACTACTATTCTACTAAAAGAATGTTGCATTATAATGAAGAAAAGAAAAAATAAAATTCCTAATGACATTCTGCTGTATGGACAGAACAGTACCATGGTCAGCCATCATTAATGAATCTTCCTCCTGCAGGGGATGAGAACAAATTCAGAGACTCCCAGACACAAAATATGCAGAGAGTAAGGGACAGTGGAATATTCAGCCCTAAATGGGATGCCTCCCTCAAATTTCTCTCCTCAGGGCTCAGGGAACCTGCAGAAGAGGAGGCAAAGTGTTTAAGAGCCAAAAGGATAGAAGCCACCAAGCAAACAGTGTCTTCTCATGTAAACAATGTGCTCTTAGGGGTAGGTGGCATGTCCAGCAGTAGTTGGCCAATAGAAATGTGCTCAATGGCACATTGGAGGTTCCTTATTTCATAATGTTCTGTTAGGGCTTTGTTTCTTACCTTATTTTAGTTTGTTCATACAGTTTTTTTTTTTATCTTATACCTTTTTAATATCATTCATGTCCTTTGCAGATATACTATGGCTTCCAGTTTACTGTGTTTATGGAATTCCTGCATATGTGACAAGTGTGTCTCTGAGTGCCTGTTTCAAGTGTCATTTCTTGGGCTCTTCTTCTTGTTTATTTATTTGGTCATACTTCAATGCAATCATTTTTGTAGTTTGTCTTATTATATTGTAGCTTATTATTATCTCTTAAAAGCCTGTTGTTACTATCCTAATGAAAGTCATAGTATCCAGATAAGAGAGGTTTGGAGAAAACATGGGGAGGAAGAGAGGGAGAGGAAACTGTAATCAGGATGTATCATGTGATACATATAATATATATAACATATACATATTATTATGTATAGTACATACATAATAATGTATCACATTCCTTCAATAAAGGAAAAAGACAAAGAAGAAAAATTTAGAAAAGAATAAGAATGAGGAGGGTAGAAAAAACAGTTCTTGAGTCTAAGAAATAAACAAGCAAGCAAACAAACAACAAAGACAAAAGCAACAGAGTATGTGACATCTCATTGCTGTGGTCATCCTCCTATTAAGTAGAGGTCTCCTTCACAGTAATCTGGTTCTGTAGGGAAATTGGGGACCAAGTACTTGATAACAGGTAAGGTGCATTCTGTCAACTCCCCCACTAAGAAAAATATTTTTGTATATTTCTTCCTTATTTTTGGTTAACAGAATCTCACACTCTGTAGACTTATTGGTATTTTCCTCACAACTGTAGTGCCATGGTCAGCATGCCATGCCCATTGTAATAATGGATCACATTTCCATTATGTAATTAGGAGAACAGCATGGTAGTCATTAGGATAACACGTATCTAGGAATTGGTGGAAGTTCATTTATTTATCATTTCTTTTCTTGATGCCTATCATCCAGCTTCTTCCATGATGGTTCAAGAACTGTGATATGTATTACTGAGAAAACAAAGACTCAAGGAATATTGTTTCATTAAAGGATATTTAAGATTATGCTTTGTGAAATTACAATGAGGCCTATATAAGAGGATTTGGAGGGAGGGAAGAGAAAGTAGAACTGATGTAATTATAGGATAATGTCAAATTTTTTAAAAAAAATGTTACATATAGAACAATTTAAATATTTAGAACTGTAGGATTCAACTAACCCATTTCCAAAACAGAGACATAAGATGAAATGTCATGTCATACCCAAACTCATGGCATAACATATTCATTTCTTCTTTGATTCATATTACTCCAGGACACTGCCCAACATAAAGAGAGATCCAGTAAGCTTTCTTTCTACCCAGGTTCTCTTACCAATATCAGCTCAGATTCAGAGTGTAAAAGACTACTAGATCAGGGTAGACTGAGATACAACACACCTGAAAGCTTCCTGTAGAAGTGGATTGAATATAGTCACAACATTGCCTGGTTTGTTAATATTTTTCTGCACTCTCCCTATTCACTTTTTCTGGAAGCATCCATTGTAAAACCTGTGATAGATTTCTTCTTACAGATTCTCTGCTTTGAGGAAACTGGGTGGCCCCAAGCCACAGCAATAGCAAATGGTGGAGAAATACACCAGAGAAGAAGGTAGTATTAGGAGAAGTTTGTGGTTTCATTTGTATGACAATGTTCTCAAAAACACTCAATGTCAACCTCAAAAACACTCAGTGTCAATCTAATCTTCTGAAATATAATAAACTGAGCCATACCACATTGCCTAATAAAGCTTTCCTAGAGAAATGTATCTGTAACCAGGAGTTACAAAGACTTTGCAAGCTCTTTCGGTTCCTACTGAACATCACATTACTTCTCGTGAAATGGATCTTCCATTTGTTGCCTAGGATAGCTTTAAGCATAAGATCCTCCTGTCTCAGCTTCCCTAGTAGCAATAGTAGAGCATATGCCATTACATACATCTGTATGTAAATTCTGAACTGTGGTGTCTTTATATGGAATATTGAGTTAGGTGACTGGTGCTCATTGTCTGTCTTTTTTTAATGATGTAGACAAACATGTGATGGTTTTGCTATGAAGCTCACTGTTCACTATATGGCTTTACTAAAAACCAAGGGTAAATAAAATGCAGCCAAATGAGCCTCAGATTACCAGAATTGTTTTGATCAATGGTAGGGTGTTCTTGGAATAAAATTTCCACTTCTGGAAAACCGAGAAACAGAAATGTTTTTAGTCCCCGGTACAAAATAGACTTCATCAGTGTCTCTGTGAACCCAGTAGGTAAAGAATGAGAGCTGATATGCCTAGAAGTCTCTTACCAAAGCACAGCCCCCTCCCAAGGAAGAAAAGCCACAGAACACAGGAATGCCTCATGAAATCTGTAGCGACCCAGCTCGCCATTCCTAACTGCTAACTAGGCAATTCCCAGGAGCATGGGAAGCAAATCTGGGAGGATAAAATCATGAAATGAATCAACCATGCAATTGATTTTCTGTTCCCTTAGTTTTTTTTTTCTTTCTGTTTTGGTTTCGAGGGGGGGAAGGAGAGTTTTATGATTTTTATTTTTATCATCATCGGGACATTAGTATTCAGAGGAAGAAAAATGTCTCTTGAATGAGACATTTGTAGGGAAAATTACAAGGGAGAAGATTGTGACTTTGACCGAGTCATGCCCTCTGAGGATTCTGGTGGATCAGAATGGCTTCTCATGTTTTTTCTGTTCCCCTAATGGAAGTAAAATAACAACATAAAATAGAGGGGATGGAACAGCCAGCAGGAGGATAAATACCAAGGAAGGGATGTAAACATAGCCCCCAATTTCCCCAGCGAGTAAGAGAATGAGGAATGTGTTATTTATCTCTCTCTGCAATCTGCAAGACAGAGTATGGAGCTACCCCTTTGGGAATATCTCCTATAAATAATCAACGAATTGCAGGGCTGGAGTTTGAGGTGAAATGAAAGGAATCTGGGACAAACTCTCTTCAAACATACCTCTCCCTGGAAGCCCCTCTTGTTCTTTCCCAGCCTTAGAAGAATGGGTTCCTCAGAATGACTTTTAAAGGTAATATTCTCTACCCCTTTTGCATTGTATAGGGATAGAAGAATGGCTGACAACTGCTGCCAATGACTCAAGACTGCCTCACAATCATAGGTGAGTTTGAATGCAAGTTTGTAAGCCACCCAAATTGGACCCATTACATTACAAACTTCACTTTCCTCATCTGGAAAATGGGATGAAAGTCATCATAATTCATACCTTTGGAAAGGTATGGTTTCCAGGAAGAAATTAATAGAGAGTTCACATAATGACTCATAAATATATATGAATGTGCCTACATTCACATATACTCCATGAAGCCTAGGGAGTATATAGTCTTTTGTGGTTATTTGCATTTGAGTATCCATTACTAAGCAGAAAATTCATGTCTTTTACATTTAAATCCATTCCTCTTTTCTTTCTAGTGCATGTGCTGTTTGGATGTTGATTATGTATTTGAGGTGTACCTGACTTGCTTGTAAATTTTCTTCAAAATTTAGATCTTTGCTCATTCAATTCAAAATTAATCCAGTTAAGCATGAAGCTGGTTCATCCAGACACAATGAAAATTGATAGGTTTCCTTTGTTCTGGCTAATTTTCTCTCAACATAATATAGTCTAGAGTCATCTGAGACAAGGGAACACTATCTGAAAAAAAAATGCCTTCCTAAGATTTATCTATAACCCAAAATATAGAGCATTTTCTTTTCTTACAGAGGACCTGGGTTTGATTCCCAGCACCCCTATTGTGGTTCACAAGTACTCTAACTCCAGTTCCAGGAGATCCTAAGTCATTTTCTGATCATTGTAGGCATTAGTCACATGGTACACACACATACATAGATACAGACAAAATACTCACACATATAAAATAAAAATAAATAAATCTTCTTTAAAAAGTGTTTCCATAAATTATTTTATCTACTCCAGGATTTGCTTTTGTCTTGTCTCCCTTGTAGTACACTGAAGTCTGCTTTTGAATCCTCTGTTGTTATTTAGAACCAAATATGTAGTCTTGCATGTAGATGGGGCAGAGTTGGATTCAAATGCTTCTAGTGATGAGTTGTCTCCTCTGCTAGGCTGTATATATTGCTCTACAGGACAGAAATAATTTACACTTCTATCCTCAGGGCCTAGCTTCCTAGCTGCCTGATATTATGTGTGTGTTATTAAAAAATTTTGGAACATTAAGAGAAGAATGAAGGATGAATGGTGCAGTAGAAGACTTACTTGCAAACACTGGGTGCAGAAAGAGTGATATTAATTAATCACAAGGTAGATCCCTCTGTCGCAGCCCCAAATGCCCTGTGCCTGCCCTATTCTCTTGGAACTTCCATTGCTTTTATTTCTTTGTTTATTTGTTTCTTTTGTGTGTATGTATATTTCAAAATTATAGGATTTTATGATTCTCCTATTTTTTAGTAGAAGTATTTGTCATTCTAGCTAGTAAGAATTCATACAATAGTATGAAGAATTCAATACAATAGTGTTTTCTATTCTAGAAAGAAAGGATCACTGAGGAACTTATTGGTTTCTTAGTATATGAGTGTGCATTGAGTAGTTATGTGCACAGCTTTAGTGGAGGCAGAGATGACTAGAGAATCCAAACCTACTTCAATAGCAATAAGAAGGAATGAAAAAGGAGAGGAACACAGGGCTTGCAGTTCTAGTACCGTTGAGGGGTAGGCAGGAGAACTGTGAACTCCAGGCCAACAGAGGCAGCATGATGAAACCTTGTTTCAAAACAAAATCAACCTGAATAAAACAAAACAGAAAGGATATAAATCATAAGAGGAGGAAAGAGAAAATAGTTTAAGGAGGAAGAGGAAAATAGTTTAAGGAGGAGAAAAACAGAGTGAAGAGGAGAAAAATGAAGAAAAGCAAACTAACTCATTGAGTATGATACTCTTTGTTTTAAGCACCCTATTCATTTTATAGATGCTAGAGCCAAGAAGCCAACATATTAACTGTAGGGTTATTAAGAGGCCCTCCATGATCCTAAATCTTGTGGGCCCCCTCTCCAACCCTAACACCTGCCCAACAATTGGTAGAAACATACAGGTCATTATACAGGCCATTGTGGTGATACGGCAAGTGATCTGGCCAGGTTCCATATTCTTTGCTTTTGAAGACTGGGATTTATTCCTCTGTGGTTTTCCTCTCAGTGAACTGACATGTACACCCTACCTTCACACTTATCCAAGCAGAAAGGCCTCCTGCAGCAAACCACAGGAAGAAAAACTATTTTGCTCAAAAGGTACAACAAGCTTGCAGAGGCATGGGGTGAAAACAGGGCTGGGCGGTAGCAGGATGGGATCCAACTGAAGCCTGAAGCCTTTTGGCTTCTATCCTCCATTCTCCCTTCTCTTCTCTTTTGTGGCTTTTAAGTTTTATTCACTATTTCAGTGGGATTTGGGGGTTGAGTTTGAAGTTTCTGTAATAGAGGTGCCAGAGGCAAACTTTGATTCTTTGGTTTCCAAAGAAAACAATTATCCTAATCTGCCTTGCCCTGCTCCTTCTCCCTGACCGTGGAATTTCACTGGGCTCAGAGGAGCCACTAGGGGAGGAGCCCCATGTGATACTGCAGACATGTTGTAGAATGCAAGTACAGTTTGCTCAAAGTTCCCACTCTCACCTAGTGGATAATGAGCATCTATCATACAACCAGAACTCAGTGAACTTCTCCTAGGAGTTTATGCTACTTGAATTCATGAGATACATTTCCTTATCCAAAAATCCATGAGAACCCACATGGTATTATGACCATAGTCCTTATTTTTCCCAATGAGAGTAACAAAACTCAAAGCTGCAGCTTTTACGTGGAACCAGTATTTGAACTGTTCTCTCACTTCATAGACTGGTTCCTTTAAATGTCATTCATTCTCTCAAAGAATAACCACTACTCTATCTTATTTAAAGTATCAAAGCAAGAGGAAGGAGAGCAAAAATGATTTGTCCCTTAATACACAGCCTGCACAATGAGATAGGATTTGAATTCAAGCCTTTCTGGTATCAATGTCTCAGCTCCCCAAACACCTGACAGATGGTGCTATAACAAGGGTCAGGGTGAGTCTGGGAGGTTTTCACTTCAAAAGACTTTGGTGAGTGGAGACTGTGTGCCAAGAGCAGTCTTCCTTTGTTGTCAAGCTACACAATCACCACAAATGCCTGAACAAGGGAAGACTATCAATTGCATTTCACATACATATTATCTAGATGAAGCCCTGTTAATCTGCAGGTAGGATAGGCATATAACCCACAACCTGTCTTTATTCCTATAAGCCAAGGAAGGGAAAACATCACCAGGTAAACTCAACTGCACTCCTACATTCTGTGCACCACTATTCACAGAAGGCAAGATTAGGGCACAGAGACTCTATCAATATAAGGCAGGCAATCACAGGGAATAGATTAGATCATAGGGAATAGATCTCAGACTCTACCTAATGATATATATATATATATATACATATATATATATATATATACATATATATATCCTTGATATATATAGAAGATATATATATATATATATATATATATATATATATATATATATCCTATCTTCTTTTCTTCTTTCTTTCCATGGGAAATCTGAGGGGTCTGCTTAGTTGTTATTGTTATTCTTCCTATATGGTTGCAATCCCCTTCAGCATCTTCAGGCCTTCCCCTAACTCTTTCACTGGGGTCTCTTGGCTCACTCCAATGGTTGGCTGTGAGTATCTGCATCTGTCTTAGTCAGGTGCAGGCAGAGCCTCTCAGGGGACAGTTATACCAGGCTCCTGTCTGCAAGCACATATTAGCATCAGCAATAGTGTCAGAGTTTTGGTTTCTGTAGATGGGATGGATTCCAAGGTGGGACAGTCTCTGGATGGCCATTCCTTCAGTCTCTGCTCCATTTTTTTTGTTCCTGTGTTTCCTTTAGACAGGAACAATTCTGGGTTAAAGATTTTGAAATGGGTGGATGACCCCATCCCTCAACTGGGGGGCCATGTCTATCTACTGGAGATGGTCTCTTTAGGTTCTATCTCCCTGCTGCTGGACATTTCGGGTAATGTCATCCCCATTGAGTCCTAAGATCCTCTCACATCCTTGTTGCCTGGGACTTTCTAGTGGTTCCCTTATTCCCCAATCCCACTGCTACTTATTTCTATTCATTCTCCTGCCCCTCTGGACTCCTCTCCTGTTTCTTCCAATACCTGATCGTGCCCCCACCCCTTTCCCTCTCCTTCCCTCTCCAACTCTGGTCCCTGCCTGCCCCTGTCTTCTGTGAATATTCTGTTCCCCTAAGTGGGATTGAAGCTTCCACACTTTGGCCTTTCTTCTCGTTAAGCTCTGTATGGTCTATGAGTTGTATCATGGGTATTCTGAGTTTTGTACTTATCAGTGAGTACACACCATGTATGTCCTTTTGGGTCTGGGTTACCTCACTCATGAAGGAATTTTCTAGTTCCATCCATTTGCCTGCAAAATTCATGAAGTCTTTATTCTTAATAGCTGAATAGTATTCCGTTGTGTAAATGTATTACAATTTCTGTATCCATTCTTCTGTTGTGAGACATCTGGATTCTTTCAAGCTTCTGGCTATTATAAATAATGCTGCTATGTTGGGACATCTTTCAGATATATGGCCAGTAGTGGATATACCCCTTTTCTAAGTATGTATTTGGTAACCTGAGTCCACTATCCTCATATACTTTGTATAAACACTCATCTCAGAACAATGCATCAGGCAACCTGAGAACAACTTATGACCCCTACCTTCATCAAGTTTCACACATGCTCCACTCTACACTATGGAATACATTTCTTCTCTCAATATCAAACCTAATCAGATTACAGTCAAACACACTCTACTTATATCCAGGTATGAAAGTGGTATGGGTAGAAAGCTACCCTGAGATGGTCTGAGGTATATGTACCAAAAAGGCAAACTATTTTTTCAAAGTGAACTTTTATGAACTATTTACCATCGATTAGCTGTACAAAGTTTTTGACGCATGTGCTTTTAAAAGACGTTTTATGGAAAGGGACATGCAGAGTGAACAAAAGTCTAAGTAACCTGAGCCTGTCAATCAAAACATGAGCTTCTCATGTGAATTAAACTCTTCATTCCCTTGAAGTCTGTAAAAGGGAAACCTCAAAATAATGGAGGTACTTGGTACATTTTCTGCTCACCTGGCCTCCTCTGTCTCTTGGGAATGTATCTAGTCTTATCGTAGGAAAAATCTTCTCTGATACTGTTTTACAGGTTGATGTAAACCAATATTTTAATACTTTGAATAAGAAACCAACAACCTGGAAATGAGCAGCCTAGACCCCAACCACCAGTACCAAACATTTAAGAGCATTGTGGTAAATAAATGAAGTGATGAGCACAAACATAATTAACAATTTCTATGTGAATATTGTTACTTCATTCATTATATACAATAGAATAGTGTTTATCTTTAAAACAAAAAAAATTTTTAAAAGATCAGGAACAATGGACATTTTCAATTAGATGGGATTGAATATTGAGCTAGACATGTTAGTACTAGGAAAATAATATATTACATATTGAACCATGAGAGAGACCAGCGAAAATATGAGAATACTTTGCAAGAAAGAAAAACTTGTATTACTCTAAAACATAAGGTAGAGGAGTGTTTATTTATTAGAAAAGTTACTTGTAACTTTAGATAAGTGTTTTAAACAACTCATTTATAAATATGTTTGAAAATAGAGTGTTAGGTTCTGGAAAGATGATAGAGGACTTAAGAACACCGGCTGCTCTGCTAGGGGACCTACATTCAGTTTCCAGAACCTACACTGTGGTTCAAAACAATCTGTAACTCCAGTCCCAAGGAGTCTAATGCCCTTTTGTGGCCTCCACAGGCATGAGGTATCCATATACTGCACAAACATACCTGCAAGCAAAAGTATACATGTATATATAATAAAAAAGATTTAACTTTTACTTCCCTTTTTGTAGTTTAAAATCTACAGTTTACTTTTTGTATTCAGGTAATAATAAGATCTCACTTTAATAGGAAGATAGTATAAATTTTAATCTTTATACCTAACTATGAAACATTAGAATTCCTACCCATTTTCTTTGGAGGTACAAGGTTTAATTGTAGATGGGAAGAGGCCAGTAGAATGAAATGCACTCAGGTGGCTCCCAATGCTAATTGTCACTTGTAGCAGGAAATTGGTGACTTTTGGGTTGATATGAAGTGTACAATTATTTCACATCAACTGATGCTGGATGGCTCCAGTTTTACTAAGAGGATGCAAAATAGTTCAGTATCCAGGAAGCATTTAACAATAAGTGAGCATGCATTGATTTTGTTGTATCAGAGGTTCAAGAAGAATGTAGGAACTGAAAATGTCAGAGGAAGACCAAAGCTGTTGCATCTGATGAGGTCAGCATGCCTGTCTTTTAGTTGTTAATTCCTGTGGGATGTCTGGTAGAAGGGAATCAAGACACTGGATCCCCAGGCATTTTATGGAATGCTGTCAAAAGCAGGTGTGGAATTTTGTTCTCGTAAATAAATTCTCATAGCATTGGGTAATTTGGCCTGGGGTTTGCCACAATCCCACTGCGTGACTTCTTGCCAGTCCTTTTCTCCATGCCTAGTGCTTGTTTAGTCATCTGGGTATGGCACAGAGGCACATGACATCCTTTCTCAGGCTTTGTATACAGATGAACAGCACGCATGCTCTATGTTTCACCAATGTCTTAAATGCTCACTGAAAGGCCTGGAAAGTAGAGTCAGCACTTCTGATTTTATACTTAAGAAAATTGTGGTTAAGAGTCAAAACAACTTAGTCAACATCACATAGCTAGGAATGAGGAAACAAGCCTCTATATCTATATAACTGTGTCACAGAGATTTTCTTAGTCCTGATATACCATACAGCAGTTATGAGCTAGCTGTCTTCATATATGAACTATATACATTTTAACAGCGACTCTGTTTGCATTGTAGAAAAATGTTAAGACCAGAAGTCTTGCTTCTGGTATCATGATGTGATATTATGGGCAAAGCACACAGTTCTTTTCAGGTTTCCCATACAGAATAATATCCCCCATGGATACCCATACTGGCAGAATCTGTGAACAGTTTACTTTGAGTGGTAAGTGAGGAATTGTGAATGTTAACATGATTAAAATCCTTGAGGAGGAGAGATTGCCTGGGTTATGGGGTGTACATTGTCTAATCACAGAATAAATGTGGAAGGAAATGTGGGCCATATCAGAAGTAAGAGAGAAGAAGAAGCAGAGGTAGTGTGGAATAATTTGATAACATGGTCTAGAGTTTTAGCTCTAGATGCTGAGAGTGGCCCTCACTACTAGCAAGTAAAAGGATACTTGAGTACTCAATAACACTTGTACTACTCTATTTTTACTATAACCAAATACTGAGAGCAGGATAATTTTGTAAGGAAAATGAGCTCACAGTTCTCGAAATTCAAGGCATGGTAGTAGCACATGCTCAGCTCTGATGAAGATATTCCAATAGATATCACAGTGGGAGAACCACAAATGAAGTAAGAGAAATGAAGGAAATAGAGAGTAAGAGACTGGGATTCCACCAACCTCACACAGAACCTTAGGTAACCCAAGGCATTTCCACTAGTCTCTACTTCTTGAATGTCTACAACATGACCTCCACCCAGAGGACCAAACCACAAACACATGATCATTTGAAAGACAAACCACATCCAAATTATAGCCACATGGAACCAACTTGAGTTCTTCCCTAGAATCTTCCCAAGAATTGGAACAGTGTTTTAATAATTTCATTTTAATCTATTCAGATTCACACCAACTTCTCATTCATTTATTGTTTATAATAAACAGTTTTCATTGACTTAGGCAACTAAGCCACTAACTTGATATGAGTTATAGGAAGTAAGATGTTAAATATGAAGTAAAGTTATCAAGGAAGACAGTAGAAGGATGGATGCAAAGATATATCATAAATAGTGGAAATTCTGCTTCTAGAGAAATTCAAAAGCATCCTGAGATGATAAACTATAAGGCAAAATGAATCATGAAGCTATAAGTATGCTTATTTGGGCAAAGCCCAAAAGAAGACATCATGCCTTATTTTTGGAACTGACTTAAAATAAAAAGTTTAAAAATCAACTCAATATCCTTAGCCAAAGACAAATTAAATACGACAAGGAACCTCTAAATTGCTTATAATCTATCCTTGTCTCTTGGGTTGTGACACTGAAGTCTGAACTGAATTATGCTGGATGAGGTTGCCAGACATGGAAAAAGACAAATACTAATTTATTCAATGTTATTCATGGAGAAAGGGGGAATTTTTTTCTCTAGTATGAAATGGAAAGAACCAAACTGTATGTTGGATTTTTATCCTCAAACTACCTTAGCTGAATATTTGTTGCTTAGAATTCTAATGTCTAGTGATGTGTGATGGCTAGCCGATGTCTCCAGAGAGAAGACAGGGTTGCTGTTACAAATAGTGATGTGCAGTGGTTTTAGCTCAGATGCCAAGGACTCACAGATGCTAGGTCTGAACTAGTTAGTTCTCTCTATTTCTCATAATCTCCTCTGCTTTGAAACTCTATTCTCTATATCTCAGTCTGTGAACTCTAGGCATCTTCATGAGTCAGTTCCAACTTTTATGAAGCATCCCCTCTGAATGCATGCCATTCCCCATCTTTACATCCAGTCTGAAGTTCCTTTCTGGGATCTAAATTCATATGCTTAATTTCCTTGATGTTTTTGCTTAGAAGTTACATAATGCACATGGTCAGAATAAAGTGCTAACTCCTATCACACATGAAACATACTCTCTTCCCAACCTTTGCCTTCAACGGAGTTCATAGAAAAAAATCCAGTTTAAATGTCAAAGCCTGAATCCTAGAGTCATTTGTCAATGCACATTTTTATGATTAGCACTAATCAATCCATCCATGATTATTACATTTTTAGAATACAATATTCCATAAGCATAGCATGACTGCCATCCCTATTTACCTAGACAAATTTGTAAGACCTCCTAACTGGGTCCATCCTTCCTTCCACTGTGTATACAGAATCCAGAGATCGTTTGGACATATAAAATAACAACGTGATGGAGAGATAACTCAGTAGCTAATTGCACATACTTACTGCTTCTGTTGATAATTTGAAATTTTCCCAACATTCACATTGGGTAGCTCATAACTGCCTACAATGCCAGCTCCAGAGGGCCTAGTATTTTTGTCTTCCATGAATACCTGTACTAATATGAATGAACTAAACTCTCTTATATACAAATATGCACATGATTTTAAAAAGTAAAAGAAATATTAAAGCAACAACAGTCTGTTAATGAATAGTCCTATCAAGCAAAATTAAGTAATTCTTCTGTTTCTTCTACAGAACTAGCCTTTTAGTGTGAGCATTGAAATTTTTTCAATGACCAATCATAGTTATATTTTGGTGACCTTGATGATCACATATCTCTTATCAAATAGAGAAATCTGCTCAGTTGATTTGAGTACTCCAGCGCTGTAACATTTACATTGTTACATCATCTTAGTAGTGAGGAATCTTAACAAAGTGATAAAGTGGTATAACCAGAGTCAAACAGACACACAGGAAGCATCTATACCAGGACTAGAATCCAGATCTCCTGACTCTCAGGCTAGTGCTCATCCAATGCCACATCACTAGTTCCTAGCCAAAAAGTCTTCACCTTAATGTGTTACATCACCTCTTAGCTCTAAGAGGTCCACATGTCATTTCCTTTGCCAAATACTCAATTCTGTTCTAGTTTCCATTCAGACTAGACACTGTCTGGAAAACATGAAAGGTGGAACATTTTTACAGAGGACCAGAAACTCCAACTTGGTTAAGGAGAATGTGTCCAAAGAACTTAGGTTGTCTGAAAAATACACACAGGTACTCAAAAGTGTACATTTTCATGGAGAAAGTGTGTAGCATCCAGAGGTTGATTTGGGTACACTAAAAAATATCCACAAAGTATATGGAGGTCTGTGTTCTGTAAAGTCTAAAAATTAGCTCCAGAAAGCAGAAACCATATGGTCTTAAGAGATCTTTGGCAAGGATAGAGTACTAATGTTGTTTATTAATTATGTGATGAAGTTTCTGAACATGGGGAAAGTTGTTACTAAGATTCTAATGGGGTGCCCAGTAATGCCTATTGGGTGCTTTATTTTATAGGAGCCTCTTTTTACATTACCCCACAACTGTAGAATCCTACAGAATGGACTGGGTGTGGTTGGGATGAATTAAAGATGAATCAAAGAACTTAAAGTAGCATGAAAAATCATGATTCTGGAGTGTATGTCCATACCTCATCCACAAGGAGAGAATGGCACTTTCTTTGAGTTACTAATCCTGAAGCAGGCCCAAATGTCTGATCCTACTTGCTATTAGCAAGTCATTCAAACTGTATGAACCTCTGATTCTCCAAATTTATTGAACTGAACCAGAACTTACTAATGCATATCACATGAAATGTCATTTCTTTTTTTCAAATTAATTTATTTTTACACTCTATATTTTATCCCCCCCCCCATCTACCCTCCAATTGTTCCACATCCCATACCTCCTCCCTACTCCCTGTCTCCAAGTAGATGTCCCTACACTCCACCTCACCTGACCTCTAAACTCCCTGGGGCCTTCAATCTCTTGAAGATTAGGTGCATCATCTCTGAATGAACACAGACCCGGAAGTCCTCTACTGAATGTGTGTTGAGGGCCTCATATCAACTGGTACATGTTGTCTGTTTGATGGTCCAGTGTCTGAGAGATCTTGGGGTTCTCATTGAGACTGCTGATCATCCTTACAGTATCACCCTTCTCCACAGCTTCTTTCAGCCTTCCCTAATTCAACAATAGGGGTTAGCTGCTTCCGCCCATTGGTTGGGTCCAAATATCTGCATCTGACTCTTTCAGCTGCTTGTTGGATCTTTTGGGGGGTAATCATGATAAGTCCCTTTTTGTGAGTGTTCCATATCCTCAGTAATAGTGTCAGGTTTTGGGACCTCCCTTTGAGCTGGAGCCTACTTTGGACCTGCTGCTGGTCCTTCTTTTCCTTATGGCCCTCTCCATTTTTTATCCCTGTAATTCTTTCAGACAGGAACAATTATGGGTCAGAGTTGTGCCTGTAGGATGGCAACCCCATCCCTCACTTGACGTCCTGTCTTTCTGGTGGAGGTAGGCTCTATAAGTTTCCTCGATCTACTGTCTGGCATTTCAGGCAAATGGATAGAACTAGAAAATATCAACCTCAGTGAGGTAACTCAGACCCAAAAGGAAGTGCATGATATGTACTCTCTAGTAAGGGGATATTAGGGGAAAAAAGTAGAAAATACCCAAGAAACAGTCCACAGAACTCAAAAAGATCAACAAGCTGAAATGTGCAAGTGAGGATGCCTCAGCCCCACTTGGGAAGAGAGAAGAAAGCAGTCACAAGTGGGGAAGGAGGGAGGGACATGGGAAGGAAATTTGAGCGGGGGAATGTGGGGAGAGAGGAACCTGATCTGTTGTTGGGTGATGAAAAAGGACTGAAGCCCTGAGAACCAGCAGAAAGAATGGAAACAGGCAACCTCGGGAAATAAAGTTTGGGGGACCCTCCAGAATGCAACAGAGACCTGGGAGGTGAGAGACTCTCAAGACTCAAAGGGAGGGACCTTAGATGAAATGTCATTTCTTAAGAAGCTGACATCAGGGGTCATTTCTAAAATGAAATAGGAGATAACATACATCATGTATTATGGCTCAAGACACATATTAGCCATCAAGAAATCTGATGTGCCTGTTAGCAGTGGAATTCACTTTTCCATGGAATCATGAACATTTATTTGATAGATCAAAGTATTAAGAATCCTATGGGCAAAAAGAAATGTAGTACTTTTAAACACTTTGTTGAGATTCATGTTAAGTCTGAGAGAAAAACATTCCATTTTATTACTTGGAGTTTTAGATAATCCACTCCCATTCAGAATACACACTCACTCAGGATCAGCCTTTCTTAGTAGGGATCATTCATTCCCCAATGCCATACTTTGATTTCCTGGAATTATGCTACAGAAAAAAAAATGTCAAAAGAAAGCTAAATAAGAATTAAATTGCTGATCGAATTTGCAATCCTCTACTATACACATGCTGTCAGAACCATCAGACACCTCCATGTG
>NW_022196900.1:25419844-25462214 GCF_008632895.1 Mastomys coucha | reverse complement strand
GGAGGGGAAACTGGGAAAGGAGAAATTTACATGTAAATAAAGAAAATATCTAAAATAAAAAAAAAGAATTAAATTAAATTGGAATATAATTAAATTGGAATTAATAATTTTGCTATAAGGATTTAAGAATTTGGAAGATAATACACTACAATAGATTATCAGCAAAGATGGACTGAGAAATTTCTTGTGTCTCTAAACCTACATGATACTCCTTCTATCAAAAGTGAGGTCTAATTCCCCTAGATTTGTACCTTAAAGTAGCAGGAAAGGAGATATTTCTTACTTGTAAGTTACCCTTGGCTAATTAAATGTAGAAGAAAGCATTCTATCCTAAATTAGGTATATTTCTTAAGAGGTTTGTTCTTTAGAACACAGATACTATGTAACTAAGTTTGAACTAGATTACTGAGGGATGGTGATGATAAAGAGGATGATGATGATGATTATGGTAGGATTATGGGTAAGAAATGTGACTTCCCCATAAGACGCCTAGAAGACTTATAACGTTGTGGCCTCTCATACTGGCACAAACACATTTGATTATCCTGGCTTGAACAGAGCTTCACCTGAACGAAGCTCCCTTATATAGACTGTAATGTGAACCATACAGAGGATAAGAACTACCAGGTGAAAACCAAATCATAAATTAGAAAATCATGTTGTTTGATAACCCACAGTAAATGACAAAGGACATAAATTAACACTAGTTAAATGAAATAACAGATTAGTTGTAATATATATATGTGTGTATATATATGTATACATATATATATATACATACATACATATATATATTACATACATATATATGTATGTATGTATATAGGATGTCTTCAGTGTTTGTACCTGATGACAAACAGAAGCCAGAGGATAGTGAGGAATCTTATTGGAGAGAGTGAAAGTGTGTCAGATAAGTGTAAAATTTCCTATTGGAGGCTACTGAGAGGTGACATGTATGCTAACTAGAAACATGGCTATTCATGGTAAAGTGGACATTTTAAGAAAAAATGACAATAAGTTTGGGGCTCTCATCAAGAGTGTGTTCAGGGAGAATATTGATTTCACTGATTGGTTCACTTATCTACTTATTAAGAAAATAGAGACCTAATTGCAGAAAGACCTATTTTATTGTCAAGCAGAATGTAGAGAAACGACTTCCAACCTAAGACAGCTAATGCTTGGAAATGAAAGTGCTTTTTAAGCTCTGCTACTCCAAAGAGGATGTGAATAGAGAAGTGAGAGATAGCTCTTAAATAAAACCACACCCTAAGTATTACTAGCAAATTGTGAGGCTACATCAAAGAATCTGTAAAGGTGGGATCTGAGACCCACATCAGATATGTCTGTATTGTTGACTTTAAGATTTCCTCAGGTTTTCGATAAACCTTCTGAGCATCTTAAAAACACTGTCCCTCAGTGCCATGATTCAAAGTCCCAAAAATCATGAATAAGCCTGACTTGAAAGGACATACACTTGTGAAATTAGTTCATAGAATTTGTTATATTGTATTATGTAAACAGCATGCAAGGTTTTGTTATGGTTTTGTATGTTTTTGATATAATTAGCCAAATATATTAAAAATTCTTGATTGGTATAAAATGTGTTTCTAATTGTGACTACAAATAACAGTATTATACTCAGTAATATAAAGCTATTTTTAAATATTTTCATTATAAAAAATGATGATTGTTCATGTCTCATCCATGAACAGTATATTTCTCTAATAAAGTAGATCCTTAATGACTTTCAGCAATGTACTGTATCTTTTAGTACAATTTCTAGGTGTATTTTGAGTGTATAGTTAAATATTTTATAATGTTAATGGAGTTTTAAATATCACTTTTGAATAATAATCTCACTTGTTTCTTGTTAAAGTGCATAAAATCTTATATTTCAAAAATTATTTTTGAAAGGACATTCACATAGTATTAAATTATCATCTTAAAAGTTACAATTCAGGGACAAATGGCTTAGCAGGAAAAGGTACTTGTTATCAATCTAGACCAATTGAAGTTGCTTTTAGGTCATAAAGCTTAAAGAATGAAAGAAGAAACACAGTGTGGTACAAATATGTGAGTGAGCCCATGAACACCCCAACACACAAGCACACTGAATGAATGTAAAAAGAAATTTTAAATAAAAAGTTACAACCCAGTTGCATTTAGTAAGTTCATAATGCCTTACTGCCTTCACATTGACTACTGTTCTAAAATATTTCCATTAATCCAAAGAATGATATCTCACTCAATATCTTGGTTGTCAGCTTGGCCCACATGGGAAGCAGAATTCACAGCTGAAGAATTGCTTTTATGATACTGGCCAAAGGGCAAGTCTATGGGGGCATTTCTTGATTGCTAATTGATGTAGGCAGACCCATCTCACTTGTGCAGAGGCATCCCTCAACAAGATAGCCCTGGCTGTTTAAGAAAAGTTAGTGAACAAGCAAGAGGAAGCAGGCCATTGAGTAGTATTCCTCTGAGGTCTCTGCTTAAAGTTCCTGTCCTGTGTGAGTTCCATCTCTGATGTCCCTCGCTGATGAATTATAACCTGTAAGGTAAAGTAAACTCCTCTTCCCTTCCACCATTTGATTTTTGTGTTTTATCATGGCAACAAAAGTCAAGAGAGAATAACCATCATTTATGTTCTCAATCTCTTCTGCCAATCACCAATCTGTGTGTAAAGATGATAGAAGATAGATGGCAGATAGATTGATAGATGATAGATTGATAGATACATAGATGATAGATAGATAAATAGATATATTAGAAAAACATATTTCTTGATTTTCATGTTAAAACATTAAACATGAGTCAAGGCCTAAATTAAATCAGGGTTCTGTGATTTGGGTGACTTTTGTCTATTTTCACAAACTATATTTTGTTTCTCTTCACATCTATATTTTCACAAACTATCTCATAATTTAGTGGAAAAGGTACTTGAATATAAAGAAAACATTAGAACAAGAGAAAATTACTAAAAACAATTTTTAATCCAACATATCTGATAACTGTGTCAGTAGTTGGAAATAACTACTGAGTTCACTTAATATTGCTTGTATGTCTGTGGGTGCAGCACCATGTACTGGGAGCATGTGTAGTCTCTCAAGATCTGTTTGATAGTTAATCTTGGTTGACTACACCTGGGAATCAACCAAAACCTAACACACTAGTCACATGTGGGGGAGATTGTTACATTATTAGATAATTTGAGGTGGTAAGGTCCACTCTAAGGGCATTCTTCTGATGGCAGTGCATGGAAGAGGAAGCTTCTACTTTTGGTCTGCTCACCCTCACTCAGGCTGTTAAGTTCATCTTTCCTACTGCTGAGGCATTCCTTCACTGGTATTATAACCCACATCTCCAGGATTCAAAAGTTACTGAAGAGTTACTAAGGCATCTAGCCCCATGGACTAAACAACTATCAGCTTTGTGGTGTTTCCATTGGAAGGTAATCATTGGTGGACTTGCTGGATCATCGCCTGCAAGCCATTCTAATGAATCCCCCTTTAATATATACATATTAATTCTATCAGTTCAATCTCTCTATAGTACACTGACTAATACAAGCCACATCCTTTAGTAAAACTGATTCTCCAACCTCAAGCAGCCATTGATTGGCAATAGCACCTCAGATAGGGGCTTGGCTTCATAAGTCCTGCATCACTTAGCCTGCAATTTTAACTGACTTGATCTTACAAAAATCTTATCTATGCAGTCCCAGTTGCTATGAGTTCATGTAGGCAACAGTCCTACTACCTCTAGCAAAAACTGGTTCATTATAGATATTCACCACTGTGGCTCTTTCAGTCTTTCTTATTCCAATTTCATGGTGATCTCTTAGTCTTAGAGGAAAAGGTATGATATTGATGCCTTATTTAGAACTAAACACTCCATAGCCTTACATTGTCTGTATGTTTTCCAGTTGTGGGTCTATGCATTAATCACAATGAGCTTCTCTGCAATGGTTGATAGATGTACCAATTGATGGATATAAGGAGAAAAATTTAGTTTACAATTTTATATTGTGGTCACCTATTTAGATAATAGTATTAGGCCCCCCCAATAAGGCTAATGACCTAGAAAAACCACATATATTTTGCTCAGTTAATGATCTCTGTAAAGCCACATAAAGGTTTTCTCTAATTGGAAATGAATCAAGCTACAATACAATTTAGAATTTATTAAGCTATTTCATTTTCACAATTAAATGCCACTCCTTGTATTGCTAATTCAAGAAATATTTTACTTAGGCCAGACTCTGAGAGAATGAGAACATTATCATTCTCTTCAGGAAGATACACACAAACACACATACTGCACAAAGATTATTTTTAGAAAGCCTTTGAAAAATGACTTTGATATGTCTTCTATTTAATTATTTTGGTAGACCATATATTTGACAAAAGATTTTTCAAATGAAGACAGATTTAGAGAAAGAAAGAAAAATTCTAAGGTGCATTATCTCTGGCATCTCTCTTGCAAGGAACTTAAAGATAGAACAATATGAAAGTTTCTGGGAAAGCAAATACATAAATTATTCAAGAGTTTTACAGATTTATATACTTGACATCTACCTTTACATCTAACTGATTGTATGACAAATGTTTATCAAGTAGAATTCAAACAAATGTATTGTACATCTAAAACAACCTAAATTCTTAACTCTGGGATTTATGAACTGGTTGATTTGAGGTAAGTCATTTATTTTCTCTGATCCTTACATCATTTTCTGAGAATTAAAAACAAGTAAAGTGTCTTTATATTGCTATAATAAAACTAAAAGAAGATAATGATTTCAGGTTCATGTTCAAGGATCGACACATGTATTTGAATGTATTTGAATTTGTCTCACATGAGATGCAAGTTTGTATGCACAAGGGTAAAATGTTTCATTATCCTTATCCTCTGTATATACCTGGAGTTGAAGTTCAGAATACCCAAGATGCAATTCACAGACCACATGAAGCTCAAGAGGAAGGAAGACCACAGTGTAGATGCTTTGGCCCTTCCTAGAAGGGGGATAAAAATACCCATGGTAGGAAATACAAAGACAAAGTTTGGGACAGAAACTGAAGGAAAGGCCATCCATTGACTGTTCCACATAGGGATCCATCCCATATACAGTTACCCAACCCGGACACTATTGTGGATGCCAACAAGTGCTTAATGACAGGAACCTGATATAGCTGACTCCTGGGAGGCTCTGCCAGTGCCTGACAAATACAGAAGTGGATGCTGCCAGCCATCCATTGGACTGAGCACAAAGTCACCAATGGAAGAGCCCAAGGATCTGAAAGGGTTTGCAGCCCCATAGGAGGAACAACAATATGAGCCAACCAGTACTGCCAGAGCTCTCAGGGACTAAACTACCAACCAAAGAGTACACATGGAGGGACTCTTGACTCCAGCCACATATGTAGCAGAGGATGGCCTTGCGGGATATCAATGAGAGAAGAGGCACTTGATCTCATGAAGGCTTGTTGCTCCAGTGTAGAGGAATGCCAGGACAGGGAAATGGGAACAGGTGGGTTAGTGAACAGGAAGAGGGGAGATAGGATAGGGGGATTTTCAGAGGGGATAAAATTTGCAATGTAAATAAAGAAAACATCTAATAAATAGATAAACAAAAATAATGTCGCAAAGAATAAAAGAAAGAAAACTTAAGGTCACTAGCTAACTAGTAGTGGCTTCAAGCTGACTTTCTAATTTAGGTTTCAGTCAGTATTTAGCCTAAGTTCACACTTCGATCATGAGACAAATTCAGGGTGTGATTAATGCACAAAACTTTTATTCTCTTTACCTGTGTAAAGCCAGCTGATGGTGTGCTACCACTGCTATTATACTGTGAAAGGCACATGAAACACAATGCTTCAATGTATAATTAGGATTAAAACTGAGAACTTAAGCAGGATCAGAAATTTGATAAACGTTATATTGAATGTGCCTTGACAGACCCATTATCGGTCATAATAGGTATCACTATTGAGAAAAATGTAAATATATAGTCTTGTAAAAGTTTCTCAGAAGTATGTCAATAGGACATTCTGGAAGACAGAGTCTTTACCTTTTGCTTTAAATATAGTGTATTCTTCTAAATAAGGTTTCTACTCAGTATATAACTTCATTCAAGGAGTACTAACTGTATAATGGCATAAAAGGTGATTCAGAATCTTTGTTTAGGCTTCAAGGAAGAGAATCATCAGTATGGACAACTCTACATTTTAGAAGTTTTCAAAAACATCAAGAAATAAACAAACAAAAAAAATTGTAGCCATAATATCCTAAGTCCAAGATTAGTATAATTTATTTATTTGGGGATTCAGGTAAGATATGGGGAAAGGCAAGAGAGATGGGTAGATGACCATGAAAATGAATGGAAATCTTCATGTGGCAGGAGTGATGAGATGGGGGACATCTCTAGGACAGGACAGAGACCTGTGACAAGGGAGGTGCAAGGATCAATGGGGGTGATCTTAACTGTGACTCACAATACTGAGGATATGGAACCTGAAGGACCCACCTCCTGTATCCAAACAGGAACCCCAATGGAGTAATAGAGACACCAACCCACCCCCAAAACTTGAAACTCAAAATGTATCCTATCTATAAGTAATGCAGGCACTGGGGAGGGAACAGAGACTTAGTGAATGACCAACCAGTAACCATCCCACTTGCCACCCATCACATGGCCAAACACAAATCCCTAACACGACTAATGATACTCTGTTATGCTTGCAGACAGGAACATGTTGTCCTGTGAGAGACTCCATTCAGTAGCTGACTCAGACAGATACAGACACCCACAGTGAAATAGTGAATGGAGCTTGAATACTCTTATGGAAGAATAGGAGGAAGGATTGCGGGAAATGAAGGGAATAGGAACCCCACAGAAAGACCAACAAAGTCAATTAAACCTGGTCCTTTGGGGTTCTCAGAGTCTGAAACACCAACCAAAAAACATACAGGGCCTGGACCTAGGCCTCCCTACTCACATGTAGCATATGTGTATCTTGGTCTTCATGTTGGTTTTGAACAACTGGAGCAAGGGCTATCCCAAAAGCAGTTGCCTTTCTGTGGGATATTTTCTTCTAACTGGGCTGCCTTGTCTGACCTCAGTGGAAGAGGAATCACCTAACCTCCCAGAGACTTAAAGATGCAGGGTTGCGGAGGAATACACAGGGGCATCCCCAACTACTCAAAGAAGAAGGGGAGGGCAGAAGGGGAAAAGATTGCAGAAGAGTGTTACTAGAAGGGGGCAGTGAGTGGGATGTAAATTAAATAAGTAAAAAAAATATTAAATAAAAAAATTGTTGTAAAGAGGAAAAAAAAATGCCCAGCTCACAGTGCCTTAGACCTGTAATCTTAACACTCAGGAGGCTAAATAAGGGACATTTTGGCAAGCTTAAAGGCTACCCTAGTGTACATAGTGTTTCAGGACAGCCAGGATAAGACAAAAACAAAACAAAAAGCTGAAAAACAAATAAACAACAAACCATGCCATTGACAATATTAGGTATACAAAAATCACAGAATCAGCTCATTCTAGTACAAAAATATTCACAGAAATAAGCTAGGGATGGTGATGGACACCAGGCCACACCTGACCCACTTTTAGTAAACCAGCATATTGGAGGGTGCGTTGAACAGTATGACTTATGAATCGAGTCCTAAAGAAGAAGCTGTGTATGACAACTGGAGAAGAGAGAAGGGATAGTTATTCCAGATAGGGATTGTTTGAACAAAGACTAGGAACAAGAAAACATGTCAGCAGTTTTTGTCCTGGTACTAAGAATAAAAAGCAAGGTGCAGAAGGGAGGCTTCAAGCTTAGGAAATATAGGCTTTTTTTTTCTTTTCCACTAAGGTGATCCCTTAAATTTTAGGAGACATGAAAATAATTAAAATGAAAAGCAGCCTGATTTGAGATTGGTTGTCAATAATCACTGATGGTTTAAATATCCATCAAGAGGCACAGATTAGAAAATTGGGCTTGGAAACAGCATGCTGGGCATTGGGGTTTGGCTCCAAGATTAAATGATGCCCTGAATCCAAAAGAAAGGTTTTGCTTTCTGGATATGTCTCTTCAAATGAAACTGGTGAAGCTAGACAAAGGGATTTCAGCGAGCACTCACAGAAATAACAGTTTATCTAACCCATCTGACAACTGACTTCTTTATCTGTTCCTAGTTCTTTTTTCATTTGAATAATAGAACTCTGAGTT
Source organism: Mastomys coucha (assembly GCF_008632895.1). Classification (NCBI taxonomy): domain Eukaryota; kingdom Metazoa; phylum Chordata; class Mammalia; order Rodentia; family Muridae; genus Mastomys; species Mastomys coucha. Next base: position 25,453,995 of record NW_022196900.1, on the reverse strand, counting down.
TCCTGCTCTATGCATAGACAGTGCATGACCCAAAGTGATTACAAAACATTTTAGAGAATTTGAAAACACTCTCCCAGAGATAGCAAGCCATCTGTTTATTTTGTAAATAGTGAACTCACAGAACATAAAGAGAGTATGGGATTAATATGTTAAAGGGACTGGATACACAGTGTGTCTTGTTTTATTATTTAGTGGACTGGCTTTAAAAACTATAGGGAATATTGCAGAAAACCTAGTCCATATCTTTGGGTTCTGCCCAGTAACTTAAGTGGTTATTGGAAGTAGCTGTACTATCAAATGCAACAACAACAACAAAAACAAAACGTCCTTTTATGTCCAATTAGAGCAAATCTGCTCTCCTTTACTCCTTTAATGACTACTTATTTTCTTTCTCCTTCGCATTCTTGATTTCATTGTCTCTGCAGAACAGCCCCACTTCTGCTTCTGTGGCATTCTGACAGGACAGGTTAGCAGGACAACTCATCACTTCATCTCTATAACCACAGGGGCACGCCATTACCTTGAACTTGCCTGTAACTGATGCAGACATGGAAACCAAAGAGGGAACCGAGCTCTCCTCCCTCTTTGTTTCTAGTCATCTTGCCACCACATGTTGAGGATCACTTTGAGAATGGAGCCAAGTTCACATAGGTACATGGGAAACGGAGATGTGGATCTCTGATGACAGCTTTGATCCCCGACCAGCCAGGTCTGACATTGTTCTTTGCCTTAGATTTTCTAGTTATTCGAGACAATATATTTCCTGTTTTACTTCTAAGCTTGTTTGAATTCCATTTCTGTCACTCGTAATGTAAAGAGTTTCGGGAACTATTTATATATGGGAATTTCATGTATGACTTTATTTAAGGAAAGGTTCTTTCCCACTGCTTTTGTCTGCCAAAATATAAATTTGGTAACTACTGATCTCATCCAATGTAATCATTTGCAGAGGAGGTAACTAAAGCAAATGACAGGATCATTTCCTGAAGTTATACAGTGAACACATGCAGAGCTGGTACCAGAAGGCAAGACTAATGCTATGTGTATCACCTTGTCTCGTGCTGTCATGTCTGTACATGTGTGTAATGCCACCAACAATCCCTAGGCAATGTCACTGGGACCTACCAAATATAAAGAAATATTATTTACATACTTACTAAGAGAGGAATATTTAAAGAAGAATGCTTATCTATTCTTAAAAGGGCTAGCAAAGACTCATCACTGTAGCCGCACACAAAGATATTGAGCAACAGCAGAGAAAATTTTACTCAGTCCAACAGAGGGTCTGAAAATTAACTTGTAGGATTCTTTGAAGCTCATAGTCCCCACAGGGCAGGTATTGTCTGGACCTTTAGTGGTATATTATAATGGAGCAGGAGCATTACCTCCTGTTTATGCTGGTTGCTTAGCTTATCTTTTCAAGTTCAAAAAGTGTTTACATTAACTAGTTTTAGACTTTAGAGACAAAGGGGCCTTTATGAATGACCTAACTTATTACTACTATTTTATAAATGAAGATACAGACTAAAAGTGGATGGGAAAATGTCTTACAACCACCAGTGTCTGGTTACAAGAAGAGAGAAAATGTGAAAATGTGAATCCAAGTGTTCTCTCTCTCTCTCTCTCTCTCTCTCTCTCTCTCTCTCTCTCCCTCTGCCCCTCCCGCTCCCACCTTACCTCCCTACCCCCCGCCTAGTACCTAATTCACACAGAAGAGTGCTTAAAGAATGGAGTAGTCAAATGAGGTGGGTGGGTACTTGAAAGTATTCCCAGAAAGGGTTAATGAACCCAGAAAGATCTTTGCCAGCTGTGATACAGGTACTACTTTTACCTGGCCAGCTTTACTTCTTGCTGGTGAAGCGACCCACTCTATAGATGCTTCTGCTGCTACCATCTGTCACTGCCACCAGAACATAACTTCTTTGGTTTTGCAGGAGTCCTATAGCCTATTATCAACATATTGAGACTTCTAAGGAGCTCAGCTATGTAGACGGAGTAGCCTCTACATTCTCAGCCTTGCTAGGGAACAGATTGCCACTGAAAGCCATATTGTATAATCAAAATGTCCATTACACTATACATGGATCATGAATTCTATTGGTCATGTTCATATACAGAACCCTAACAAATGCACTATATATATCCTCAAGAGTAGATTCTTTAGGACAGGGCTTCTTTCTTGTGACACTCTAAACATTTGTGGGAGAAATTCTTACTTGTTTTGTGGCAGGACATTCACAGTAGGAAATGTGGCTTCTGCCCAGCATGCAAGCACTCCTCAATTGTGAAAACTAAAAACTAAGCATGTCTCTAGAATGTTCCATTTGTCTCCTGTATGAAATAAGGACTAGAATTAGTTATTATATATAGCTAGTGGTCTGTGTGTCTAGAAATGACTACAGGTAGCCAATATAATTCTTGGTACCTTAAGTGGGTACCTTTGTATAACTCAGAAAGACTCAACAGTGGAAGAATTCACATTGCAGAGTAACATACTTATAGTTTTATTGCCGATGCTCTTCCATCTGTTGTCAGACAACTAAGTCTAAATGAATATAGATAAGAGATGGTTTAAAAGGAAGGACATTAAATAGGTGAGTGGTTTTTGTTTGTTTGTTTGTTTGTTGATGTTTTATTCTCAGAAATGAAAGCCAAAAACTAAAATTTAGTTATTTAATCTTTTTGTTGGTATTTATTCAATAGTGACATATTTCTGTTTGGTTCTCTGGGTTATAAATAACCTAATTGAAATACAGTTCTACTTACAAAGTGAAGAAAATGTGGACAGGATATTGAAAGGGCACGCCTTTTAAAATAATAGTATATAGAACCTATGCTTTTTTTCAGTTCCCCACTTCTCACAGGAGCCTACAGTCAACTTTAAATATCTCTTTTCTCTTCACTGTACAGCCTTATCTCCACCAGCTGACTATCATTTGCTATTCAATTACTATTTCCTCATGATTTGAATATGGAGATGACCCATAAAGGAAACACTAACATCTTGCTCTAATGAACGTTCTTGGAATTCTCATACTAAACGAAAATCCCCTCCTTTCCATGTTTTAATTTTTGAAAAATTAAAACTAGGTCATTATTTTTCATGAGCAGCCATGTGGGAAAGTGATACACGGAAAGTGGCTAAGCTTGCTTTATGTGTTAATGTGTCCTTGGTTACCAATGACAGAAAAGTCTGGCTCAAATGGCTTACATAATAAGCAAAGTTTATCATATATTGATGTCTATTCATTTTACTTAGATTTAGGTTTCTTGTGGGTCATTTAATTTTACATTTCATTGATGAGCCAAGGACTTGTATTCTTTACATAATCCTCTTGGCTGTCTCCACTATGTAAGTTTGCTTCTAAGCCTGGCTCCCCACAGCCTGTCTAAACATCTCACCCCAACACATTAACACTATATTTGAGGGAGTATTTGTCTAACTAATAAAAGTGAGAAATGGCACTGGATTCCATTTAATGGAGTTCTGTATAGATTTCAGAATTTTCTTTCAATAAGAAGTGCTATATTAAAAAAGTAGCATGAAGAAACTTTTCCACAAGTTTTCTAGGGGACTTGCACATTTCCTTGGCCATAAATATGAAATGGGATATATATAATCCAAACACTAGCAAAAGGAATAAGGTTACTCTGATTATCTTAGACTAATTAGGTTTTACTTCTATGTAAGATGGAGTAAGTTCTACAATTGCTACTTTTTTCAAATATTCAATTAATTTTATCAAGAATGAGATGGGAATGGATCTTGGTCAATGGTTCCTATTTCAGCTTGTTTGATAATGGTTCCTATTTCTGTGGTTGGGTAAGGTAAAATTATGCTTTAAAACCCTTTGACTATGTAGCTATTGTTATATCTGCTACTAATCTGACACCCACTCACTATAGAAAAATATTTATGGCTAACCATTCAATTGATGGTTATAGCAGCTTTTTATTGGCGCAAAGATTCCTACAGGAGGAGTTTGCAGATGTTGCTAGCATCTTGATTGCATGCCTAATAAAATATTTCCTCTCCTGGCCATCTTATGTATGCCCACTGTACTGGCTGGTTTTGTGTGTCAACTTGACATAGGCTGGAGTTATCACAGAGAAAGGAGCTTCAGTTGAGGAAATGCCTCCATGAGATCCAGCTATGAGGCATTTTCTCAAGTAGTGATCAAAGGGGAAGGGCCCATTGTGAGAGGTGCTATCCCTAGGCTGGTAGTCTTGGGTTCTATAAGAAAGCAAGCTGAGCAAGGCAGAGGAAGCAAGCCAGTAAGTGACATCCCTCCATGGCCTCTGCATCAGCTCCTGCTCCCTGACCTGCTTGAGTTCCAGTCCTGACTTCCTTTGGTGATCAACAGCAATGTGGGAAATGTAAGCTGAATAAACCCTCCTCCTGCCCCAATTTGTTTCTTGGTCATGATGTTTTGTGCAGGAATAGAAACCCTGACTAAGACAGCCACCTCTTCTTTATTTGTTTAGTAATCTTAGTCCTGTATTTAATGCCTACCACATAGTTCAAGCTATTTGGATGCAAACATGAGTAAAATAAAACTCAGAAATCAAGAAATCCATTCTAGTGATACCACATGTTAGAAGTTGTATTCATGTCTGAAAACTAAAATCTAGTAATCTAGTCAAGATAACATGTTAGGAAAAAAAATTCATACAGTGATTTTGCTTTCTATTTTTTAACTGGTTTATAAAAGGTTTATTTTTGTTTCTAGGTCAAGGAGGAGTTGGGGAAGGGGGAGAAGATGGTTGAATTAAATTGTATGAAAATAATTTTCATAAAATAAAGACTTTTTAAAAGTCTTTGCATAAAATTTTAATCATTAGTTAAGCTAAAAGTAGCAATAGAGTATGTTAATGGATTTTCGTAAATTGAACCCTCCCTGTATCCCTGGGGTAAAGCCTATTGATTATGGTAAGTGAAGGTTTTGGTGGCCTTGGATTCAGTGTGCAAGAATTTTATTGAGTATTTGTGCATTAATGTTCATAAGAGAAATTGGTCTGAGATTCTCTTTCTTTGTTGAGTCTTTGGTTTGCATTAGGTACCAGGGTGATTGTGGACTCATAGAATAAATTTGCCAGTGTTCCTTCTATTTCGATTTTGTGGAATCGTTTACAGAGTATTGGTATTAGCTCTCCTTGGAAAGTCTGTTAGAATTCTGCACTAAAGCCCCCATGACCCTGGACTGTGTTGGTGGTGGTTGTGGCAGTGGTTGTTTTGGTTGTTGTTTTTGTTGGGGGCTGGGGGAAAATTTTTAATGACTACATCTACTTCCTTAAGGGTTATAAGAATGTTTAGATACTTTAGCTGATCTTAATTTAACTTGGGTGAGTGATGTCTGTCTAGAAAACCATCCATTTTATTTAGGTTTCCAATTTTTTGGAGTACAGGCTTTTGAAGTAAGGTGTAAACTCCAGGATGTACTAGAGACCTGAAATGGAGGATGCTTTGAGGAGTCAATGTGAGTACTCTAGCTGAGACATAGAGATATGGAACCTAAAGAGGCCACCTCCTGTAACCAGGAAGGATCCCCAGTGCATAGAAATAATTACACCAACCCACCCTAAAATTTTTCCTGTCTAAAAGAAATGCAGAGACAAAGATGGAGCAGAGACTGAGGGAATGGCCACTCAATAACAAGGCCAACTTGAGACCCATCCCATGTGTAAGCACCAATCCGTGACACTAGGAATGATACTCTGTTAAGGTTGCAGAGGATAGAATAACTGTCCTCTGAGAGGCTCCATTCTGCAACTGACTGAAACAGACCCACAGAGTTAGGGGAAGATATGGAAGAGTTGGGAGAAGGATTGATAGCACTGAATAGGACAAGAACTCCACAAGAAGACCAACAGAGTCAACTAACCTAGACTCCCGGGAGCTCTCAGAGACTGAGCCACCAATCAAAGAGTATACATTTGCTGGACTAAGGGCCCAGCACATATGTAGCAGATATACAGCTCAGTCTCCATGTAGGTTCCCCAACAACTGCAGGGTGAATATCCCTAAAGCTCTTGCCTGTCTATAGAATCTGTTCCCCAACAGGGCTGCCTTGCCTGGCCTCAGTGGGAGAGGATGTACCTAACCCTGTAGAGATTGGATAAACCAGGGTGGGTGTTTACCCAGAGGAGGTCCCCAACCTCTCAGAAGAGAAAGGGAAGGATGATGGGAAAGGGACTATATGAGGGAGTGACTGGAAGGGAACAGCAATCTGGATATAAATTAAATAAATGAATAAATTTTTGGAAAAAAGGGTAGTAATAGATTTTGTTTATATTCTGGTATAGTCTGCTATTGTATACGTTTTAATTTCTATAGGAAAGACCATTTTTTATAAGAATCTTGGAATCCCATGGTATAGATAACCCCATCTTTGGTGACATGGTCTTAGAGAAAACATAATAGTTAACCTCATAGGTTCCAATTTTACAGGATTAAAAAATACCCAGAAACCTGGTAAAGTGTTATTTGGGTGGGCCTCTGAAGTCGTATTCAGGGAAAATGAGCTTTGAATCTGAGAACAATAGGTAGAAAAGTTCTACCCTCATTATTGGTAGCCCTAATGCAAGGGCCAGTGGTCTATTCAGAACAAATGCAGAGGCAAATTGGATCTCTGTTCTGAAAGCTGGATTATGCTTTTGCTTTGTATTTTGAACTCCAGAATCCTGAAATTTCTATCCCTATGATCTCTAGGACTAACCACATGAATTCTCAGGCTTTAATCTCAGGCCCTTTTCCCATATCTGTGTGCATTTTCTAGACTGTCTCTGTGGAGAACCACCAAAGATTAAAATTCATGTAACTTAGAAAATGTGCAAGTATATAATCTGCTTAAATGTATGTACATTTATGTAATATAATGAATAGGAAGCTCAGATGAAGGCATTTATTTTAATACCCACTCTTTGTTCTGCTCCATAAGCTGCACAAATCTTATGTTTATTTTTAATAGAAGTCATAGGTTATTAAGTATATTTAATTATAATACTCAAGGCCTGTCCCAGTTAGTGTCAATATTTTAAGCTAGATGATTGTAAAATAAGTGAAAATTAACTTCTCCAAAAATAACACCCCCCCCCATACACACACATATATTGAATCTAACCAAGATAGATCTAAGTCTCTTAGTTAAAATTATGGGAGTTTGCTATAGTAGATAAAAACAATCTGCAACTCCAGTGCCATCTCTGCATGGATAAATGGTGTTTTAAAGATACTAAGAGAAAGTTTGCTCTCTTAGAGAAGTTAAATATTGCTGCCTCCCATCCTGTTTACACTGTTAATTTGCTTTGCAAATCCTTTTAGCCAGATAAAGCAAAGGTAAACTCCAGAATAGGCCCTGTTCAAATTATCACCAATTCGAAATTAATGAGCTTTTTGCTCTATCTTGAGTCACAGGAAGACTAAACAAACGTGTGCTGGGATCATATGTTTTCTTTCCATCTGAAGAGCTGCATTCCTCCCTTCAGCACTGTTTCCTCTCTCAGGAAACTTAAGAAGTCCACTAGCTGAAAAAAAAAATGTCCAGTGGTACAGCAAAAACAAAAAAAAAAAAAAAACAAAAAAGGACTAGGGGCCTACCTTCTGAGTCTCTTTATTCTACCAAGTAGGTGACTAAGCCTTACTTATCGGCTTAATTTTTCCATTTCCAAACTCACATTAGACATCACTAAACAGTCATGTAAGCATGCATGATATCTTCCTTTCTGTACAAGTCCGTGACGAGAGGAAAAACTCCTGTCAATTTGAGTGACACTTAGCTTACTGTAACTAGAATACCAATCACTTGTACTAGAGCTCCCCCCACCCGCCCCCTTAGGAGGCCCAGGTGAGGCCAATTAACTCCCATTTATATGATTTCTTACTGCACTGATGCCAGGAGTTTGGGCCCATTCTTCCCAATTCATGAATTTTGAAATGGAGAACATTGGCTACAGATGAATCTGCTTTAATCTCAACTCTGCACCCCTAGGCAAGTTACTTCCCCTCATTAAGACTTAATCTTCCCATATGTAAAATGAGAGTATCCGATGTGATTAAGATCTCTTCAAAATATCAAAATGTTTTGCTTCCACTTTGCGAAATTTTTGTCAGAGCCGTGTTCTTTAATTGCTCGCATCATCACAACCACTCTCATATTGTTCCTGCAATTTCCCAGAGTGTTTCAGAAAGTTCTAGTGGAAAGGATGAACTGCTGAATGCCAGGCCCTGGGCAGGAAACCTGTCAATGGAATCCTCTTGCACAATGTCTAATGGTATTCATAATGTAGAAAAGCAAACACTGCTTTGGAGACAAAGAGTAGGATAAACCCTTCTATTTGGAAACATTTGCCAGAACGAATTCTTATATTTGAAATCTATCTGGACCTTCCACCATGACCGGACTGAGTGCCTATATTCACGACCTCAGCAGTTTCTCTACCACCTCCCCAAGCAATGCATTTTGTATTTTTTTATATGACTTACTGATCTCCATCTGGAGCTTGTACATCGATAATTTTGGAACACAATAAAACCTATGCATTTGTTTTATTTCCACAGGCAAAGAAAATAATACTAAAAATCACAAGCAAAATCCATGAACTTAACCTCAAGAACTCACTCTTCCAGCATTATTTCAAGAAGGCACATAAGAAAAAATTGGGAAAAATGAACAAAATAAAAATATAAAACAACAGAAAGTGTCTTTAAGTAGTACCTATTTGCAGAGAAAATTTGGTAACATAGACCCAGGTCAGATCTCTCTCCTCCCAGGCTTCAGACATGTGGTGTGGTATTGGTTGGGCTGCTTTTCCTCAGGATCTTTTCTGCCAATATATTCCACAGCATTTGTAACTGAACAAAATTGAACTGCTACCATAATCATGTTCCATTATGTTTGTTAGCTTTAGTGAATGGGAAACTTAAACCCGAAATGGGGCTATGATTCCTGACATCTCTTTAAACATTCCTGACATTTCCTCTTTAAAATCATTTCTTCAGCCTTTAAACTAAGATCTAGCATTTCTTAGATGCATCCTATTCTATCTTCATCAATTTCTTTCATCTTTAGTAGAATCATTTGTGTGTCAGTGGATCTACACTATCCTTATCTTTGCAGTGACTTTTCCATATGCAACATAGAAATGGGATTCCGTTGTCTCTCTGATTATGGTTCTCCAGGGGCTACAGCAGCTCTTCAAGTCCAATTCACAAATATGTCTCCAGGCCTTGATGATATCATGACCTTGACAGTTCTTACCATCTCATTTTTACTCAGTTCACTATTTTCCCCTCTAGTGCTTAATTTAATGGTTAAGATCATGCTGTACCTTTAAACCACCTACTTTTGTGAAACAAAAAGCCTGTTCTTCATGTGGGTTCTCTAACAATTGGAGCAGGGACTGACTCCTACTCTTCTGCCTGCCCTTGGATCCCTTTTCCTTTCCCTTAGCTAGACCTCAGTGGGAGTCTTGCTGTGATTTGATGTCCCAGGGCAACCTGATACCCATGGGAGGGCACTTCCCTTCTCGGAAGAGAAGAGGTTGGGAAAATTGTTGCACAGGGTGTGAGGGTAGGACTGGGAGGAGAGAAGAGATTGGGGGCTTCGATCAGGATGTAAAATAAATAAATTAATTAATTAATTAATAAGGAAAAAAATCTCTGTATGCCCATCCCTCATATACACAAATGATGTATTAGTTGATCATTAGCAGTTATAAAAAGTCAGCTTCCTTGATCTCCTAGGACCCAAAAAGCTGAAAACATCTTTATATCTTGCCTTTGCAAGGTACCTTCAGTTTTCACTCACTGTTTTCTGTTTTAGTAAATTATGTCTTCCTACCTTCTCTGTGACAACCAACTCTGCTCAAGTTGATATATTTTGAATAAATGAAGATAGTTTGTCAGGTAGACAGGGAGATTTGAGGGTAAGGGATTGAAATTTCAAATTTGAGATAAGTGTTTTGAAAGAAAAGAAAGTCTTAGACTTGTACCTTTATACACATAGATAGTTGATATTTTAGAATCCCTGCTTCAAGTCATACAACCTCAAGTCTGTCATTTAAAAATTGCAGAGCACATTTTACCATTCCAAAAAAAAAAAAAAACCAACTAAAGTCCAATTAATTTCTGACAGAATCATATCCAGCAGATATGTTCCAATAATGAATTCTATAGCACACCCGTTGTCACCAGGCTGAAACCCTCATGGGGACAGCTGTGTTTAGATTCCACAAACTCAAAGGGTCAGGTGTCTAGTTGATCTCCAAGGGAACAGGGAGAAGATCTTTACTGGGCACAGGTATGGATTATTGCCAACACTTGAATCTTTATCTAACTAAACCTGAGATATGAAGTATTGTTTCTAGCTTTAGTTGTTCAAGTGGGGTCTTTACAAGAGAGGTCACTTTGCCAATTTCATAAACCTAATGGAAAAACAACTAAAGATAGAATGTTAGGGTTTTTTGTTTTGTTTTGTTTTCTGTTTCCCTCTCCTGAAATCCATTTAAATTCTTCTTCCAAACAAGTTGGAGTTGCAGAGGCACCATTTCTTCCCACATAAAGCAAGGATGACATTCCCTACCTATACTATCAGCACATACAGCACAAAAACAAAAAGAACATAAAATTTCAAAACACTGGACATAAAGGAAACAGTCCCAATGACCTTTTATAATGGTTAATGACTAAGTTTTAATGACTTAGTCAACTAAGTTTTGGTTGTAAGACTTATCCTTTAACAGCTGAGCTATCCCTTCAGCCTAGTAGTTGTCCACCTGACAGATAGAATCACTTAGGAGATAGACTTCTGTGCCTGTTTGTGGAGGATTATCTTGATTGTATTAACTGACTTGGGAAGACTTACCCACTGTAGATAGAACAATTCTCTGGCAAGGGATCCTGGACTGTACAAAATTGGGAAGGAAGACAAACATGCATTCATTTCACTCTGCATTCAGATTGTGGGTGAAATGTTGTGTTGCACTTGAACATATCAGTGAAATGTTTAAATAAATTTAAAACCAAAGCATAATTATCTCAGTATCTGGAAAACAAGCAACAAGAGAAATCCAACGGCCATTCGTGATGAAAGCCTACAATAGTGGATTCAGAATGGGACTTCCTCAGTCTAACCAAGTGTCCCTTTTTATAGGCAGCTTTATAAGTATATAAATATATAAATATAATTAAATATATAAATATAATTTTGTGCTAAATTGTGAAAGACTTAATGATTACATATAAGCTCTATGGAACAAGATATGTCTGCTTTCACCACTAACTTTTAATATTACATAAAAATTTCTAGCCAAAACTGTAAGAAAAAAAAGTAATAAGAACTCCCAGATTGACAAGAAATAAATTGCCTGAATCCAAGATGACTTTCTAAGTTAATATGTCTCCTTCCCCAAATTATAATAAAACACACAAATAAATGAGTCAAACAAGTTTGTAAGATCAAACTTTAAACTAAAACATAGATTTGATGTTTATATATGAATTACAACATTTTAGAAATTCAAATTAAATAAACAATACATTTGTTGTGCCATCAAATACCCCAAATACTCAAGAATATATTTGACAAAAGTTTTGAACATTGTTAAATCTACAAGCTGTTGAGTGAATGTACATATATGCTACCTTGAGGATTGAATACCTCTGCATTACTAAGATACTAGGGTTATTAAAATATTACGTTTGGCTGCAATCCTGATAAAACTATAGCAAACACTGAAATGGAAGTAGGATTTGTAAAAAAAAAAAAATTGTAGATCAATATACACTTGGTAAAGGGGACATGAACTGTTTCAATTTGTTGCAAAGATGAAGAGCAACAGGATGAAACTCAATAGCAGATGTGTCTCTGATAGGTGGAATACTTTAATGACGTCAGGCCCTTTGAACATTCAAAACATATCAGAGGAAACCTTAATAAAGTCTGAGTGATGAGTATGGTGTGGTTGCTTGGAACCTCTTTAGTATATTATGTATGCATGAATATTTTCATAGTTCAAATGCCTTAGTGTCTTAGGTGCCTGCAACACTGAGGACAACAACACCTTCTCTGATGTGTAAAAGATCCACATTGTAGAAGATAACTCAATTGTTTTGGGATATCAAACTAGAGTTTCTCTACCATGCACAAACCCCTCTGGGAATATTTTTCACTTGTACTGTTTTGTGGATCATAAAACTTGTACCTACACCCCTACATGAAGAAGTGTCTTCTGTTTTGTTTCTTTCACTCTGTATCTTCCTATTCCTCCTTAGAAAGCAAAGCAAAAATGAAGTCATTACTTTGCTAGGTACTATGCTAAAAGTTTCCACTTTCGAATTAATCCTTAATTTAGTCCCTGTATGAGTCAGGATTCTTCACAGAGACAGAACCAAAAGAACATGTGTTTGTTTGTTTAAAAGAATTGGCTCATGGGGTTATACAGGCTGGCGAGCCCAAGATATTCAGAGAATCCAGTACAGGGCCTCAGAACATGATGCTTTAGTTCCAGCCATAGGTCAAAAATGCTAGAGAACTGGTAAGCCACTGCCATGCTCCTACTCCAAAGGCAAGCCTTGCTCAAGTCCCAGGGACAGCTGATATTTCAATGTGAATATAAAAGAGAGAAAAAAATTCAGGCTAGAACATCATTTCTTACTTGGTGAGAGACAGCACTTGTGTTTCAAATAAATGAAATCTGAATGCATTAGTAGGGACACCTGCTTTGTTCAATCTACCTCCATGTCATCCAAAGAATCACAAAATTAATGTTCTATGTTCACTCTCTCTCAACTGAGTACACATAGTTGTCTCTATAAGCCAAACTTCATCACCAAATGAAGTCAATGACAAAGTCATGTTATATAATATGATAAAATTGTTTAGGGAAGACACTGGAGGCCACAATGAGTGGAGAAGTATAGAGGGGTAGAGGGTAGAGGGAGTGACAGGTGGGGGGACATTGTAGTGGAGACATGGGGAGGAGGTATGGGATGTGGAGCAGTCAGAGGGTAGACAGGAAATGGAATAAAATCTGGAGTGTAAAAAAATTAAATAAAATAATAAAAAAAAACAAGTGTAAGTGAAGTCCAATTTACTCTTCTTATCTTGTAATTTAAGCATATGATGTTATCCATGGTATAATACTCATAGATAAGAAAGAGGAGGAAGCAAAGACACTTATGTAATATAGTTCTCTCACACATTCATAACAAGCATCTTCACAGAAAAATAAGGAGAATGTATGTATGATACTTACAGTTTCCACTTTTGTGTCTGGTCACATTGTGTTCACGAATATCTATTTTACTCACTCTATCTTCGCTTACATGATAATAAATGGCTCTTTTCCTGGTGAGAAATTTAAATCTTTACTTATGATTGCTGTAATTCATTATTAAGCCTACCTAAACTGAATTTTATAATTTCCCATTGGTTTTAATCACAGGGCATGACAATATTGAGTTATGCTAGAGAACCTTTATCGTGGAACAGAAGTTCAATTACTCTTGATAGACAGAATCAGTCACTCTAGACAAGAAAGTCAGATGACCACTCTGGGAAAACAACTGATATTAGATGGTTGGTATACATGGTAAAAAAAATAATATTCCATCAATATAAGTCCCTTGCCATATTTCTTTTGTAGTGAAGTGTGTGTGTAACATTGACCGTGGACATGACGTTTTCTAACTCCATGGATGTGGCAGAATCACTCCACATAGACAAGGCAGAGAGCTATTTATAGCAGGTTTCTGGTCTAACAAGGATAAAATATTGCCATTTCTATGGCCGAAATAGTCCAATATAAGCAACCTTCCACCAGGTAACTAGCTAATCCTTACAATGAATGATGCTATATTGGTATTAAGAGTTGTTCTATGCTACTAGAGCCTGAGCACTCATCTGCATGCCCAGCCCAAGTCTCCTTTGCTGAATGGGAGCCTTGTTGTTGAACCCATGCATAACCTCTATCCTGTCATCACAGCTACTTTGTTCACAGCCTATTAGTGATGACAGCAGTGGCTTGGGAAAGAGGCTGAGTACTAGCCACAGAATGGGTCATTCTATCCACTTGATTATTAGAATTCTCCTATACTGAGGTCACACTTTGGTTAACATTCACACAGAATGTTCTTCATTTTTGTTGTTCATTCAGAGAAGTCTATCTATAAACTGCTTTCTCAAATTTTTTAGTCATACATTTTTCACTTGCATTCCTTACAAAAATTCATGGTCATCACCCAAGACATTGGCCATAGCATATACATTTGTATATAATTATGAATCTGACCATTTCTCCTTTACAGGTAGCATGAACAACCAAGTATATTAGTCATAGATCAGTTCACCAGGGGAACTTTAATCTACCCTTCTTCTTCGAGAATGTCTAAGAAGGGCTATAGTGCTGTGTCTATTTGTATTAATGTTATAACACCACAAAGAAAAATATATGAATGAAGAGTCAACTTATAGTGAAATTCCTTATCAGACTATAGTTGTAAGCTGGGGGAAAGAAGAGAGAAAACAACACTTCTCTGGTGCACAGTGTTTACATTTGAACTTAGTTTCATATAAAATGCTTACCAGTTCAGGATGTATTCAGCCCTTTCAGTTTCCAAGTAATGGCAGAATACTACTGCACATGCTCAGTTTTATAACTTGGTAGATTATTTATATAATTCATGATGGAGAACTGGTTTTGTGTTAACTTGGTAGCTTGTTAAATATTCCCCTACTACTAGGACCAGATCCAGCAAAAGCCCCAAAGTTGTTTCTCTAATGAAAAGTAGTTATCTACAGATAATAGAAAAGATTGACTCCAAAATCCAAAGGGCAGAGAAGATGATTCATTTATATAGAACTGCCAAAGGTTCCAGATGGCATACCTATCTGCCATCAACATTTCAAGCACCATTGAATCTGCTGGACCCTGTAGCAGAAGTGGCACAGGCCCTTTCATAGAAACCTTAATCTGCTACAGAATTCCCTCAGCTCTTGTGTGCTTTTTTATGAACTCAACTCAAATTAGAAATTTCAGATGTTCTAATACTCTAAAGGAGTAGAAGCAACATCTAATAGATAACAAAAAACAGATTAAACAATGTTTCATATTCTTCAGTTTAGAAGACTGTTTTTCCAGTCAAAAATTCCTAGACCCATGGAAAATCTCACTGAGGTAAAAGGATTAAGAATTTGTTGTACTTTTCCCCCCATCTTGTAACATTTAAACATCTTGCTAGGTCTATAGAACATGCTACAGGCTTATATAACTCACCAAAGTTGCAAAGATCCCTGTAAACTAAATTATGAGTGGGGATGGAGTATATGCCTTAGGGCAAAATAGGGAATTTCTATCCTGATTCCTTTCAAGCTACAATCAAAATTATTCTAATGAACTTTATTAAAAGTCAAGTAGAGGAAATATTTATGTTAAATTTCTAAAACAATGAAGTTTTAACTGGTGTAACACCTATAACTGAAGTCAATACATATTCCATATTACATTATTGCATCATTATACATTAAGATCCATCCATTCTCTTCACCAGCCAAGTAAGCAAGTCTAATGGGTTATGAGCAAACGAATTCACATGACTACTAATCCTTCCTTTTTCAATTTAGTGTTGACATAGTCTGAATCAATTTGGTAATGCTGCATTGTTTTAAGATAACTAATTTACCAATTAGAGGTAGACTGGCAGCTAACACTTAATGACTTATACCACAATAACTTCCACACCACAGTTCAAGGGCAGTGTAGGGATTCCGCCATCATTGATATACATGTATTCTAGTTACACATTCTGGAACTACAATTCCAGAGCATCAGAATGGATCAAAAAACACAGTAGATGTATGACGAGACAGGCTTGAGCCAAAACACCATAGATCAAATGATCTATGTATGTTCTTCCTATAGCTAAAGGACTATAATTTTGTTCTGGGATTACTGTCATTTTGAAGATAGTGTCTAGTTGCCTTTGGAAAGCTCATTATTTCCTTTTGTCCCTGTGTTAGTGCTGCTGCTTAGTTTTCTCCATCATAATAATTCCAATTCTGTAAGGTAAGGAGCAATAGTTCTTTTTGAGAAGACTAGGAAAACTATCTGCAATGTCTATTTTATCCGTGTCCCAAAGATCTTCTTTAAGACTTTAGCTGCAATTTGTCATGGTCTTCCAATTCACAGAGGTGCTAAGAGAGTCTGTTTTTAATGACTTTGTTTAGCTTTTTGTTCACTAGACCTAAACATCTTCTGTTTATACAGATAAATTAACGACTTGATATGCTAACTATATTTCTTATACTAAGAACAGAGTGACCAATAAGTAGCCATTGCTGTGTGCTAGAAAGGCCAGAGTATGCTTATTGTTTGACTTTGACTTTTATACACACTGCAGTAACCACACCTGTATTAGCATTTTCAATTAATGACACACTTTTCATTGCAACATTTGTTCTTCAGAAAAACATTTCAAGGATGATTGATAATATTGGGACTTTCCTTAAGTTTATTTCTCACAGTTGTATCGAAAAACTTGTATTTAGGTCTCTCCTAAATGAACAGTAATTGACAAACCTAATCCAACATTCTGATCTACCAAAACCTCAATAATTTTCCATACGTTGATCCAAAACAAGCCTGGTATTTTCAACTAGCAAATTGTAAGTCACCTTTCAACCCATATTCTATCCAACCAAACTAATCATTAACATCCTCCATAGTTCTTTTAACTAGATTAATGTAAATTTCTAATTTGTGAGCTCATTTCAAAAATTTTGCCTGATTAATTATATTCTTTCCACCATGACTTAACATCTTCCCAAATGTGATGTTCCTTGAATTTTTCCCTACATAAAAACTTAAAATTCAAGTAGTTCTTTTAAAGAGCGCTACAACTTTTCATGGTTCAACTCATCTGCTTCCATTTGAGTCTAGATACCCTCTATAAACTGATACACTTCTGGTGGAGTTGAGAAGAATGGCTGTGGTCTTGAAATACAACTGGCAGTGTAAATCCTTTGCAATTCCTAAGGTAACATCTGGTTATTCCCTTGGGGTAAAGAAGTTTATTTAACTGAAGGAAGAGAGGTTACATATATTATCAAATAGTATATACAATATAGGGAGTCAATTACTGACTCAAATCTTCCCCAACATCCCCAGTCGAACTTTTCAGACACCATTTCTGTGCAATCAGTGTTCTCTCTTTAACTAGTAGACACTCACTTGAAGCATGTGTTTCAAATTCTATTCAGCTTCAGCCAGTTGCTGTGGGTGAATGCAGGTGTGGGGTAGCAGTCTTAATACCATAGATACAAAATATAATGGTTGACTTTAGACACACACACAGAAATGAGGTGATTTCTATAGCATCCATGCTGCAAATTTGAATTTTTTTAGTTCATGTCATTCACACCAATAGAAATAAGGAGTCGATCTTACTTTCTTCACACTATTTTGACAAAAAAAGAAATTGTTTTATAGTTTGAAGTATGATGGTATACACTGACAATCCAAGCACTTATAAAAGAATACAGGGAAGCAGAGTGGGATGAAAGGGCACACAGACAGAGACTATTATAATCGTATAAGAATTATTTTAATATCATTATAAATGGTTGGTTAATGTTTTAAGCTTATGTGTTGATCTTTTGGAAATTTCTCTTCTCTGATCATGACATAGATTATCAGTGTTCACTTTGATATTGAAACAGTCATTAACTCTTTTAATTATAACCAGATTGGGAAGCTAATTCTGGATACTCCAAACCAGTTCAGAAAATCTATTCTTTAAATTGAAATTAGGGTCCTCAGAAGAAAAATCTTGGTACCAAAGTCTGCATTTATACAAGTTCCCCATAAGTAAAACTGATATATATAGAGAGAGACACAGAAAGTACTTTTGATGAACTAGGTTCTAACATTATGGGTGCTACCAGCTCCCAAGCTGTGTAGTGTGTGTAAGCAACCTAGAGTGGGGATGAAAGAGAACCAAAGGTTCATTCCACTTTGATCTCAAATGTCTGGGAATGGAGACAGTGGATGATTTTGTTGACAGTTGAAGGCTCTGTTGCTCCAAGAAAGGCACTGAGCAGACAAACTTTCTTTTACACTAGAGTCAGCTTTCTCTTTTATTCAGATCTTCCATTGATTAGATGAGGTCCACTTATATTAGAAAGAATAATTTCTTTACTCAAGCCACTGATTCATATGTTAATTTTATCCAAAAATACCATTATAGAAAAGCTGATAATGATGTTTGACTAAGTAGCTGGATACATACAAACAATTAATCAACATTTTCTTTCTTTCTTTCTTTCTCTCTTTCTTTCTTTCTTTCTTTCTTTTAATTGAGCCAGTCTCATGGTCTTACATACTCCAATCTGATTGAAGAATTTCTGTGTCTTAGAGAAACACTCTCATCCATGACAGTCATGAGGATATTTGAAGGAAAAAAACTTAAAAACTCAGAAGAAACAAGCCATAAGATTCTAGTCTAAAAAGCCTTTTGTTTAGCTACAGAAGAGAGCAACACTAATCTGAGAGTGTTTGATTGGTTTCAGGAATAGTAAGGATGCAAGAATCATTTGCTCAGAGATGAACACTAGAAGTAGCCATGAAATAGATCATGGATATAGCTAGAGGTCAGATTACAAATGATCCAACCACAAACATTATATGCATTATGTTCTATTTGAGATGAATAAGACTTGGAAGAATTTGAGTAGGAAATTTACATAAAGTACTTTGGGAAAACATGTAAATTCAGACTGCAAGAATTACAGTAGGAAGTTCTTGTCACTAAAGGGTTTGTCACTATGATTCAGTTTCAATATTTAGGAAAGGTAATACAGAATGTCTACTTACTGATGCATGCCCTTAAAAGACCCAGATACAATGTTGCTTGCCACATCTATAGTTTCATCTTCCATGCAAACCTTCCCTCTGGATCTCAAAGTTAAACATGGAAGACATCAAGATCATCATCCACCATGATCTTAGAAGCCAGATATTAACCCTCAGGATTTCCCTTTGCAACATCAGAAGCAGTAGGCTTGTAAGTCTCCAAATATGTGAACCACCACCACAAGTCAACTTTGATTTAAAGCAAAGGAGCTGGCATTGCTTGAAGGTGAGGTCACTGGAACTGGAGCCTTGATGAAGTTTCTCAGAAAGAAAACATTGTGCTGTGTTTGTGTCTCCCTCACATTCCTCCTTCCCTCTCCCCTCACTTCCCACCACATGTGGGTTGGCTGTGCCCGAGCTTCCAAGGATTGAACAAAAACCATTGAAGTTTGGGCATTTCAAAGAGCCTATACAAAACGAAGCAGAACTTCCTTTAACCTGAACATGGTTCTGCAAGTGCTGATTGAAGAAGACAGAGGGGAAGCTACTTTAAGTCTTTTAGAGAAAACAACACTTGGTGTGTGCTCATGGAATTTGCTACATAATGAGGACACTGATTCTCCCTCCATGAGTCAGAGTCTGGCCACTGTAAAACTATGATGAAAAAAAATCCTCTGAGGTTTATGTACAGGCAAAGCTTCCAGGTTTGTGACTTTATTAACAAGGCCTGGAACCAGGAACTCAGGACCCCAGCTTTCATGATCAGCACATCCGTAGAAGTCACAGAAACATTGGGTGTCTAATTTTGCTCTGCCTTGGCATTAGTTTGCTTTTCTGTAAAGTTGAAGCAATATGTCCTCTGCAGGGTCATTACAAGCATTTGGTGCTATGATAGTAAACCCCGATGTTTATAGCAACATAACCTTTCCTTACTATCATACTTCAAGCAATAATCATATTTAAGACTCACTCTGTGTCCATCCTGGTTCTGTTTGGAAATGAAGAGTGCTTAGTGGAGAAAAATATTTTAAACCTTGTCATTTCCTTGCAAAATGGAAAATGCTGCCATTTGCAAATGATGAGGAATATTCCTGGTTTATCAGCGGGAAGACAGCACTCATATCTCCTTCCTTCTCCAGTTCTCTGCCTTATTTGATGTCTTCATTGTGGGATTCACCTAATATCTCTGAACAAGGTAATAATTTCTATTTCATTTAGCCCTGTCATATTCAGTTCACTAGTAATCACTGCCTCTTCTACATCTTGTCCCCTTTTCTACCTTCCAGTTTTACCAATGTTAGTATTACTCAGATATAAAGCATCCGTTTCTCTCATTGTCCATTATCCATTGCTCTCTATCTAACACTTCCTTTAGCAGCTTTATAACCTATTCCCCAAAATGGTCAAAGACGGCTTTCAAAAAATTTATTTTCTAAAGAAATCCCATTCCATTTCTTTTCTAAAACATCCAAGTCACTGGGTTTCAAACTCCTCAGCATATCTAATGATGCTATAAGTGACCTAGTATGTCTCCACTTCAATCATAGTACAGTGGTCTCTCCAGTATATCGCTCTGTCCTACACATATGACATTGATGCTGTCATCGGGTATAGATGTAAGTTCAAGGCATTTCCTGAGCTTCTCCGTTAATGTGTTGAGAGGCTCTGACTCTACTACACTGAGTGGCTATGTCCTTTTCCTTGCTCAGTTTTCAGCTCAATCTTCTTGACCTCTGCAGCTCTTCTCTGCCCAGTCACACAAACACTAATTTTGCATCAGTTTCTTACTCTGCTGTCCTTTCCTTCTTTATCACCATTAGAAATTACAATGTTCCTGACTGTTGGTTTGTATCTTTTTGATCTGTTTTCATCCAAATCAGAAACTCCATGAAAATGGATTTTTCCTCATTGTCCCAGGTTTATATTCTATCAGTGTCTATCTCTGGCTGCTGCCCTCAACAGGATGTAATATGGAACAGAACCTCATCCCTGATAGAATCTTTTGAGAGCATGAAATGGCCTTCTGGGAACAACCTTTCAATGTCCTTTAGGCATATATATGGTTCTGGAAAAACCTAGCCCTCTTTCTGCAAAAAGACCTTTGGTGGCTGACAAAGCTAGTAAATGATTTAGATTTAGACCATAAGTGCATTGTTTGGAAAGTGCACAATGTTTTGTAGAAGGGAACAATATTTAAAATCATATCATTTCCTTGTGAAAGTGAAAAATACTGAAAGTTTTAAAATCATATGCAGTCTCACTGGCTTACCAAAGGTAGGTCAGGAATCATATTAGCAGAGAATTACTCAGGATTGGTCCCAAACTCCATTTCTCCCCAGTTTTCTCAAATATTTGATGTCTTTATTGTGCTACTTACCTAACTGCTCTTAACAGAGCCATCTTTTGTTGCATTTTTTTATAAAGAAATCATGCTTCAGACACTTCTTTCCATATGGAACTATCTTTCCTAAGTATACATTTTCCCTGAACAAGGGACATAACTCATGGTCCATTCTCATGGAATTAGAAATAACTACACATAGTAGGGAATACTGAGTGAATAAGACTTTTATATGAATCATCTCAAATTCATGGAAAAGTTGTTTATAAAAGCAATGGGAGAGTTGGGGGAAGGACTGAAGGAGTTGAAGAGGATTGTAACCCCATAGGAGAAACATGAATATCAACTAACAAAACACCCCAGAGGTCCCAGAGACTAAACCACTAACCAAAGAATATACATAGATGTGTCCATGGCTCCAGCTACATATGTAGCAGAGGATTGCCTCAAGGGGAGGGGATGCTCCTGGTCCTGTGGAGGCTTGATGCCCTAGCATTGTGGGATGCTAGAGAGGTGAGGCAAGAGTGGGTAGGTGTGTGTAGGGGGTAGCTAAACACTCTAGAGGCAAGGGGTGGGGGATGGGATGGGGGATTGTGGAGGAGAGACCAGAAATAATGAATTTATAGTTATAATTTAATAAATTATAGATATGTGCATATGTTTATATGTTTATATACAAAAGATGATCAATCAGAACTCAACAGACTGAATCTCCTTAACTTGATATTATTTACCAAAAGAGTTTCCACCAAATGGAGTTTGGCCACTTTGGATCAAAGAGGCACAAACACACCAGATGGATAAGAGTGAGATTTTCCCTAAAAGCAGTATATAGCCTATATTATCAGTCACAATGGGAAGTTCTCTTTTTTTGTTGCTGAAGATAAACGACAAGAAGTTTCCAGGAAGAAGAAAGTTATGTTACCTCTGGGTATGACCTTTGAAATATTTGACCAAAGTGTGAAGTGACAGGAAGATGCTTGAGAAAGCAAATATTGGGTATTGGAAATGAAAGGAAGATAGAGCTAGATAGATGTGGTTAGGTAAAGAATCATAAATAATATTTGGGCTGTAGATTTTAACAGAAGCTACATCTAGTATAAGTTGCATGACTTCTCTGTGCTGAGTGTCCATTTCATTATCCCCAATCTGTTAGGAGTGTTTCCTCACCCTTCTTGAGGACAAGAGGTAGGAATAACTATAGCTTAGGGACACTGTGCCAGCAGATGACAGACTGGCAAGGACCATTGGCAACAGAAAAAGGTAGATGATGTCACGATCAGAAGGCAGATGGTGAAGAGGAAATAAGGAAATTGCTCTGCCTACATTTGTTGGAGTGTAACCGGGAAAAGTCTTCTAGATGGCCAAAAGACAGTAGGTGGAGTGAAGCCCCATTTTTTTGGCATCTAGACTTTGTTACAAGTGATATACAATCATTTTGTTGTTATAAAAGTATTTGAGGATTGTTTTGTAGTCTTTTGCAATGCACAAAAGCAAATGGGTCACATAGAGATGAGGAGACACAGAGCTGGCCTCACAGATTCACAGTTTGAGTACTTCAACATTTCCCAGTGTGTGTACTACTTTTCCTGTGTTCCTCCCTGACTAAAGCCCAATGGTTTCCTGTTCAATTCTCATTCCTGTAAATACATTTTCCTAAAGCCTAGCAAGCAATGTACATGGGAAGAAACATGAAATGGAATTCTGCAAACCTATTTTTCTATCTAGAATGGAATATAAAGTCAATTGTATACATCCAGCAGTTAACTTCCTGACCAACTTTCACTCCAATGTTGCACTTGAAGACTTCCTTATTGTTATAGTGCTCATGCATTTAAACTTAGCAGGGCATTATGCTTGAAAATTAATTCTACCTGAATTGTTTTATAAAATACTTAAACTGTATATTTGAATTTGTATTGTGGAGGTTACAATCCAACAAGATAAAGAAACATGTATGTAGATTTCCTGGCCCTGCTTTCTGGAGATTCTTAAACACGGTCTTCACACCTACATAGGGTGCTTTGTTTTATTCCCTACCATTTGATGTTCAATAAGACAGAAATCTTTCATTTCTAAGTCTTGACCTATGACTTCTTAATTTTTTCCTAGAACAAGGAGGACCCTAATAGTGCTGATAATTATAAAAGATCTATTTATTTCCTTCCATTTGCAATGAAGGTCTGAGTACAGCTCCAATGACATATTAAGGACAAGCATCCCTGCCTTGTTTATCATGGATGAGCATTGTGGTAACATGCACCATGGTGAGATGGCAGTGCTTCCCTCAGGAGACATTGATGAAATTAGCTCTCTGACCACCAGTGAACATTGATATCAGGTCCATGCTAGTGTGAAGTCTGTCATTGCTTGACTTACTGGGTTAGAGAACTGAACCAGGGAAAGAAATGACTGACTTTTCAGTTACTTGCTATGACATCCTACATCAATCTAGTAGTTGCTGTTGGAAAAGGTAAGAACATAGCTTGATAAAAGAAGCTTACTTTAAGATAGATTTTTGGGGGGTACCTGGAGTTTTTCACTGAGAATCCCCATGTAGAAAAGAAGACAGAATTAAGTTGCAATAGAAAAGCCTGTACAGCTTGAAAGAGACATTACCCAATAGTAGAACATGTAAAATCTTTACTATTGCTTTTCTCATAAGGAGCCACAAAAATTACATAGCCATATTTAATTGGATGATAAATGTGTTGATCTCCAAATAATTCTTGCATTACTGCCTCCCATCTTTCCTTGCATAGGAAGGCAGGTTGTAACATTTCTCAAAGACATTGGCAGGTCTTGGGAAAGCTGTAGCTGAGAAATTTAATCAAACAGGTAAAGATGGGCTACTTATTTAGTTGATAGTCTGGAAAACACTGAACCAGAATTTTATATTAGCCCATTCATTGGATTTTCTAGAAGTACCTCAGAGAAAGAAGTACTAAGCATAGTGTAGACCAGACACAAACCTCCAGTACCATATGAAATCAGACATGTTTCTACAGTACATGCTTCCTGCAGAATTTCATGCTTTTGTGTGTTTTTACCACTCAGTCATTCTTCAGACAACTTTACATTTCATACTTGTGACATATTAGTGTGTCAGAGATGAAGAAACCAATAAAATATTCTAGATTTCACTCTACACAGTTTATCAGTGCAGCTGAGACCTCTACACTATGATCAGTACAACTGATCAGTGGTCTTGGAACTGCCCTAATGGTGGTAATATTAAGAAAAGAATTCTGAAATCTATTCCTATGTAGATTCTATTAAATTTGTTTTCTTATTCCATTGAATTGGCACTAATTTTCAGATTAGACAAGTGTTATCATGTATGGAATGTCTGTGCCCCAGTTTTGTAATGACATTATCATGCACACATTTTACAAGTAACAATTTAAAATTACAAAAGAGTACACAGTACCTAGTCAGGATATAATGTGGTATTAAAATTCATCTAGGTAAAACTAATACTAAGCCTATTGTAGCAGATTTAATGCGGCTCCAAATTTACATCCATCTGTAACCTACATTGTGACTTTACTTGGGAATAAAATCATTGAAGATATCACTAAATAAAGATCTTTAAGTGACATCATCTTGGATCATCCAGATGAAACCTAAGTACTGTGGTAAATGTCCTTTTAAGAGAGAATAGAAAAGACACAAGCACAGAGAAAAGGTGACTTGAAGATGAATTGCAGACATTTAAGCAATATGTTCATAAGCCAAGGGATGTCAGGGGTTTCTGGCCAGGAGAGCAGGATGAAATAGATTTTGTGGCAGACTCTAAAGAAGGTATCTGCTGACACCTTGATTTCAGACCTCGGTCATCAGACATTGGGGAGAATATATTATTGTTGGCCTGAGCTCCCCAGTCTGTGATAATTTGTTATCGTCTATAAACTAGCATCCCTACCAGTTTTTTTATTTTTTTTCTACTACATTTTATAGCTCTTTCTATATATTCTTTTTTTTTAAATCTCTCCTACTCTTAATGTTTGCTTCAACAGGGATATTCCATAAATAAGAGATAAGAATGAATTAAAAGATAGCTCACTATGTCAGAATTTGTTGACTTTGTTGCACAAGTGAGAGTGCTTCAAATGAATATTTCTGGAAAAATAAAAGCACACTGTGCATAATAAGCAAATGCAGCAAGTGCCTTTTGTAAGAATAAGTAGGAGCATGAAGAGAAAGGAGATGGGCACAGGTCACTGATGTGTTTCAAAAGTCATGTGATTTTAATATTAATGAGAGCGTACAGAAATTCTTCATTACCAATACCTTTATTTATATCCACATCCTCATTTGGTTACTCACATCACACCTATAATTTCTTATAGTGTGTTATGCATGGGATGAAAGTGGATCAATGACTTGGTTGCCTGGGATACCATAGTTAGTATTCATTAGAATAAGAGCCAAACCTCAGCTTGCTTACTAATGTGCTTTTCTCTGTATGAAGTAAAAGAACATCTGGTCCATTATGGCTTAAAGGCCATTCCTTGATGATTCAGAAGACACTTTTTGTTGTTGCTGTGTTCCCGTGTGTGCATGACTGGAGGCCAGTGGTTAATGCTCGGGATCTTCCTCTATTATCATGTGCAGAGGAACTTGGTAGTCCTATGTGGGCTCTCTGGTGAGCAGTTCAGTCTCTGTGAGTCCCTTGAGCCCAGGTTACATGATTCTTTGGGTTTTCTTGTGGTGTCCTTGAACCATCTGTCTCCTACAACACTTTCTCCACCTCTTCCACAGGATTCCCCAAGCTCTGGCTAATATTTGGCTGTGAGTCTCTGCATCTATTTTCATCAATTTCTGGGTTAAGCCTCTTTGATAAAAATTGATCTTGGCACCAATTTATAAGTATAGTAGAACGAAATACAACTGGGAAAAATAAATCAAAGACTTTGTTTATTTTAGCTATATGCTGATACTATGTATTCAAACTGGTTTCCTGAAACTAGGCATATAGCTGAATTACAGAACACCTTTCTAGCCCATGACATGTCCTTAATGTGATGCCCAACACTTTTCAAATAAACCAACCAACAAACAAACACACAGAAACAATTATAGTGACTAAGACAGGGCAAAGGAGCTCTTCAAAGGGTTTTGTCAGACTCCTGTTCTGATTAGTCACTGCAGTAACCTTATGTAATCCTCAGCAAAGCAGAACACCTTTGAAATTTTTATATTAGAGGCCATGCATCACAAGAGTAACAACAGAAACATATTTTCCTATGTTATGAACAGACCATTAAAAATCAGACCTCAAATACTCCAAATCATAGACCAGTAATCATTTAGATGCTGTAAACTAGTTTGCTGACAGCCATAATCCTCCTATAGTAACATCCAAACAACAGTGGTGGGTGTATGAGCTTATAACATGACAGTTCATGGGGATATTATAACTACTATTCACTTATTAGACAAGATCACCACCACTGTGGGACCATGAAGGGTAGCTTAGTGCCCAGTTGAGCTAAGGCTTAAAACCCCAGAAACCCTGAAGGAATGGTAAGTGCTCCACCTGTTACTGGGCACCAGGCCTGTGTCACTAGCCACAGCCCTTCCCCCACCCCCGACCCCTATAGATTTGTGGCAATCAGTCCTTTAATTTGTGGCAACACCCCAAGCCCCTCCACATGTGTAGAGGATGTGATTTGTGGTCATGTAGGCTCAAGACAGATCTCCATTTTAATGAGTTACCTAGAGGCCTTGAGAGTTTAGCTAGTAAGCTTTCCTTCCCAGTCATTCCTCCCTGCAAAATGTATTTAATCTCAGGACCACCCTGAGAAGGGGGTATGGTTTACTCATCCACTTTCTGCCATGACAATAAATGCCTTAAAACCATGGACTGTCTCTTTTTATTGGGATCCACTGTGGGGAGCCATGGAAAAGGATTTTTTCCTATAGAGCCACCATCACATTTCCCATAGAAGGCCTCTTTGTGCTCCCAGACATGACCACCAAGCCCAAACAAACTGACTACAAGCCAAGGACTCCCCCCAGAGGACCAGCCAGGGCTCCCCTAGGGCTCTGGTCCAGGGCTAGATCCAGCCTGTAGGCCCCTACTCCATTCCCAGCTCTTCTGTGGCTTTCAGAGGCACCTGTTGTCCAAGAGCCTGAAAACCAGAGGACTTCGGCCTCATCGCAGGTCTGAGGACCTCAAGCCATTTCCAACTGTCCTGTGCCTCAGTCTGTGCTTTCCTATGCCTGGAGCAGTATCTTAGGGTTGCCCTATGGCCCAACACATGCCCGGAGACAGCATGGGGTAAACATAGTCAACTCTCATGTCCCATGCCCCTGAGCGGTCGTGGAACCCATAACCCTATGCACCACAGCAAAAAAAAAAAAAAAAAAAAAAAAGAAAGAAAGAAAAATAAGAAAGAAAGAAAGAGAGAGAGAGAAAGAAAGAAAGAAAGAAAGAAAGAAACAGTTTTCAGGAGTACTCCAAAATCCATGGTCATATCTCAGATTCCACCTGGGACCTGTTCCTATATTGTATGAAAATCTTCCTTTTATTTCTTGATTGTTTCATCTAAGTTTAGTCATACAGAAGACTGGCCTACAGGAAGGAGTGTAGGCCTTTAATATTTTCCATGAGATCTTAGCTGACAGGAAAGAAGGATAGGCATTGCAGTCACAGCTCCAGTAGAGCAAAAATGCCAAAAGAAAAAAAAGAAAAAAAAAAAAGAAAGCAAAACAAAACAAAACTTCAGCTTGTTTCTCAAGAAAATGTCTCCCAAGAAACTACTTCAGGATGCTGCTATCTGTATCTTCAGGAATGAAGAAGAAAAGAAAAAGAAAGAAAAATAATGAAGCCTGGGTTGCTTTGCTATCTATGGCACTAAGAAAGCTTTGCCTCATTCCCCGCTTTGTTTGTTTGTTTGTTTTTCGAGACAGGGTTTCTCTGTGTAACCGTGGCTGTCCTGGAACTCACTCTGTAGACCAGGCTGGCCTCAAACTCTGCCTCCCAAGTGCTGGGATTAAAGGTGTGCGCCACCACCTCCCGGCATTCCCCGCTTTATATTTATTTTCTCATTTTCTCTCTGTCTCTTTCTGTCTATGTATTCTCTCTCTCTCTCTCTCTCTCTCTCTCTCTCTCTCTCTCTGTCTCTGTCTCTCTCCCCTTCGTGTGTGTGTGTGTGTGTGTGTGTGTGTGTGTGTTTTGCTTGCACATGTATGTCAGTGGGTGCAGTTTAGCCAGGAGAAGATATCCATCAGGGACTCTGTTCTGCTTCTGCCTCATTCCTTAGATACAGATTCTCTTATTGAACCTGGAGCTAGGCTGGTAACCATCATGTCTGAGTGATTCTCTTGTCTGTGCCCTGAACCATTCTGGAGTTACAGGGAAGAGACACATTGCTTCTGTTGGGTGCTAGGGATTCAAAACCAGGTCCACACATTTTCATAATAATCCCTCTTAACTGCTAAGTCATATCCCCTCTCCACTCTTACTTTAAGGCACTACTTACATTAAATAAGAAATCTTTTGTCACTTATTCAACCTTTGTCATTAAGGCTGTGACTCCTGGAAGTCTAAGACAATGCCAGTCAGACACAGTGTGCTGAAGTTTGCTCTAGCTGAAGGAGTCATCTTCCCCAATGTTCTGAAGTTCTATCCATTCTTTCTCACCTACCCATGTTCCTGGCTGTGCCTTTGTTGTTCCTCTGCATCTGTCTTGAATCTTTTCAAAATTCATGATTCCTTTGTCTTCATAGCAATTTTCAGTTAGTTTGGCCTCTGGGGGCTTTCTTCGTTGTCCTCCCTTCCCTATACCTCATTGAAGGTAATTCATGACTGGGAATGGGGGATGAGTGGGATAATTAAAGTGTGCCTCTATGGTGAAAAACTAAAGACAAGAATATCTTTACATACATTGTGAAAATTCAAAGGTATAGGGGAAATACAACAGGCATATTGGGGTCTTAAATCAGCCTAATTTGCCAGATGAATTAGATAATTAACAAAAAATCTTCTTAAAAGGTTATTAGCAAAGTTAGATTTGAACATGTGACAATTAAAATCCGTGTTTTTTCTCATAAAACAGCCAGCATGATGACTGGTAATTAACCTAGAAACTGACAGAACAATTTTCCTTCTGCTCTAGTGCCAAGCAGAATGGTTCCACAATGAAAAGAAAGGCCCAAGAGACCTGCTCATTTCCTCAGAGCCTCATTCATTTCATATATTTGTTTACACAGTATAAATTGTCCAAACGATATATTTGTTCAAACCATATATTTGTCCAAATTTCAGTGGTAATATTGTCGATTCATAATTTTAAGAACATTAGCTTTATTGTGTATTTTTAAGATATGCAGCATGATGTTGTATGATACACAGAGGAAGAAATTAATGCCATGAATTATCTTGTGAAGTTTCTCATTCTTCTCAGCCCATTCTAGGAACACCTTTAATCCACTTATTTAGCAGTGTATTCCTATTTTACTTCTGTCTCTTAATCTTTATGAAATGTCCTAAATATCTTCAAGCCATAGATGTAATATGTTAGAATTTATTATAAAATTTGTTGTCAAGAAAATTCAGTATTTTATTCAATAGAAACTAAGCTAGTGTTTGTTGAGAAGACACAGGTAGCTTTTACTTATTTCATTTATTTATCCCAACAGCTTTATGAAGTAAGGTTTACTAACCATATTTCATAGTTGTAAATACCAAGTATTAAAGGAAAATTATATTTATTTAAATCAAATCTATTTAGTATAGAGTTTTGCAGGTTCACTTTTCTCATACATGAAGTGTACACACAAATATTTGAAAACACCTACTTGACATTTGTATTTTTCACTGAAATTCTTCTGATACAATATAAGTTGGAATGTAAAAATGACCCACTTACAGGATCACTATTTCAGAAACCAGAACGTTCAAAGGACCCCATTCACTTTGCGAAAGTGTTCAAACATCTTAACATACTCATCAACACAGCTCCCACTAATTCAAAGCTTATTATAGTTAGCCTTGATTTCAGAATTTATATGTGATCAAATAAGAGACCACCCTCTGGGTGTGTCTATGATTATTTTGCCTGAAAGGATACATGAAGGGGTAAGACCCTCCTATAGGGTGGACAATACCTTCTGCTAGTGACACACTATGAAGAGATTTGGTAGAGAAACTGTGCTGTTTTAGCCTGCCCCTTCCCTCCTTGCTACTGTTCTTAGAAGATACTGCAACCAGATTTTCTGCCCTTCTAATGTGGACTGATGACCAGTCGCTTTCTAGGACTCCTCCAGCTCTTTAGTGCTAGATTGGTACTCCTCAGTCATCCAGCCTCCTGGACTAAGCAGATAGTCAACACACAGACAGCTATCACTGGATTACCTAGCCAATATTGTATAAGCCAGCCTAACAAATCCCCTTTGTAATATTTATCCATTCTATTTATTCTGTTCTTCTCGAGAAACAACTAAAACAGTTGTGGAACCGGAAGTGGTTTAGAGAGAGAAAATTGTAAGGATGAATCTCTTTAGTCAACATTGTGATATTTTTGTGCAGGCTTGCAAACTAGAATAATGTAGTGTTATTGTAGACTTTATGGTAGCAAGGACATAACTGAAAATCAATGCCATGAACTATGTGAAGATTTAAGCATGACAAATGCATTGCATTTGATATTCCTGGTTCACCTCTAGTGAGTTATGAGGAATTCAGTGACTTTCTATATACAGTTTTTAGACATGTATAGAAAAGTAAGGGTGAAATGAGGCTGTCTAGTTATTTCTTGAATCTGAAAATGAAGCAGTAAAAGAAAAGAAAAGATTAAATCTCCAATTTCCAGAGGCTCATGAGCAATAGGACATTTAGTGTACCCTGGAAAAGAATCCTCTACAGCAGCCATAGGACTCAAGTTGCCATAAGCCAACCCAACCTTCGTCATTCAATTTACTGACTTACAACACAAGTTTAAATCTAAGCTTCAAAGAGTATCAGCAGCCAAACAAGGAAATAGTTGAAAGAGACTGGATCTTGTAAGTAAGGGGAGGACAAGGATTAGGCTGAAGGAATTCAACTCTCGGGTTGCTATGTGTTAATCTTGCCTTGAGGAAGTAGTCTCCTAACACTTAGCAGTGGATACATTTGCAGCCCACACATTAGAGCACTGCCCTGAAGGAATTAATTCTGAATTGTCTATGAAACCTACAGTAATCTTCCTTGAAGGAGAAGTCTAGCAAGACAATACTGTTAACCCTTAGACTTCATTCAACACTTCCACTAGACCAATAACCATATGAAAAGCTAAGCAATCCTCTAGAGATGAGGAAGTGTAACCTAGGAGAAGGTACACAATATATTTACATAATATAACAACTTGTTCAATTCATACCAGTAGCACTAAGAGGAAAGTGTGTGAATGTATTTCAAGGTGTATGGGATAATGGTGAAAAGAATGTAACAATATATCAGATTGAGTTTATTGATATAGGCCATTTAGGAGAAATCCAGGGTTTCATTTTCTAACTTGCAAAGTTAAATAATGTGCCAATTATATACATTATAACTTGGATTGGTCAAATAATGGTCTATTGTAAATGAGTAGGAGATGCTTGATATATTTAAGTGTAATATTAAGTAAAAGGGATTCAAAGACTTGGGGAAATTAGAATGGAGTGGTGGAATTACCTCAAAAAACCTAATCCTCTACAATAGAGGGATCTACAATATATATGCCCTTCACTAATACTGTAAGAAACAGATTTGTGAGAAAGGAAGTTGCATATTTCAATACCCCTGTTCAATGATCTTCTCTGTATCTCAAACCTAGAGTAGGAGGCACAGTGCTGAACTAGGTAACTTAAACTGAATGAGTCTAATTGGATCATAGAGTATCAAGAGCCAAGTGGCTACAATGAACTGCCAAAGATAAGATGAACATATGTAGTGAATGGACAGCTCAGGCAAAGCAGTGTTCAGAATGATCTTCTAGAAACCTTTGGCATTGGCTAATTAATCCTGGTATCCCAGACGTGAATTACAGAGAAATGCCAATGTCTTTATGAGCAAAAAATTGAATGTAAAGCTACCTTGAATCAACAGAGAATCATGGCTTTAACAACTAATTTCCAGTGCTAAGTCAGTTTACAGACCATGATAAACCTCAAATGAAGAAAAGGCTGGGTCTTCTTAAAGAAAGACCCCGCTACAACAGCACCAGCAACAGCAACAGCAAAAGCAACAACAGCAGCAGAAGCAGAAGCAGAAGCAGAAGCAGCAAATATTTTACTATTAAATATATTACCTATCATACACAAAGTACCAAATAGCCTTTTATTATGGTATTTGGGATTGGGGGTAAGTGGGGCTTTTCTTGAACTTCTAATATTTGTTCTGAACCCTGACTGATTTGGAGAGAGGCCAAAGAGCATTACAATCCAGTAAAATTTGGGGCTTCTCAGAGTCAAATGATTGAAATACTTCACAGTGAATCCAATTGGCCCTAGAACTCATTTGTAGTTAGTTCTCTAGTCTCAGAGTACATAATTGGTATAAATACCCTTAGGAGTTGGAGTTGGCAGAATCCTACTTTACTTCCTCGACTTGTGAAATTGGGAGCTATTATTGTTAGGAAGTCCAAATGAAAACCATATAGCTGTCTCTACTTAGGAAAACAGTGACAAAACATTGGTTACAGAAATTAGTGATACCATTGAGTACTTGAAAGATGCAAGGGTTGTGGTTCCCATAACATATTCTATCAGACCACTATTTAGTTTGTGCAAATAGATGAACCTTAGAGAATGACTGTATATTATCATAATCTTAAACAAGTTGTGCTTTCCTTGCTTGACCAGATTCAGATATCTTCTGGAATCTTATATGCAAGTATTGGTCTTTAAATGTTCTTCACTCTATGTCTCTCCATAAAGATCATCATAAGTCATTGGCATTCAACAGTAATATATGTTTACTACTATACCTGAAAGGCATGTTAATTTTCAATCTCTGAGTTATAATATTAGTTCATAAAGATATTTACCATATGTCTCATCCACAAGGCACCGTATTCATTGTATTTGTGCTATTATGCTAATTGGACCAAGTGATATAACAATCACCTTGAACTTTGATCAAGTGCTTCATAGAATGGGTAATGAATCCAAGGCTAATCCAAAGCATGGTACCTCAGTGAAACTTCTACTACTTTCGTGGTATAAATCATGTAGAGCTTTTCCTTCTAATGTGAAAGATAAATTATTCTCCTTATCCCTTCTACAATCAGAAAGAAATACAATGCTTAGTGGTCTACTTGAATTTTGGAGGCAGCACATTCATTGCCTAGGTATACAACTCAGGACATATATATGCATATATACTCATACTCATATACTATATAACTCAGAAAACTGCTAAGTTTGAATGGGGTCTGGGATAGAAGATGGCTCTTTAATAGTCTCTGGTGTCTGTGCCTGCTGATTTACAACGTGGGCCATATTGTCCTGGATATTCATTGATATTTATGGTGTCAATAGTATAACGAATGCTATTTGGAGACTTTGTTAGGCCTTCTAGGTGAGTCAGACTGTGGAGAGCCGCGAAGCGCCACACCTCAAAGATGGCGCTGGCCGCCGCCCCCCAGCCAGTCTGATGGCAAGCACTCTTGAAGTAAACAACTCCTTATTTGGTTATGGGCTGAGTCAACTGGCTTGCTTCCGCCATGTGGGCCTGTTAGATAGCACCACGTGGCTTTACCTGGTTGGCTGACCATACAGTATTTAACCTGTGGGTTGGCTTTCCTCGTGGTCAGAAGATTCTTCAAGGTTCCTGAATAAACTGCTGGAGAAGAGCCTGAGAGTGTATTGCGTCATTCTTGCTGGTCGAGGGTGGTCGCGACATTTTTGGTGGCCCGTACGGGGATACCAGATACGGAAAAGGCTCAGAACTCCTGTGGTCAGGGCAGTGCACTGGAAGGTCCCAGGTAAGTCG